>NC_051850.1:189850794-190173610 GCF_905115235.1 Hermetia illucens
ATCAAAGCGCTCAAAGGACTCCCCCACATTCCCGAGCCTGGCTAGCACAGAGGCGTGCAAGAACGTGTCGACCGAGCACTTTGATGGAGCTTCAATCTTTGTGGGCGAACCTTCACGGTCAATTTAGCCAATTTGTTTAGATTTTTGGGATAGCTCTGCCCTCTAGGTCGTTATCGGCCACTTAGGATGATCGATTTGATCTCCTATTTGCACTCCTATCATTACAAGTTGAATGAATGAATCGCTTACCTGGCTTGATGACCCCGAGGGTTACATAGGCCACTTTGCTTCCACGATTTTTCAGCATTCGTCATCTTCAACACTTAAGCGATTACCACGTAAGTGAGATCATTTCTCCTTTTTTACCACGAAATCGCTACCATTTAATCCGCATCATGGTGCGTTTCTCAGGATTTGGGATAGTAGAGTAACCCTTTGAGATGACAATGCCGAAACCATCTTGAATGCGCTATCAAAAAAGTTTAGAGTCATTTTTACCGCGTCCGGGTTCTATGTCGCAGCTTTTGGCACCACACCTTCGAGTTGCTTGTTGAGGATAAATATCAACAAACCTAAACTGATTCCAGTAAGAATGCCAATATGTCACGTACTGATACGTAATTGTTTGGTTCGGACTAATTTACTTACGCCCTAACACCGTCTATATGTCAAGAACCCATGCCCATTTTCTGATAGGACCGGGTCCCGTCCTGCCACGTGGACTCAGGTGAACGTCCTTGCATTTTTTTCTGAGGTTTTTTACGCAACCCTATCATTTTTAAGGTTTTATGTGAAGCGAAACCATCTTAAAATCGATTCAATGTTTGTCTGTCTATCACACCCAATTTACTCCGAAATGGCTGAACCGATTTTCACGAAATTTGGCAAGAACATTCGGAAAGAGGTAAATCAAATCAAAGAGCTCAACCAGTATTTTTCGAAAGTGCTTTTCATTCTGATAATTAGTGAAACATAGGGGAATGACGACGCAAAGTGTGAGCCCCCAGTAATGAAACAGGTCTCGTTCTCAGAACCTATACAACCGAAAAATCTGAAACAAATCACAAACATATCTACTCAAAGTTAATAGTGGCATATTACCATACTGGATGAAGTAACGTTCCACAACTGGTGTTCTTTGTGATCGACGTATCAACGAACGTCTTAAATCTAAAATTTACCACAATGTCGTCCGTCCAGTCGCTCTCTATGGTTCTGAGTGTTGGCCGACTATAAAAGACAATGACCGGCGTCTTGCGAAGAAAAAGAAAAAGATTACCATATTTTATAAAGCGGTATCTATAATTTCTCGCCTGACCGTATCAATGAAAGGGGTCTTATTGCCTAAGTTAAGGATATATAAACCCCTTCATATTAGATATCCTGGAAGTGTAAATCTCCACGTGTTGATGTTAAAACATTAAATATACACCCGGAACTGTAGAAGTGAACAAGTTGTTCCCGAAATATCGATATATGCCAAATAAAAAATACTTCCAGCGAAGGAGACGGTGTCTAGTTTTAGTTTCTAAAAAGATGTTAAAACTTTCTCAACAAATACGATGAGCGATGACGCCTTCTGATGATACAGTCCTCACAGCTAAGAAAATTTTCAGCCCAATTTTCTTTTAAATGAGTTGGAGCTCAAGAATACACTCTTAACTAAAAACTCTATTGCTGCCGAAACGTCATCAACACCTCAAGCAGGAATTGACTTCACAGGCTCGACTTTTTTTGTTTGGAAAACGATTTATGATTGGTTTCTTGAATATATGCACGCTTATCGACAACGTTATCGAGGAACCTTAGGATGCACGCTTTCTCTAACTTCGACGAGGAATTCAGCGATTCAAGCTGGACATTCTGGGACTGGACGAAATAAAATTGTGGGACTCTGGAGAGTACCCCTCTCCCTCTTGCGCGAATCCGGTATCAGACTCCTGCTGACGACTACCGTAAAATATGTATTCTTAACCAGGAAACCGGTTTGTGACTGATTCCTCACTGCAAGACTACCCACCAACAGAAGAGAGCATTGGTTTCCAAATTCAATACTTTTCGGCGATCTAGCTGTCGCCCAACAGTAGGAAAATCTTCTTACTGCCCAAAAGGCAGAATCACCTAGGCCTTTATCTATGGTGAGGATAAAGTTATCGATCACGCCTCAAAAAGAAGCTAGAATTCCTGGCAGATTGTGAAAACATGGAGGCGAATCGATGAAGGTAGGAGTCTAAGGTCTCTATTGGTGCCTACAAGCGAGGGTGAGCGCAGGCATTCCGGAGAAAATTATTGCTTTATCAGAGCTAAATATGATGACCCAAAATGGCATATACTACATCGAGGTAAAATCTCAGACGACTTGAAGTTCGAAGCGGAATTCGGTACGGTTCCGTTACCAACCGTTCTCACCTTTCCCCAAACGCCTTGGCTACACTGATGACATCTGCTTGATCTCTCGCCAAGTCATGGAGCTTGGTTAAATTCTAGACAATGCCCAGTTTTGTCAAGACAAGGCTAGCAGAAGCTGAGAATTACTTTTTTTTTTCATGGATGGAGGTGGAAATCTTAGAAAGACGCTGCTGCGCCAGGTTATAGCATTGTGTGGGATTCGCACCCACTAAAACCACCCCCACTCTTCTGCCTCTCCTCGCGGGACCACCGTGAAGTATTACTTCGCGGGGGAGGCTTTGGTTCGCTATACCAGCTCGTCCATGTCACGTCTCCGTCGCGCCGCCTTCCGAGCTCGATCCAACTCCTGGAGTTTTGTCTGCACCACGGCTACTGGCTCATTTACCGCCATCCAGTTTTCCTCCGACTTCAACATCTCTTCCACCAGGTTCGAGGGCTCGATGTCCGCCCCTAAGATGCTGTTCAACCTCCTTTTCTGCTGCAGAAATCCGGGACAATGGAACATAACGTGCTCCGGGTCCTCGGGTGTAGCACCGCATTTAGGACAGTTGGGAAACTTGTCCAACTCGAAGCGATGCAAGTACTTCCTATAGCCACCGTGTCCCGTAAGGAACTGTGTCAGGTGGTAATTCAATTCTCCGTGCTTTCGGTTGACCCATTTCTCGATACACGGGATCAATGTATGGGTCCACCGGCCCTTGTCGGAGTTATCCCATCGTTGTTGCCACTTGTCACACAACTCTCTCTTTATGGCTTTTCGGAAATCCGCATTCACCTCGGCTGGATTTGCTTTCCATTTTTCGAAGAGCCAGTGTGCCTCGCTCGCTAGAAGATCTATAGGGATCATTCCTGCGATGACACACACTGGCTCCGTCGACGCCGTCCTAAATGCGCTGCACACCCTTAGCGCAATTGGCCGGTGTACCGAACCTATCTCCCTCCGGTTGACAGCGTGGTTCAACGCTCGATAGCCACACCAGCTTCTGCCTCTTCTACTGGGCGGGAAACACTCCTTCCGCCATGCACGGTTCGAATGTGCTTGCGAACCACCTTGGTCTGGCCTTGACCTTCGGAATTCCGTCCAATCCCGGAGCCTTGCTGTCCCCAAAACGTCTGCAGATTTCCCAAAGTTCTTCTTCGGTAACATTAGAGATCGAGAAGACGTCCTGCTGAGCTGCCATTTGGGGTTCTCTTTCGTCCTGCTCCTGCTGCGGGAAAAGAGTTGTAATTATTTGCAACAAGAGGAGTGGGCATGTCACTTGAGGTGATTTTTGACCGCGGATCTTCTTCATTACAACTTGGTAGGCTGTACCCCACGGATTCGTATTAGCCTCCATGCAGAGCTTCTGGTAGCATTCCCGCTTGCTTCTCCGAATGGCCTTCTTAAGGTTGCTTCGCAGATCCCTGTATTCCTCCTCACGCTACTGGTGCTCCGGCCTTCTCCTTGTCCTGTGGGAAAATCTCATCGCTCGGAGACAAGAGGATCTCAAGGCAACGATCTCCGTGTTCCACCAGTAGTTTGGCCTCTTGCCGTGGTGCAAACGTCGTCGTGGCATCGTAGCGTCGCATGCTTCGGTTACACGCTGAGACAGCTGTGTGACCCTTTCCACCGCTGTTCCATCCGAATCATGGGCTCCCTCCAATGCGGCCAGGAATGTCTCCTCGTCGAAAGCTCCGATAGACTAGCCAACCGCCTTAGCCTTTCCACCTCCAGGGCGTCGTTGACTGGTTCCCCGGTTCCCAATGCGGAGGAAGATGGCCTGATGGTCGCTGTGGGTGTAGTGTTCACTCACTTGCCAAGCCATCTCCCTCATCAGTGAAGTGCTAACAAATGTCAGATCAACGATCGAACCCGACCCTCTTCCTCGAAAGGTGGGCACGCATCCTACGTTGGCCAGCACGATGTCCAGCTCCGCAAATGACTCCAACAGAATTTGACCTCTGGTGTTCGTCGATCGGCTTCCCCACTCCAGGGCCCACGCGTTGAAATCGCCCGCAACGATTTTAAGGCTGCGGTCTCTAGCGTCCAACACCAGACTGTCTAACATCTCCTCATATTGTGCTAAGGTTGCACTAGGAGGAGCGTAGCAGCTGTAAATATGGACACCGTTGACCTTCGCCCTTATAAAACCGGCTGCCGGGGGGGCCATGACTTCCTGAATGGCCTGTCTTCCGCACGCCCAGATTGCGGCGCTGCCAGACGCATCCACCGTCCAAGTCGCACCGCCGTGGTTTCTGTACAGCTCGCAAATAACCGCGACATCGACATTCGACTCTCGAATGGTTTGCGAGAGCAGGTCCTGAGCTGCCTCACAATGATTGAGATTGATTTGTATCAATCTCATTTGCCTGTGCGGTTCAGCTCCCTCCTATATACCGGACATCTGCTGCTTACCGCAACATGCCGGTCGTCCACGCCCTCTTTCCCACTACACCGTGAATCTCGGGTGCAATCTTTGATGAGGTGGCCCTCTTCCCTTTCCTCGTCGAATTACTAATTCGACAAAGAAATACAAGCAATGTCTCTTCGTAGTAGTTATCATGCTTTCGAACGAATTTCAACTATTTTTACTACAAAGACAGTAATTGTCGTAACAAAAATCTGAGATCAATTGAACTCTTTAGTACAGTTTTTTAAAACACAGATTGCGGATAGTCTACAAAATAAAATAATTTTATAGCAATATTATTGTAAGTGGCGAATTGTAAGAATGAAATTAAGAACTTAACATGAAGCAGGCTTTACATAACATTGACCCGAACTAACTCGTGTTCCACTACTAACTACTGTTGGTACTAGCAAAGCAAAGAATATTGAGTACTAACAGAGCTAATCGACTTGATCTTACAAACTTCAGATAAGTATTCGAGGAAAGTATCTTATTTGAAATTCCATTTTATAGCAGGAAACGACGAGCACTCTGCCATACTACCCAACCTCAACTGACGGTACCGCGACTGTTTGTGAATATTGTGATAGGAATCAGACCTTCCATCCTCCACATTCTTGTTACTATCTCCAAAATGATATTGATAAGGTGAGATTTGTAAGAAACTTGAGTAATTTTTTTTAATAAGTCCGGTAACCAAGTAACCGAAAAATTGTTGCTGTAATTAGTGCTCTCTTCTGTATATACATAACGTGTAACTATAATGTATCTACAACCTCAGGAAGACATTAAGGATTTTACTTTAAGTAGCAGGACTAACTGACAAAGTATTCTTGATACTATTTCGTGTTTTATTTTTCAATGGAAATATCGTATATATACATATATGGCTTAAATGTATTATGAAAATCATGTCGATGTGTTAGATAACAAAAAAACTATGCTTTTGTGAGAGTCCTTTCGAGCTGAACTGAAAAACGCTTTCTGTATTGCACAAAATACATTTTGTATTTGTGGAGTCATCTTCATAGAACTTGTCCAAATTTCATTCGCTTGAAGGCAAAGGTGTGCTTAGCTTTATCAGAAACAAATCTGCTGTAAATGTTCATTATCAAGGGCTTTGTTTTAGGAGAGAATCTGGTACAGTACTGTGAGTGATAACTGTCTTGCGACTTAATTATCGATGGTGTCACCTTGGCTTTTTCAAATGCATTGTAAGCTCGTTTTAAATTATCAAAGGGAATTAGCGTTAGCATACATAGCCTTTAAACATTTAAAGCTCTACGAAACCTGCTGAACTATCTATCTGCAAACATCAGATACCCACAGTCCTAGCTGCAGAATATGACACGTTTCCATTAAGCAACACTTGAGGAACGCGTACACTGGGACCGACACGACATGACAAGACGCTGGGACCGACACGACACGACAGATTTGCTAACTCCCACTGGGAACGACACGACACAACAGAATATTCCCTAATGTAGGTAAACATATTGAAATCACTATTATTAACTTATGTTTGGCGTAGGAAAATGCCTCAGACTACCTCGGACAACAGACAGACAAATGTTTGTACATGTTTCAGACATCAGATGCGTCATGTCAGACAAATGTCTGTTTCGCACAAATTCTTTTTCTGCATGCATCAAACAGACAATTGTCAGACAAATGTCTCAGCCAGCG
The DNA here is from genome assembly GCF_905115235.1 of Hermetia illucens. Taxonomy (NCBI): domain Eukaryota; kingdom Metazoa; phylum Arthropoda; class Insecta; order Diptera; family Stratiomyidae; genus Hermetia; species Hermetia illucens. The sequence goes on from NC_051850.1 coordinate 189,857,283, forward strand.
TGGTCTGATGTCTGACTCTGGCTCAGACATTTGTCTGACAAAGGTCTGTTTGATACGTGAGACACACTGAGACATTTGTCTGTTGCAGAAAAAAATTTTGTGCGAAACAGACGAAGAGCAGTCTGTAAAGAACGCGTCTATAAGGAAGCCCGCAAAATCCTCAAGCGCACCATTCAACGGAGCAACAGGGAATGCTTTAAGGAACTCTGCGATGTAAACCTGTAAGGGAGCGCCTATAGAGTCATGATGGGGCGATTTAGAGGCCGTTCATCTACGCAGATCACGTGCCCTTCACTCTTGTTAAAAATTATCCATGGGTTATTCCTCCAACAAAAGGAGGGCACTGACAGCTTCCAGCGACCTATGAATATGACGGCAATATCGCTGGTCACCAGTGACGCACTGCTAAACATCTACGCTAGAATAGGAGATAACAAAGCTCCGAGGCTGGGTGGTGTGCCGAATAGAGCCCTTAAGCTTGCCGTGAAATCCAGACCGGAAATGTCGTTGGGTTGTTCGTGCATGCCCGGGAGGATATTTCCTGCATCATGGAAGCACCATAAGTTAGTACTATTGCCTAACGCTGATAAACGTCCAAGTGAGTCAACCTCTTACAGACCTATCTGTCTGACGCAGACATTTGTGTGTCTGTTATCTGAGGCAGCCTGAGGCATTTTCCTACGATAAACATAAGTTAAAAATAGTGTTTTCAATATGTTTACCTTGCAAATACACTAGACAATATTCTGTCTGTCGTGTCGTGTCGTCCCCAGTGGGCGTTAGTAAACCTGTCGTATCGTGCCGTTCTTAGTGGGCGTTAGCAAAATTGTCGTATCGTGTCGGTCCCAGTAAGCGCGCTCCTTTAATATTCACTTCAGGGGCAGCTTGCTACACTCCAAAGGTGTACTCGAGCCTTATGTGAATTATTAGATTCCTTCTAACATTCAAAACTATCTTTTCGAAAAAGGATATTATTTTGCAATCATTGAGATGATTGAGAAGTTCAGGAAAATAATTTGAAATTTGGAAAATTATTGAGGATCTTTCGCCCATTTTTTTTTTTTGAAAGTAGGGTAGGTGAATACGTTTACGCACAGAGTGTTGGACTCCCGCAACAGCATGCTGGCGGACTACCAACTAAACACCTCCCTGTCATCAGAGAACCAGCCTGGAACCGTTTGACACATTACTTCGGGCTAGCCCTCCCGCTCTCCCGGCGTTGGGAGCCTTCAAGTCAGGGAATTTCTTTCACCAACGGGAGGGGAGGGGAGGAAGGGAGTTGTTGTTAGTTCAGGGAACCCCTTACCGTCCGATCCCTCCGCCGGTCGAGTTCAATCTTCTTCGTAGTAAGAAGAGCCCGAACATAATGCGCAATACGATTCCAGCTGCCAGCGCTCTTCAGCATCTATCTGACAATGTTGTCTGGAGAGAGCTCCCCTGCGTCTGCATAAAGCTGCTGGCGGAGGCCGTCCCACCTCTCGTAAGAGAAAAAGGTGTGTTCAGCGTCATCCGCCACTCTATTGCAGAACACACAATCAGGAGATCGCGCCTTCCCAATCCTGTGCAGGTAAGACTGAAAACCTCCATGCCCACTTAGAAGTTGGGTAAGGAAGTAATCAATCTTACCGTGCTTTCTGTTCAACCATGGGTCTAATTTGTCAATGAGCCGCGCAGTCCACTTGCCCCTTGGCTCATTTTGCCAAGAAAGTTACCACTCGCTAAAGGTGCGCTAACGTTCTTCACGGGCAACCACTTCTCTTAAGTTTTCGCCCTTACGGCGATAGATAGCTTTGCGCTACCAGTTTGAGACTAACCTTTTTTCATCATAGATAACTAGTTCCTTCCCCTGAACGGTTTCGAAACTAATTTCTCAATATTTTATTAGAATTCTTTCGAATCCTCAAGACTCTCCCTTGACCTGTTGACAAAAAAAATAATGAAAAATATTTGGAAACGTTAAACTTTGCAACCCAACCCTGTATCAGAATTGAGGTTTGTGGGTACCGCCTCCTCCGGGGATCAGTAAAGACTTTTCGAAATTTCGACATCTTTTATCCTTGAATCTGATGGACCTTGGCTGCTTGGCATGTCAGACTGATAGATCCGGGTCTTCTAACTAGTTATGCTCACACAATGATGAACAGATTCATGAAAGATTTAAAAGCCATAAAAATCTTTATCAAACTAGAATAATTATTGGGCATAAGTTCTTTTCCTCTTTCAATGTTGTCCTAACTTAGTTAGAGCAGTGTCGTAGTTAGCCCCCCTCCCAAAATCTCGTGCCGCCTGCTCGATCTGGATGAAGGCAGTTTGTACATCTCGGGTGGTTCTTCCCATGATGTCGATATCGTCAGCTTAGGCCAGTAGTTGGGTGGACTTAAAGAGGATCGTACCTCTTGCATTTACCTCAGCATCACGGATCACTTTCACGAGGGCCAGGTTAAAGAGGGCGCATGATAGGGCATCCCCTTGTCGTAGACTATTGTTGATGTCGAATGGTCTTGAGAGTGATCCTGCTGTTTTTATCTGGCCTCACACATTGGTCAGGGTCAGCCTAGTTAGTCTCGAAGATTCACAAGCTATAACGTGAAATAGAGTTTCTTTGTAATAGGTACCATAACGTCAATGATCTTCCTCGATTCTAGTACTGCTACCTCACGTGTGGTTCAAGTTTCACCAATACCCAGAAGAGAGTAAAGTAGTGAAAGAAAATTTTTCATGCGCAGCAGTCTAGATAAAATCTTAGCTTAAAAATTGTTTGAAACCCTAGCTTCAAGTTTTTGCAAGCTTCCCTGTAGATATACTCCCTCAGCTCCAAGTAGGTAGGTAAGTAGGTATCAGTGGCCGCTCCGAGGAGCCCAATTAGCGCTTTGGTGCGCCGTTTTGATGCCACAAACTCTTAAGACCGTGACTGTTGTTATAGGAACAGGGAAGCAGAGTCCAGCTGGCTCGGATCCTCAGAGCCAGCCCGTAGCATTCACGAAGGAAAGCAGCTCTCCGACCCTGCAGCTAGAAATCTCACTGAGGTCCCCAAAGAATGGTTTAACCAGCGTCCGCAGCCTGACTCGAGCCAGAGCTGGGCAATCGCAGAGAAAGTGCATGAGGGTTTCCCTTCCTTCTCCGCAGCTTCGGCAATGCGAGTTATAGGGTAAGCCGAGCCTAGCGGCATGGTCCCCTATGAGCCAGTGTCCCGTGGAGACCGCCGTAATCTTGAATGGATTTGCACGCGTCTGGCACAGGAGCTCTCGTGATCGGGCTATGTTATAAGCGAGCCAAATTCTCCTTGATTTGGCACAGCTTGTAAGCCTTCGCCATCTCAGGCCCGCGGCTGCTAGGTAGTGCGGGTAGACTCGGCCACCGACAGCCGCCAGCAGAACACCGACTGTATTCCCCGAGGGACTGCCAAGAGCAGAGCCTTGCCTGGCCAATCCGTCAGCCTGTTCATTCCCCTCTATATTCCTATGCCCGGGAAACTAGAGGAGAGTGGTCTTGAGCGTGCCGCCCAGATGGTTGAGCATGTCTCTGCACTGCGCCACCAACCGGGAGGATGCCGTCGTTGAGTACAAGGCCTTGATAGCCGCTTGGCTGTCGGTCAGAATGGCTATGTTACGCTTCGGGCTCGAATCACGCTCCAGCCATCGACAGACTTCCAATATCGCCAGTACTTCCGCCTGGAATACACTGGTGAAACCTGGGAGACCATACGACTTGGATACACCGTGTGTATTCGAGAAAACCCCCGCGCCGACTCCAAAGGCCATCTTTGATCCGTCCGTAAAGAATACCGTGTCATAGTCTTGCAACATGCCGCCGGTCTTCCACTTTGCCCTGGTTGGAAGGTCCACAGCAAAGTTTCTCGTGAAGTTCAGCTTGCGTGTGACATAGTCCGTGGGGGGTGCCCGGATTTCTCGAGGTATTTTATCTAGAATGTTGCTGTGGCCGTAGGACTTCGCTGCGCAGCATCCGGACTCACGTAGTCTGACGGCACTCCACGCTGCAACATATTTGATGTGGAGGTCTAGGGGGAGGAGATGCAGGAGTACATTGAGAGCATCTACCGGGCAGGACTGCAGAGCCCCCGTAGCACCTGCACACGCGGTTCTTTGAATCCTATTAAGCTTCGTTCTATTGTTTTTCTTCTTCAAAGCCTGCCACCATACAATAGAGCCGTACGTCAGGATCGGACGCACTACAGCGGTGTACATCCAGAGAACCATCCTCCAGCTCCAGGTAAATGATACGTATTTCTTTCTTGGCGGCTCATCTCTAGTACGCTGACATGACGAAAGTCAAACGACTCAGTTTTTCACAAGCACTCACTCACTAACCAGTATTAGATTCGGATGCCATCATGATACGATAGAGCTTCTACAAGGATTTGTCCAGTTTGATGTCCTGGTTCAACGAAGCTTCCATAAATGCTTAAGTCATCCGTTGCTTCCGCATGCCACCCAGACATCATCCTCCTTTTGGGTAACCGCCTGGCTTACTTTCAGATTGAAAACGATCGCTATGTATTTAATCTTCCAGGACATATCGCACGATGGCGATACTAATTTCAACTACGTTAGCCACAATAATGTCTAACCTCAGACTTCAAAAAGATAACGCCCTCTTGCACCGCCTCACTACAACCAACTCAAGAAAAAATCTTGTGCGTTCCTGCAATAGCTAAATTGGGTTTGAAACAACCTGGTTTTCGCACCGTGGTAGACGCCCCTTTTAACTTAAGACTCTTGCGGTTTCCAGTAGTGTGCCTCGTTTCCATTCTATTCTCGAAATTTCCTTATGTCCAGGAACTTTTGCACTATTCTTGCTGTTTGTTTGTTTTCACGACTTTGGATCTGGCTAAAGCGTATCACCAAATCCCTGTTGCTCCCGAACACATACCGAAAACGACTATCTGCACACCTTTCGGACTCTTCGAGTTCACCAAGATGACATTTGGCTTGTGTGACGATGTGGGGACATTTCAGAGATTCATCCACTCTGTCCTACAAAATTTAAACTTCTGTTTCGTCTACATGGATTAGGTTTTGGTCGCCTCTTCTTCCGAATATAAATTTGTGGACTATCTCTAGAGCATTTTTCAACGTCTCCTTGAAACCGAACCATCCTAAACACTGAAAAATGCAAATTTCTGCAGAAGCAGGTGAAATTTCGCAGCCACATTATCACCCTGATGAAATTCAACCAGACCCAAACTCGGTGGAAGCGATCAAAAACTTTCCTCTGTTTACCACGGGGAAGGATTTGCGAAGGTTCTTGAGCATGTTAAAGTTCTTTCGTCGTTTCCTGCCCAAGGCCGCTCATCACCAAACTATCATCAACGCTTAATTGAGGCCTTTCAGGCATTTGAAACTGTGAAACAACAACTTGTTGATGTTACGCTATCCAACACGTGTATGGAGAAGACAGCGTCGTTGCAGATGTTATGTCACGAATCTCGAAGGTTGTAGACCCCGTCGCGGCCTATTATGTGGCAATCGCCGAGGTACAGAAAGACGATGCAGACCTTCAGAGCCTAGACAAACTCCAAACACAAGTTTAAGGAGTTTCCTATCTTCGGCTCGAATTCCTATTTGCTCTGCGAGACCTCAGACAAGGGATCTAGGCCTGACAATCTTCAACAGGTTTACGCGATGGCCTGAACACAATACCTAAGTCTAACATTACGGCACGATAATGTGCCGAAGCCCTCTGTCGAGAATGGATCCCGCACTTCGGTGTATCAGCCGTAATCAACACGAACCAGGGAATGCAGTTTGAGTCATCTCGTTTCTCGGAGGATCACTGCATAATATCCGAAGTCCAATGAGATGCTGGAACGTTGGTATCGGACGTAAAAAGCCACCTTAATGGCTCGCTACGATCCAGTCCTTACCTTTCGTCATCCTCGGCCTTCGCACAGTCGCCCATCGAGAGGAGTCCACGGTCAGTCCTACGGATATGATTTACGAGGAGAATCTACGACTCCCCACCTCATTCAAATACTTTCACTCCATGAATATGGTTTTGAAGATGCGCAGCAAGTATCTTTTCCCCGAAGTCCTTTAGATCAGGATCTGATTTTACCCTTCTTCAATACGTCTGCGTGAGACCTACTGCTGATGCTTCAAATGACAATTGCTTTGAGGCGAACTCTAATATTCCCTCCCCCCTTTGCCCCTTTTTGACTTAATCTTAGACCTTACATCCAGATAGGACACTCAGAGGCGTATTTAATAAGCTATCTGGATGTTCCTTATAAATTTGCTCTTGTCTAACTGGCTGCACTCCTGTCCATTTATCACATACGATTTATTCGAAAACGCTTCCCCTATTGACACAGAATTTAGTGAAATAACTATGAATGGCACCATCTTACGTTGGTCTACAATTTATTTCTACGAATATAGGCACGGGGGCCCCAAATTGAAGGCATTCCCGAAGGAGCTCTTACTTTTGATATTAGCTATAAAGGAGGTGAGTCGGGAGTATCGGAGACTATCCATTCGAAAACTCAGAAATAACACATCGTTCAATAAGTCCCGGGACTAACTACGACTCAAAATGAGCCTCAGTAGCAGCGATCACCTCCTCATTTGAGCCAAATTTTTTTCCCTGGAGCATCTTTTTGAGATCCGCAAAGAGCCAGTAGTCGCTGGGGGCCAGATCCGGCGAGTACGGAGGATGAGGAAGCAGTTGGAAGCCTAATTCGTTGAATTTGGTCATCGTTTTGATTGACTTGTGGCACGGTGCGTTGTCTTGATGAAAGATGACTTTCTTCTTCTTCATGTGTGGGCGTTTTTTTCGCTATTTCGGCCTTCAAACGATCCAATAACACCATGTAGTAGTCGCTATTGATGGTTTTTCCTTTTTCGAGGTAGTCAATGAAAATTATACCATTCGCATCCCAGAATACGGACGCCAGCACTTTGCCGGTCGACTGTTGTGTTTTTGGACGCTTCAGGCGGGTTTTACCGGTCGTACGCCATTTAGCTGACTGCCAACTTGACTCCGGAGTGAAATGGTGAATCCATGTTTCGTCCACTGTTACATATCGAAGCAAAAAATCCTGTTTATTGCGAGTAAACAGTGCCAAACAGCTCTCCGAATCATTGATACATTGTTGCTTTTGTTCCATTGTGAGCAAACGCGGCAGCCATTTGGAGAAAACCTTTTTCATAGCAAATTTTTGGTGCAAAATAGTAAATGCACTACCAGTTGATATGTTCACCATCTTAGCTATCTCGCGCACTTTCATTTTGCAGTCACCCATCACGATTTTCAATACTTGCTTGGTGTTTTCGGGAGTTACTCCCTCATTTGGCCAACCCGAACGTTCCGCATCATTTGTATCAGCACGACCGCGTTTCACGTCGAAAACCACCGACAAATGGTTGTTTTCGACGGAGTAGAGTCCGGATAACGTTTTTCAAGCCATTGCTGAGCTTGAACAGTGTTTTTTCCCCATTAAAAAACAATGTTTTATCAACACACGAAACTCGTTTTGGTCCATTTTTTCACGATTGCAAAGGTAGCGTCAGTTTAACCACTGTAGCTTTCTTGGTTATGTTTCGAATTACATCAAATTTTGACACATCTTATCTGAAGGTTAGTACTTCTGAACCTTGGTATATAAATGGCATTATTAGCGCCATTTCTACGCTAGTCCCGGGACTTATTGAACGATGTGTTAAAAACCAAAATATTATGGCGACAAAATACGAATCCGCGGTTGATCGGGACTTTATTCGTTGCTACATTCAGCATAATAACTCCCTTTATTTGTCCCGTCCTAAATCATCGAAACGGTGTAACTTATACGTTCCCCTATTGTCTTTACGATATCAATCCAATTCAACCAAATGTTTTTTACATTTATCCAGGACAGTTTTATAAGGACGAATTGTCATCCAAGTTTAGTACTTATCATATGCATTTTGAAACTAACTGACAAAAGTTTGAACTATTGGAGGTGACATCTGTATATGTATTAGTCTCGGGATTGACTCTGATCATATTATATACGAGCCATTTACCATCAAACCTAACAATTTAATACTGATCATTATTTTCTCACACAAATTGTCACTAATTCCATTTTTCAGTGACTATACCTCCATACCAAATACTTGCTACATCACACAGTACTGTACTTATGATTGAATTTAATTTAGGATATTTTTAATTTCGGTAATTTTATTTGTAACATAATTATGTGTTTAAATGGCACTACAATTAAATACCTAAACAAATATGGACATAAGCGCAGAATCTCGAAAAATATTGTACTCAAGTTTGTCCAAAACAAATGCAAAATGAAAAGTGTTTATAGCTTTCACTAGTTTTCCAAACTTGAGTACAAAACTGCTTCGAATATTCTATCTTCAAATTGGTCATGAAAGATAGAACTTGGAAGCGGTTCAGTGAATAAAAACTAACATTTAAGACCTGATCACTTTATAGTTACCTTACACAGTCTATGTTTTCTTTTAAACCTTATTTTCTTTTGACCGTATTTTTCCATACGTTTTATATTATATTTAATTTCTTTTTTCATTTAAAGGAAAGTGATGGATGTCAAGGCGAATGTATTCCGCTTCGAGCAAACAGCGTTTAAAAATTCGACCCGAACCTTGATTATGAGCTTATAAACTATCATAAGTTGAAAAATCAAAACCCAACTTAATTGATTTAAACGAAATAACAACGAAATCCGATATGACTAATTCAGAATAATCATTTTTTACTTTTACGTAAAATATTCAAATAATCTACATAGTGTGCGTGCACCTGAAAGGAGAGAAAGAGCACTTTGTGTCCTACACACATAAGCGGGAACGCTGTTTCCCACTGACCGTTATTATTTGAAAATTCCAACATGTCCGATTCAAATTTTCTGAAGGCGTACAAGCCGATCTACATTCAAAAAGATTCAATTCTCGTACCGACTTCAAGTCCGGACAGCTATTCTACTAATACATAGTCAAACAGAAGAATCTAGAGAGCCATCCAGCAGAACTTGTACACTAACCCCCCCCTCGAAGAACTCAAGATCATGTTCAACCAACTTTTCCGCTGGATCTAAATTTAAATAGTTAATTATAGTTTGCACCTTTTTTGGCAGAAATATAGAATGAGATGTGTTCCGAAAAAATTTAAATACGATATCCTAGACTACGCACTCGCTCACACTGACCACAGCGACGAGAAGTATCTAAAGTTGGTGAGTATTGTTTAGATATTTAGATTTTTGCTCTTGGTGTGAATGTATCTTGCCTTTTGGTTTGCATGAATAGCGAATGATCATAGAGCACCGATACCACATTTTATGGTAAATTGCACTCTTAAAAGATTCGACAGAATACCCTGAAGGTGGGAATGGGCTTAAACCTTTACTAACTGCAAAATATTCGGTGACTATTTATTTCTGCAAAAGTGGATTAAATAAAATCTAAGGAAAGATGGTCTACCACCAGCTTATATTGAACAGATGATTTGTGGATTTTTAAAAAGAATGTTCCTACATCTTCAAAATGGTTGATTAATTTTTACAGGAAATTTACACGAAGCAAATTCATAAAAGTTCTACTGGCACGCGTCATTCCCTGTTTTGTAGCGAGCAATACGGTGAGCATGCAGCAGAAAAGATTTTTTAGAACCACAACTTCATACTCTTCAATGTGAATCTTAAAATGAAGGTTCTGAAACCTTTCCGCAACCTATGCAGGATCAACTGGTCAAAATTTGGCCAGATCTTTAAATCTAAATTGGCAACTATCAAATATTGTCACTCCAGGAAAACTGAAATCTACATTGGAGACCCTGCAGAAGGCGATAGAAGTTCCTTACAAGGTCTTCGGCCCTAATAAGTGCAATAAGAGAACCTTGTAACTGGAGACCCTTCTTACCTCAGAAAAGTAAACTCACATGTCTTGATTTTGATCTTAGAATGACCCTAAATATATTATCACTAAACAAGTTTCAGGACATTTATCTGAAAGGTTCACTGAGATAGCAATACCTAGATATTGAAGACTGTAACAATCTTTTTTTTTTTTTTTCGTGCGTACACGGAGGTGGAAAATCTTAGAAAGACGCCACCCGAACGCCGGAACTACAGCGGGTGCGTGTGGGATTCACACCCACTAAAAACCACCCCCGGTCTCTCCAGCCCTAGCTCCGCGGGACCACCATTAAGGCCCTCAGGCACTCATCCTTCTCCTATTTGCAGCTTTCCTCCTTCTTTGTTCCTTCTGCAACTCCTCCTGCATTTGGATGATCGCGGAGCCAACCGCAAACCACTTCTCTTCGAACTCCAGCATCTCAGTAACCAAGTTCTCTGGGGTCCCGCTCCTGCCCAGCACCTGGTTTAAGCTCCTTCCCTCCATCGCAAATCGTGAGCAGTGAAACATCACATGCTCTGAATCCTCCGGTATGCCATCAGTTCGGAGAATCATCCAACCCAAAACAGTGCAGATACTGCCTGTAGCAACCACCGTGTCCCGTGAGGAACTGGGTAATGTGGTAGTTGGTCTCCCCATGTTTTCGCTCAAGCCACACCCTAATGTTGGGAATGAGCCTGTGCGTCCACCGACTTTTCGTAGACTCGTCCCATCTGCGTTGCCAGAGATCAAGCGACTCTGACCTTGCCGCATTTCTACGCTGTGCATGCCCCTCCATACGTCTTGCATTGTACAGGACACTCATTTCCTTGACCAGAATGTCAACCGGGATCATGCCTGCCACCACCAATACTGCCTCATCTAATGTGGTTCTAAAAGCACTGCAAACCCTCAAAGCCATCCGCCAGTAAACCAAATTCACCTGTTTCCGTCTCTGAGAGTTTGCAAGCGCCTCTGCCCACACAGGCGACGAGTAGAGCAGGATGGAGCGCACCACTCCGGTTAGCACCAACCTCCGGCAATGTTTCGGTCCACCAATATTTGGCAACATTTTTGCAAGTGCGGCGGTGGCACTGGCTGCCCTTTGGCATGCATACTCTAGGTGTTCCCTAAAACTCAATTTGGTGTCAATTATTACCCCCAGGTATTTAATAGCCGGCTTTGATACGACCGTATGTCCACCGACCTCCACTTTCACAGTGTTATTTTTCTGCGGTTCGTTATTAAGACCGCTTCCGTTTTCGCGTCCGCCAAGGTCAGCCCGGCCTTTTCTAGTCAGGACTTTACCGCTCTCACTGTTTCCGTTGCGTAAACCTCCACATCTTCTGGGTGTTTTGCTGCAACAACCACAGCTAGGTCATCAGCAAAGCCGACAATCGTAGTGCCCTCTGGCACGGGAAGAGCAAGCACCCCATTATACATGATATTCCACAACAGGGGACCAAGTACCGATCCCTGCGGTACCCCGGCCGTGACAATGTACTCTTTGGGGCCCTCATCCGTCCCGTACCAGAGAGTCCTCTCTGAGAGGTAGTTTTCCACCACCAAGTATCCGGGGACACCTATGTCAGCCAACGCCCGTTTAATTCTATTCCAGTTGGCCGAGTTGAATGCGTTTTTGACATCCAACGCCACCACGGCACAGCAGCCGCCAGAAATCAGTGCACTTTTTGCCAGGTTTATCACCATGTGAATTGCGTCCACCGTAGAGTGGGCGCATCGGAAACCAAACTGGCGTTCCGACAAACCATTACTGGCTTCGACGATGGGCAGGAGTCTGTTGTAGATGACTCTCTCCATCATCTTCCCCATTGTATCCAACAGGCAAATAGGACGATACGACGCTGGGTTTCCAGGTGGCTTGCCAGGCTTGGGAAGCAACACCAACTTTTGCTGTTTCCACTGGGCAGGGAATATTCCTTGTTTTAGGCACGCCTCGAAGGTGTTGGCGAAAAGGTCGGGCCTAGTCTTCACTGCCAGTTTCAAAGCTCGGTTGGGGATGCCATCCAAACCTGGGGCCTTGTTGGCGCCGAACCTACCACATATTTCCCGCAGCTCCTCCACAGTTACAGGCGGTATTATGCCGTCATTTATCTGAACAAAAATTTTCCTTCCCCTATTTTCGTGGTGAGGGAACAGAGCAGTAACAATCTGTCTCAGGAGGCGCGGACAGGTCACCTGGGGTCATTTCCGCAGCCTTTTCATCACCACTCTGTAAGCCTCGCCCCAAGGGTTTATGTCGGTATGGTCGCACAGCTGTTTGAAGCAGTTCTTTTTGCTCCTCCGAATGGCTTCCTTTAGGCGGCCACGCAATTTCTTGTGCGCCTCCTCTCGACCGTCGCCACCGGGTTTTCCTCTGAGCCTCTGGCAAAGCCTCCTTGCCCGAAAACATGCGGCTCGCAAATTTGCGATTTCGTTGTTCCACCAGTAGTTGGGTTGCCTACTGGGGAGCAATCGCCTTCTGGGCATAGTAGCATCGCATGCTTCCGTCACCCATCGAGTGATCTGGGTGGCTTTCTCTCCAGCCGTACCATTCAGGGATATGTCGGATTTGAGCACCGCGGAAAACGTGTCCCCCTCGAACGCTTTCACTGTCCAGCCAAGCATACCACCCGGCATTCTGCGAAAACTCTTTTTCGAGCTCGATCCGCCCTTGATCTCTATGCAGATTGCCTGGTGGTCGCTGTGAGTATAGTCCTCACTGACATGCCAAGCGATTCTACTGGCTAAAGTGGCACTCACGTATATCAGGTCCACTATAGACCCCAGGCCCCTTCCCCGGAAAGTGTACGAAGACCCAACATTCGCCAGTACCACGTCCAGCTCCGCGAATGCTTCGAGGAGAACACGTCCCCTCACATTAGTTACCCGGCTGCCCCATTCAAGAGCCCACGCATTGAAATCGCCTCCTATTATGATCGGCCAACGTCCTCTTGCATCCAAAACAAGAGCAGCAAGCATCCGCTCATACTCGACGAGTGTAGCGCTGGGTGGAGCATAGCAGCTGTAGATGTGGATGCCCTTCACCTTCGCTCTGATGAAGCCCTCCTCCGGGTGCTCCATTATTTCCTGGAAGGCTTGTTCTCCACAAGTCCACAGCGCTGGTTGGCCCGTTTGGTCTTTGACCCAAACGCTACCACCGCGGTTTCGGTATGGTTCACTTAGTATGGCCACATCGACGTTTTTCTCGCGGATGGTTTGCGCGAGTAGATCCTGCGCCGCCTCGCAGTGGTTGAGGTTGATTTGTATTAACCTCATCTGCGATTTGTGCTAAGGGCTCTCCTGTATTCCGGGCACCTGCTGCTGCCTGCAATGTGCAGATGGTCCACACCCTCCTTTCCTTTGCACAGTAGACAATTTGGGTCAGCTCCGCAGTCCTTGCTGATGTGTGATATGTGTGATATCTCCCTTTTTATGTATGACACAAATAATGCCTCGTTGCGAATCGTCAGGCATTGATTCGCTGTCCCATACCTTGAGCACAAGTTGATGAACCACTTGGTGTAACTGGTCGCCTCCATATTTAACCAATTCGGCTGTAATTCCATCGGCTCCTGGAGACTTATGATTTTTAAGCCGATGAATTGCATGGATTGTTTCTCCTATACTTGGTGGTGGCAGTATTTGTCCGTCATCTTCAGTTGGCGGGACCTCCAACTCGCCGATGTTCTGGTTATTCAGTAGCTCATCAAAGTACTCAACCCATCGCTCCAATATGCCCATTCTGTCGGAAATCAGATTTCCCTCTTTGTCTCGGCAGGATGAGCATCGAGGTGTATAAGGCTTCATCCTGCTGACTTGTTGGTAAAACTTGCGCGCCTGGTGCGGTTGCTCCCTGTACTTTTCAAGTTCATAGACTTGTTGGTTCTCCCAGGCTTCCTTTTTCCGTCTGTGAAGTCGCTTCTCTGTTCGATGGAGTTCGTGATAAGTCTCTGCGCGTGCTCGCGTTCTATGAGAATCCAACATTAATCGGTATGCGGCATTCTTCCATTCCGTTGCTAGCTTACATTCATCGTCAAAACAGCCGTTCCAACTCCTTTTGCGGCTGGGGCTAAGTATGTTTCGGCCACAAACATCCATGATGACGTTCTTCAGGTGATTGTGAAGATCATTTGTTGATGCTTCATCTCCAGGTCCTCTATTGACTGCGGTTATTTCAAAGCCGATAACAGCAGGTTTCATTTTTAGGCTGAGTAAGAAACCTACTCCGAGCACATGTTTTACTGGATGGCCACTATAATATATGGTGTAGCGGCTCTTCTCCAGGAAACCGATCCCTGTCCAACGCATCTCCTGTAACGCTGTTACATCAGCCCTATATTGGGACAGGGTATCGGCTAGTTGCTCATCAGCTTCATCTCTGTACAGGGAGCGCACATTCCATGAGAAAATGCGCAAATCGTTATTCCGTTGCCGTTGCCGGGTTCGTCGTTGTGTAATCCGTCCAGTCCGAGGCTCCTGTTGTGGCTTCGTAACAAGTTGTTTTCCGTGTAGGGTTGTCAGCCCTACCCAACCCCCAACCTGGAGGACCACTTGGTACAATTTGTCCCCTTTTTAAGCACGGGAGACTCGCCTTCATCCTTCTCCGTCTGCAGCTTTTCGTTAAGAAAGAGCTCCCAGCGATCACCACGTGGAGGTGGACATAGGGTTTGGTAGTAGAGCTGTTGGTGTTGGTTCAGCAGGCTTTTCCCAGGTTTTATGCTCCATCGTGGATACCAATCCACGTTTCGCCCTGGGACCTATACTACCCTTTGACCACTTCCGAAACTTCCGAAACCTTTCTGGAACCTCAGCAGGATCAACTGATCAAAATTTGGCCAGATCTTTAAATTCAAATTGGCAATTGTCAAATATTGTCAATCCAAGAAAACGGAAATCTAAGCTGGAGACCCTGCAGTAGCCGATAGAAGTTCTTTACAAGGACAAGGAAGGTGGATAATATTTATTCGAAAAGCGGAAAAATGAAAATCAGTCCCAAAGGGAAGACATTTTCCTACTACTTGAGCTTGAGCCATTTTCCACTAATACTTGAGCTTTCCTAACGTCATTGCAGATGTTTTCATCCTTCTTGGTGAGAACGAAGTTTCTGGAACTGTTTCTGTCTGTCAACCTACTTATGTGTCCAAACATATTAGGTCCCAGCTTCACATCTGCTAGCTTGCGAATGAGTTCCTTGTTACGGAATTGTCCAGCCATTTGACGAGTTAGTGTGCTCAGGCAGTTGATCCGAGAAATTAATACCTTATATTCGGTGTTAAGTCTGCTGCTGAGATTTCTGTGCCAAATCTGCCTGAGTTTCAGATGCTTCATTATTTCCTGCGGCAGTTTATTAAACTGAATCTCATGGACTTTGAGGAGCTTTGTGTTTCTGCGTATAGCATCGGTAGCCAAAGTGATGGCCTTATCCATTTCTTCGTCCGTTAGATTTCGCGAGACTGTGAGTTTTTTTTCAGGTGCAACTCTGGTGCTGATACTGGCCTAAACTTATCCCATCTTATCTTAGTGTGGGCGAAGTATCTAATTTTGTTGGGTACTCGCTTCTGTAGTTAAGAGGCGAAGGAAAGTTTGAGCTCAACTGCAAAGTGATCGGACATGCCTGGCAAGGTTTTGCACGTTAACACCTGTAATGTGAGTGTAGCTTCTATAGACATTAGACTGCAGCTATCAAAATGCGTCTATTGTCGGTGGTTATAACCAAAGTCGCTGTCGCGGAATAGGTTTCCAGGTTGCCGATGGCAACTCCCTCAAATTCACAGTCTTTTCTGACTAACAGAGGCGGTATCGCAGTTGGTGTCGGTAAAGTTTATATTGTGCCTGCTTCTTAATCGTGCCTCTGAAACCCAGTAGAGGTTGGCTTTCAGAGAATTCACCAACTCTTGTGGTAAACGGTGGCACGTTGAGCGCGTGAGACCAATAATGCGGAGTTAAATATGACAATTTTTAACTCCATTGACTTATTATAAGTTGGAGTTTTTGAAGGCGAATTTGTTGCCTTACGAAACTTAAGGGCCTGCAGCTCTAGGAAGAGTATTTTTGGCTGCTTAAGCGTAAGATACGCCTGATTGGGCCAAGCTTTGTAACATCTGAGTCCCCGCATGTTGGCTCTGGCCATTCCCCTCGCACATGGGTTTTTATGCACTTCACCCACCTGTGCACAGCAATTGAAGGCAATCTGCCCGAAGTTTTGGCAGCTGTAGCACTGCACTTCCTGGATAGGTTTGACTTTCTCAAGCGAAATTTTTGGGTGGAGTATATACTTCACCTTGAATGTCTCATTGAACTCTTGAGAGGGCTCGAAGGTTGCCATGAACAACAGCGATTACGACTTCAACGGGAACGTTGGGTTTTGGCTATGGAGATGCTTGTCAGCTCGCGTGGCCCGGTTCGACACGTTTTTGACTTTCAAGCGCGGGTGCTCTTCATTGAGCTCTCGCATTATGTCAGCCGAGTCTGTCTTTCTGGGGATAATTAGTGCGAATTAGCAATTAGCGAATTAGTCTCATTGAACTCTAGAGAGGGCTCGAAGGTTGCCATGAACAACAGCGATTACGACTTCAACGAGAACGTTGGGTTTTGGCTATGGAGATGCTTGTCAGCTCACGTGACCCGGTTCGACACGTTTTTGACTTTCAAGTGCGGGTGCTCTTCATTGAGCTCTCGCATTATGTCAGCCGAGTCTGTCTCTCTGGGGATAATTAGTGCGAATTAGCAAGGACTGGGTCTTTAAGGCTGGTGGGGTGTTTGTTGTGGCGTGTAACCCCTTTTCTTTAATAAGATTGAAGATCGCCGAATGATCTTCAACGCTCTGTGCGAATAGGAGGGTCCTGTCGGCCCTTGTATTCTTTAGGGTTGTTTTCAACCCTTTTTCTTTTGATATTCGAAGGAAATGAAGTAAATTAATTTTGTACTCAGTTATCGGGGGATTTATTTCTTTTTTTTTTGGGCGGGTATTTGGGGAGAAGGGTGCCTGTGAGTTTATCGAAGGGGCACTTACACGACTAACACTGACCTTATCTTTTTCCATTCTTCTCTTCTTCCGCTGCACGAAGTTGAATTTGTCGCCTTCCTCTTGTTCGATTAGTACTTCCAAGCACAACTCTGCTCCATCTTGGAGTTGTTATTGTTCTTGTTGCTGCTCCTGTTTTTGTTGACGTTGTTGTTTCTGCTGCTCCGACTTTGTTAACCGGCATTCTCCCTTCGAGAGGGGCCAAGCGCTGTTCCAATTGTTTAATAATTCTCTGCTCGCAATCCAATTACTGGGCCATGGCGACCTTTTCCTACTTCAGTTCCTCGATTTACTCACGGAAGCTCGCGTTGTCTTCCTTCTGTTACGAATGATTCATGTTTCCCTCTTCTTCTGATGATAGCTCCTCTAGGAGAACTCAGAACGAACTGACCCTCCGGCCCTTTAAAGGCATGCAAATACGTTCCTAAAAATCTGCTTTCCACCTTTGACAAGATCTCTTTACTGGCATTAAAGTTATCTGTTAACAATTATCCTAATTAAATATTTGCCCTACCGTTATACAATTAGAGTGTCCTCGCTACGATTTAAATTGACGTCACACATATTTTTCCCAAAGTGATTTTCGTCGTCGACTCGAACAACATCATTCCACCCAAGCTCCTACTTCCTACAAGAATCATAAATCCTTGCATACTTATGATCTACCTATTCCACAAGTTTTAACAGTCCTATGCTCCTTGCCTAAGCCTAAGAATAGCAAATGGGACTTTGTCCTTTCCTTAAAAGTCACTTTCCACGGCCATTTTATGACAGTGCTATCGACACAGTAATGCAAACCATTCTTTCACCTCTATTGCAGTACAGTTTGAGAAACGGAATCCCAGATAAGCTTTAAAAATAGAATAACTTTGCAGACTGTAACCTTAACTTCAATCATCATCATCAGCGGCGCAACAACCGGTATCCGGTTTAGGTTTGCCTTAATAAGGAACTCCAGGCATCCCGCTTTGCGCCAAGGTCCATCAATTCGATATCCCTAAAAGCTGTCTGGCGTCCTAACCTACGCCATCACTCCATCTTAGGCAGGGTCTGCCTCGTCTCCTTTTTCTACCATAGATATTGCCCTTATAGACTTTCCGGACTGGATCATCCTCATCCATACGGATTAAGTGACCCGCCCACCGTAACCTATTGAGCCGGATTTTATCCACAACCGGACGGTCATGGTATCGCTCATAGATTTCGTCATTGTGTAGGCTACGGAATCGTCCATCCTCATGTAGGGGGCCAAAAATTCTTCGGAGGACTCTTCTCTCGAACGCGGCCAACTTAACTTCAATGCCAGAATAATACCAGACAATGTTCCGCGATCCAGGCTACGAAAGAAGCATTCCCGACGGAACTTTCGCGTCAAAATAAATGCTGCCGTCGATGGGCGGGTAGAAAATTGTGGAAGACTTCCACCAATAGATTGCGGCGTTCATCAACCCCGTACTCTCCTTGCGCATGGAATGTCACAAAAGGATCATCGGGAGACTCGTCGATCAGGCAGAGCCGCATTAGAAAAATCTTTAGACCGTGGTGGCGCTACATTTGGTACTGTCGTAAACTCAGTTGTGAACCTGGGAATGACAGCCTTCGGAGTTTCCATGACCCGGAACACCCGTCCATGGCAAGCTTTTTACATATTGGTGGACGACGGAAATTGCTCACCTGCAAAACGAGTGTTATAAACTCCGTCCTTTACTACAAGGTTTATACGACCGGGGCATGTACCACCTAAGCAAGGTAGAGATCAGCTAAAATCAGATCCCGCTGCACGAAAAACAAAAGGTAAAGCTCGCTGTTAGTAGGAGCTAGTCGACGAGGTGGATGAGTAATCATGGAAACTCAGTCATAAACCCAGAATATTGAAACGCGGTTCACTTAACGCCGAACTATTAGCCCGAATTGTCCGGTGGAGGAGCCGGATGGCAGGGGGTTCCTTGAACTGATAGTTCCCTTCCTCCTCTCCCCTCCCGTTGGTGAAAGAAATTCCCTGATTTGAAGGCTTCGCAAGGCGGGAGAGTTCGGGGACTAGCCCGAAGTAATGTGACAAACGGTTCCAGGCTAGCTCTCTGACGATGGGGAGATGTTTAGTTGGTAGTCCGACGACGTACCGAATCGGGAGTCCAACACTGTGTGCGTAAATGCATTCACCTACCCTACCCCACAAAAAAATTGTGCGGACATAATTCCCAATGGATCTCATTTGGATTGATGACAAAAACGTGGAAGGCATTATGTCCACTCTGTGCCTGACACAGCCGGAAAATATTCGAAAGGCCTATTAGACTCGCCGAAGCGATACATGCTGCCGTCCTATAACAGGGAGATATATAGCGAATGCGGTTATAGAAGTTGTAAGTGTCGTTCGTTGAGCTGAGGTACCCAGCTTAGCCCCTTGTAACGCTTGATATCAAAAATACCTTCGGTTCCATCAGCTACATATATAGATATATACTAGGCATGCTAGAAAATGAATTCCACATTCTGGTTGCCTCTGCCTGGATTTTGAGGCATTAATTGAGAAATTACGTCGGAGGCAGCACAAACACCCACCCTAGGCCCTCTAGGATCTCTGACACTAATTGATACAATACGATGCTCTGCTAAGACAGAGGAGTCGCCCCTACTTGGTCACTTGAAGTAATGTGTCAAACGGTTAAAGGCTACTTCTCCAGCGATGGGAGATGTTTAGCTGGTACTGCCACGGTTCACGGTTACGAGAGTCTAACACTCATTGGGAGACATATTCACCAACATTAGCCAAAGAAAAAAACTTGAATATGACTACAAATGGCGGCTGTCGGGGACCGAGTCTACTCGCACTACCTAGCAGCCGCGGACCTGAGATGGCGAAGGCTTACAAGCTGTGCCAAATCACAGCTGTGCGGAAACTGGGTAAACCACTCTTTGGGGACCTCAGTGAGATTTATAGCTGCAGGGTCGGAGAGCTGCTTTCCTTCGTGAATGCTACGGGCTGTCTCTGAAGATCCGAGCCGACTGGACTCTGCCTCCCTGCTCCCATAACAACAGTCACGGTCTTAGGAGTTTGTGGCATTAAAACGGCGCACCAAAGCGCTAATTGGGCTCCTCGGAGCGGCCACTGATACCTACCTACCTACCCCACGGCTACAAATGGAGAAAATGGAAACTGAAACAGAATTCGGAAAAAAGACCGAGCACCAGGCGCAGGTGACTCAACCGATCCAGGCTTTGTCAGTAATGATGGCTCTTGTCACCACCTCCAACAAAGGAGATCGGGCGATTTTCTGCCTATCAACGGACCTTGATATACGTTAAGGTTTACTCGTTGGCTACGAGCTAAACCAGATCACGATGCTGTCACTACGAAAAGCAAAATACTGGATATCAGTTTTTCTCTGCTCATTAGTAGCCCATTTGCCAGAGGTTATCACTGTCCCCCAGTAAGAAGTATCTTAGCATAGTGATGGACGCTTCGACTAACCTGCAATATCCTAGTGGGTGAGTAAAAATGGGTCTATAAGACATCTGTTTGCAGGAATGATGTAGGAGCGAATTAGAATTCGCAGACCTCCGACTTGAAACCTTGGTCGCAAATGAGTGCATTAGTGAGTGAAATTATGTAATTTGTTTCTATTCTAATTCTGGTTCTGGGGCTTCTGATAATAAATTTCTACACCTTCCAAGATAGCCTGAAGCACCTAAGCTCGTCCTCGACTATTGTAGGTACTACGTAGTCCTACTCTTCTAGGAAGATCATGCGATAGAGATAACATGTATTGCATAGCTAGCAATAGAGTTCTTTTCCTTTCTGAATATGTGACCTATCCGCTGTCAATCGCGCCTATGCATACGCCGACGCAGAAACTGTACGTCGCAAACTCAGACCATGAATCCGAGCCTAGTCAGTTTTAAGGTTTTGCTTAAAATAAAACCTTTTTAAAATCGGTTTACTGTCTGTCTGTCCATCCGTTTGTTTGTAACAGGGATTTTTCTTGGAAACGGTTACAACTATTGACACCAAATTTGATGGGAAGGAGGGAACTGTGAACCCTCACACATAAGTGAGTTACATCGTTCTACTTGGAATTTGAGGGGGGTCCCCATACATACAAAAGAGGGGCATAACTTTTTTTCCGCCAAATGTAGTCATATGGGGTATCAAATGAAAGGTATGGTTTCAGTTTTGACATTGAATTCACAAGGGGGAGCGCGAGGGCTGGGAAATGGTCATTTCTTTCACGGGCCCATTCTCAGAACCTACCCAACCGAAGAATCTGAAAATAATCAGGAAGCTGCCATTTTATGGTACCTAGGCTCCGAAAAACCCTTCTATATTGGTATCTGTTGAAATAAAGTTAATAATAGTATATTACTAGCCCATCGCTCTCAAACGCAATCGATCTCAAGACGAAGTCGAACAGAAGCCCAAGGGGAGCGGAGTTGACAAGTGCTCGGTCGCCACAGCCAGCCGACTTGCCACAAACTGCAAAATCCGTCAGCGACGTGGCCAGAAGCGGATGGCAATTTCGCTAGCGAGAAACTAGTGCCAGAGGTGTGGACCACCGTTGCGGCTAGACTGTCGGAGGTGGTCAGAATCTCCTGGACGCCAAAGAGAAACACACGGAGTCCATCCCCTGATTTGATTCGTCTTAGATGGTCCGGGAGTTCCACGTGTGTGGCTTTAAATCGCCAGGATTCCCATAGACGACTGGGTAGTTATCAAGGAGAGGAACCTCAGACGAACAACCAACCTTTCCTGCTCTGTATAAACGGAGAGTGCCTGGAGGTACTGAAAAAGGTAGACTGTCAGGTGCGGTTTGGGGTCGGGGGCTGTGTCGGCTATGAGGACGTGCTTGATATCACCCTATTAACCGACAATGGGAATGGGTGGAGAAATGGAGAGCGTCTGACCAGAGATCCTTCTCAGATCATAGGTCTCCAAACCCTTCAGAGACACCAGACCTGTCCAGCCTCAGGAAGCTGACTACGGAGATCTTCAACATCTGCTACAAGCATAAATATTAGCAGACATACAAGGACTGCATTAATAAGTACAAATCAGGCATCAAGACCGCCAAGAGGCGCTCTTGGTTGGACTGTTGCCAGAACATGGAAATCACCATGAAATCCACATAGGATCATTGTTTTGCTTTTGGGCAGGGGCTCGAAATCATCTTTGTTTTGCGATATCTGGAAAATATCATCTTCATAGAGCGGTATATAGGGCGCTGCATTTTGAATGTCTCGTATGACCGTCTCCATAACAAGCGACAGAATGTTTCCTTGACTAACACTGACAGAGACATGAAGCAATTTTCATATACCTGTCATACGATTGCGATAGACCAATCTTACCCAGCGCACGAGTTCCTCTGAGACTGGGTATTGCCGCAAAGCATACCAGATGAGTTTGTGCGGCACATGGTCAAACTGCTTTGTAAACGACAGTAACACCGACTCGCACATTTTGACTGAAACGTTATGCATCGTAGTAAAATCGTGTTTAGACGGAGAATCCTGGATTTTTCTAACCCATCGACGAATGTCTCTTCGCGAAGCAAGTGAAGGGCACCTCCTGCCCTCTGGGCAATTGTGGAATCCTCAATTGTCTCATCGTTTATTCAAAAGGAGCACACTCACTATACAAAAATGTATTTACAGATTTCAATTTTTCATTATTTTTAACAAACCAAATGCGGACGAAACTGTCTAGGGCAATCAAACTTCAGAGAATGTTTATATTTATATTTGCTGTTGTAACAACTTCCCTCCATAGAGCATATATCTATATATATAAAAGAAAGTTGTGTTAGTTACACTATTTATAACCCAAGAATGGCTGAACCGATTTGGCTGAAAATTGGTGAAAGGATAGCTTAGAACCAGGAGGCGGACATAGGATACTTTTTATCTCGCTCGACCGCGTTTCCGTGAAGTCCCTATAAAACGTGGTATAGTAAAGACGCATCTGACATGGAATAACAAAACGCAATTGACGGTTAAACGTAATTTTGTCTATGGTTAAGTAGAAACTTTCTTCTTCTTTTTCTTCAGTCTTTGTCCCCCTGATCTGGGTGCAATCTCGAGGCTTTCAAATCCCCATCTAGCGTTGTTTAGGTCTGCCTTTTGGTCGTTTACCATCGACTTTGATGTTCAGACCAATCTTGGCAAGTGAATTCTCGTTTGCACGAATCGCGTGACCATACCATCGAAGATGCCTCTCTCGCAACTTTTCCACGATCGGTGCAACCCCATAACGATCGCGGATATCCTCATTTCGAATGTGATCTAAACGTGTAACGCCACTAGTCCAACGTAGCATCTTCATCTCCATCACCGCAAGACGCCGTTCATTGTCTTTTATAGTCAGTCAACACTCAGAACCATAGAGAGCGACTGGACGTTAAGTAGAAAGTTTGATAATATAAATTTTGTCAGAAATATCATATAAGTAATTTGTATTCTCTTTGAATCATTATTAACAATGCCGCGACCAAGACGATCGAATCTTTCCCGACAAAGCCGTAATGCAAGAAGGATACGAAACATTACGAATGAAGTGACTGAAGAAGCACAAGGAATTGCCCTGAAGAGCGCCGCGTTAGTATGGCTCGACTTCGTGCTTCTCAATCACAAGAGCAAAGCGAGGCAGCCCGTGGAACGGCTCGGTTGGCAATGCGAAATCATCGAGCGAATAACAGAGATCAACAAGTAGATAATTTTCGACGCACAAGAAGAGATTTATCAAGTGCTGATTTGAATCGAGCAGCGTTTCGATATATGATCGACGGCAAGTATTCCAAACGATAACCATGGAAATTAACGGCGAAGACCATCACTGGCAACGATGGTTATCCGCTGTATCGCCGTCGATCACCCGATGATAACGGTCGAACTGTCACAACAAAATTGAAAAGAATGAATTTCGTTGTCGACGACAGTTGAATTGTTCCATGTTCGCCACATATTTCCAAAACGATCAAGACACATTGCAACGTTGAGTATTGCAATTCAGTAAAGTCCATAAAATACATTTGCAAATATGTCACGAAAGACAGCGATATGGCGATTTTTGGCATCCAATCCTCCAATACCAACGATGAAATTGCGCGCTATCAAGTTGATCGTTACGTGAACTGCAATGAAGCGATTTGGCGTATATTTGCATTCCCTATTCACGAACGTCATCCTATTTTTGTGCATTTGGCGGTGCAACGAATGGTCAACGAGTATATTTCACGCCTTCGAATGTCGTTCAACGTGCTGAAACACCTCCAGCAACAACATTGACCAGTTTCTTTGCGATCCCCGAAAGCGATCCGTTTGCACGAACTTTGCTTTACTGCGAGGTCATATGTCATATGTCAGAAGATATTTGAGATCAAATACGTGTCAGTTTCAGAAATCCCGATCTTGAGATGAATGAGGAGATACATAATCGGGCTTTACTCTTGATCGAAGACATGTGTTACCTTATGTGCGGTAGTTTATTAGTCAGGTTAGGAATGTCAGCGCCAAATCGCGAAATGAATGACGTATTTAATCGAGAATTGGAACGGGAATGTGAGTATGATCACCAGGAATTAGCTTTAGTCGTTCAAACGGATGTACCACTGTTGAATCCCCAACAAAAGGAAGTTTATGATACATTAATGAAGGCAATTGATGATGGAAATGGTGGCGCAATGATTTCATTGTCTGGCGATTTCCGCCAAACACTCCCAGTAATTCCAGGATCAACGGCTGCCGACGAAATAAACACTTGCCTCAAATCCGGCACCTCCATTGCCGACAATTTATGCAAAAATCTATCGATCCTTCCACTTTCCGCTCCGCATACGTATGTAGATTCCCATCAAAATTATACATATAAGAATCTCCGCATAAAGCTGAAAAGGAATAAAGAAGTTAAGAATAATTCAATCCGCCTCCAATCACATTCTGCAAACGCAAAGAAAATGTCCTTCAAAACACTAAGCCCAGAAGGGGATGATGCTCGTTTTATTCGAAGAAACAGAACAATTTAAAGCGATTTAACAGCGGATTAGGACATTCATGAATCCTTCCGCTGCCCCCCATGCCTCTGTAAATCGAACGAGGTAATTTGAAGCGAAGGAACCCTTTTGGAAATCTTCCAATGTTTGCACACGTACAACACTAATCCCACTTCAGACGACAGAAGGATGTCACATCACACAGAATAATTCATATTATAATGAAAATAACATATACGTTTCTAGTTATCTCGGGATTTATCGACGGCAGAATGCTGAATGGTTGCTCATTTGGATGATAGCAAGGATAGTGGTGATAGATGAGCTACGAGTGGCTGCATGATCCGGAAGGGAGGCACCACTGATATGTTTACTCTTTGGCCTGTGATTCCACGGCGAATGTTAAGGGTGTCTGCAGGCAAATTAGTCTTGAATAGCATTGTATATAACGAGTATCTTCAGTCGATATTAACATATATACATATATGTGAGGATAGATTCAATAGTTAGTGATAATACTCAGAACCCACAAGAATTCTGAAAAAAGCCCGGCAGTTTTAAGGAAACCCATTTTTATAAACCTAACCTCAGTCAAATGATTACTTCAAGCGAGCTGGCAGCAAAAGGATAACACACTATTCACCGCAGAACAACAACCAGGACAGCCACGATATTGATTGCGTACGTATCGCTGAATCGAATTTAAAATTCATCGTTTGTCTCTCGAAACTAAACTTTAATGTGTCAGATGAAGGACGTGATCCAAATACTGAAAGTCCTTTAGAACATTCTACACGTGTATTTGTGTTAGTTCTTTCTTTCCAATATCTTTTTAAGGAAATCCACGAAGGGTTGATTTCAAAAATATCTCGGATTCAAACAACACACGAACCTGTTGGTAGAATGCTTCCACCTTCTTGATGAACTCAATGTTGATCTTCAATTGCATTTATTCCAATTCGCATATTTTATTCAATATCTGTCTCTAATAGGGTCTAGGTTTACTTCTTAAAAGAGTCAGTTATTTAGCAACACTCAGATATGGC
Source organism: Hermetia illucens (assembly GCF_905115235.1). Taxonomy (NCBI): domain Eukaryota; kingdom Metazoa; phylum Arthropoda; class Insecta; order Diptera; family Stratiomyidae; genus Hermetia; species Hermetia illucens. Next base: position 189,883,210 of record NC_051850.1, read on the forward strand.
CAAGCCACTTGCGAAACACCACACCACACCACAGGATTCTTTTTAAATATTATTTCATTCTAAAACGGTGAAATGTCTACCAGTTTAGAAGAAAATTGATTTTATCTTTTTAAGATATTCCAAATATAAAAACTTTCTCTAATTCTGCTGAAAGTTTGCCCATTAGAAGGCATATTATCTGAATACCCTTTCATGGATCTTGAAACGCGGATCCGCAGAAGGCGACTGCAAAGATACATTCTACTCTACAAGGACAAAAAATAGGGTCAAACGGAAACTACTACTTCAAACCATTCCATTTGCTCAAAGTTCAACTATAGATACATGGCATACTATGCCCTGATCTAATGTGATACTATCTTTTTTTTTTATGGATGGAGGTGGAAATCTTAGAAAGACGCTGCTGCGCCAGGTTGCAGCAGTGTGTGGGATTCGCACCCACTAAAACCACCCCCACTCTTCCGCCCCTCCCCGCGGGACCACCGTGAAGTATTACTTCGCGGGGGAGGCTCTGGTTCGCTATACCAGCTCGTCCAAGTCACGTCTCCGTCGCGCCGCCTTCCGAGCTCGATCCAACTCCAGAAGTTTTGCCTGCACCACGGCTACTGCCTCATTTACCGCCATCCAGTTTTCCTCCGACTTCAGCATCTCTTCCACCAGGTTCGAGGGCTCGATGTCCGCCCCTAAGATGCTGTTCAACCTCCTTTTCTGCTGCAGAAATCTGGGACAATGGAACATAACGTGCTCCGGGTCCTCGGCCGTAGCACCGCATTCAGGGCAGTTGGGAGACTCGTCCAACTCGAAGCGATGCAAGTACTTCCTATAGCCACTGTGTCCCGTAAGGAACTGTGTCAAGTGGTAATTCAATTCTCCGTGCTTTCGGTTGACCCATTTCTCGATGCACGGGATCAATGTATGGGTCCACCGGCCCTTGTCGGAGTTATCCCATCGTTGTTGCCACTTGCCACACAACTCTCTTCCGATGGCTTTTCGGAAATCCGCATTCACCTCGGCTGGATTTGCCTTCCGTTTTTCGTAGAGCCAGTGTGCCTCGCCCGCAAGAAGATCTTTAGGGATCATTCCTGCGGTGACACACACTGCCTCCGTCGACGCCGTCCTAAATGCGCTGCACACCCTATGCCAAACTTATCTTCCTCCGGTTAACAGCGTGGTTCAACGCTCCCGCCCAGACAGGGGCCGCGTAAATCAGGATCGACCTCACCACTCCCGCGATGAGTAGCCTGCGACTATACTTCGTCCCTCCCACGTTAGGCATCATCCTTGCAAGGGATGAGCTGGCATTTGCTGCCTTCTCTCGCGCATAATCCAAGTGTCCCTTGAAACTCAGCTTGGCATCGATCATTACCCCCAGGTATTTGACAACCGATTTTAAGACGACCTCACGATTACCAACCTGGATGGTAACCGTGTTGTTCTTCCTACGGTTAGTAATGAGGACCGTCTCCGTCTTTTCGTCCGCCAGGTCCAGATTGGCCATTCGTAACCATAACTTGATGGAATGAATGGCTTCATTTGCATAAACTACCGCCAAGTCATCCGCAAAACCAATCAGCGTTGTCTCCTCCGGCACGCGAAGGCCAAGCACTCCGTCGTACATTATGTTCCACAGCAGCGGTCCCAATACAGAACCTTGAGGCACACCTGCTGTCACAATGTACTCCTTCGGCCCGTCGTCCGTCTCGTACCAGAGAAGTCTGTCCGAAAAGTAACTCTCGATGAGCCGAGCCAAGTAGCTAGGAACACCCAGTTTAGCCAAAGCGCCCTTAATCCAGCCCCAGTTGGTTGAGTTAAAAGCATTTTTGACGTCCAGCGTCACCAGAGCACAGCTTTTGCCCATGGCCATTGCATTTCGAGCCAATTCCACGACCTTGGCTACTGCATCGACCGTAGAACGGGCTCCCCGAAACCCATATTGCCGCTCTGAAAGACCACCCGCAAGCTCGATGAACGGGAGCAGCCTGTTGTATATCACCCTCTCCAACATCTTCCCCATGGTGTCTAAGAGACAAATAGGGCGATATGAAGAGGGCACGCCGGGTGGTTTTCGGGGCTTCGGTAGCAAGACCAGCTTCTGCCTCTTCCATTGGGCGGGAAACACTCCTTCCGCCATGCACGATTCGAATGTGCTTGCGAACCAGCTTGGTCTGGCCTTGACCGCCACCTTCAGAGCCCTGTTCGGAATTCCGTCCAATCCCGGAGCCTTGTTGTCCCCAGTACGTCTGCAGATTTTCCAAAGTTCCTCTTCGGTAACATCAGGGATCGAGAAAACGTCCTGCTGAGCTGCCAGTTGGGGTTCTCTTTCGTCCTGCTCCTGCTGCGGGAAAAGAGTTGTAATTATTTGCAACAAGAGCCGTGGGCATGTCACTTGAGGTGATTTTCGCCCGCGGATCTTCTTCATTATAACTTGGTAGGCTGTACCCCACGGATTCGTATTAGCCTCTATGCAGAGCTTCTGGTAGCATTCCCACTTGCTTCTCCGAATGGCCTTCTTAAGGTTGCTTCGCAGATCCCTGTATTCCTCCTCACGCTCCTGGTGCTCCGGCCTTCCCCTTGTCCTGTGGGAAAGTCTCCTCGCTCGAAGACAAGAGGATCTCAAGGCAGCGATCTCTGTGTTCCACCAGTAGTTTGGCCTCTTGCCGTGGTGCAAACGTCGTCGTGGCATCGTAGCGTCGCATGCTTCGGTTACACGCTGAGACAGCTGTGTGACCCTTTCCACCGCTGTTCCATCCGGATCATGGGCTCTCTTCAATGCGGCCAGGAATGTTTCCTCGTCGAAAGCACCGATAGACCAGCCAACCGCCTTAGCCTTTCCACCTCCAGGGCGTCGTTGACTGGTTCCCCGGTTCCCAATGCGGAGGAAGATGGCCTGATTGTCGCTGTGGGTGTAGTGTTCACTCACTTGCCAAGCCATCTCCCTCACCAGTGAAGTGGTAACAAATGTCAGGTCAACGATCGAACCCGACCCTCTTCCTCGAAAGGTGGGCACGCATCCAACGTTAACCAGCACGATGTCCAGCTCCGCAAATGACTCCAACAGAATTTGACCTCTGGTGTTCGTCGATCGGCTTCCCCACTACAGGGCCCACGCGTTGAAATCGCCCGCAACGATTTTAGGGCTGCGGTCTCTAGCGTCCAACACCAGACTGTCTAACATCTCCTCATATTGTGCTAAGATTGCACTAGGAGGAGCGTAGCAGCTGTAAATATGGACACCGTTGACCTTCGCCCTTATAAAACTGGCTGCCGGGGTGGTCATGACTTCCTGAATGGCCTGTCTTCCGTACACCCAGATTGCGGCGTTGCCAGACGCATCCACCGCCCAAGTCGCACCGCCTTGATTTCTGTACGGCTCGCAAATAACCGCGACATCCACATTCGACTCTCGAATGGTTTGCGAGAGCAGGTCCTGAGCTGCCTCACAGTGATTGAAATTGATTTGTATCAATCTCATTTGCCTGTGCGGTTCAGCTCCCTCCTATATACCGGACATCTGCTGCTTCCCGCAACATGCCGGTCGTCCACGCCCTCTTTCCCACTACATAGCACACACCGTGGATCTCCGGTGCAATCTTTGATGAGGTGGCCCTCTTCCTCACACTTCCTGCAACTCCTCGACCTATCATGCTGGCTAGTGCATGCCGCCGCGAAATGGCCGAAATCGAGGCATCTGAAGCATCTCTTTAGAGATATTTGCTCCCTGAGCCTGCACACGACCCAACCTACTCTTACCTTGCCCACGGTAATTAACTTAATAGCTGATTCCGCCGGCAAACTAATAATAGCGGTCTGTGTGCCACCATATGCCTTCTTCATCCTTTTTATGGCACTCTGGTCTATATCGTTGAGGTTGAACTGTTGCTTTAGCGCAGCACAGATGTCCTCCCGTGAGGTGACCTCATCTAGGTCCTTGCATTCAACCACTATCTCCTGTTTTCGAGCTCTTACCTCAGCCTCCTCTCCTAGTACACTTTCCACCTGCCCGCGGAAGTTATCGGCCGACTTGTCGGCGGATCTACTTAACTCCAGCATCAGATCCCCTCTCTGTGTTCACCTGATACGGCTCACACTATCCCCCAAATCCTTCAAGTCCGAGTCTGACTTCACCTTTCGGAGGATGTCGGCATATGACATATTTCCCTTCTTGGAAATAATTATTATTTCCGGGCGGAGCTTCTTTTTGTCCTTTTTCCTCTTGTTGCTCACCTTAGTCCATTGGTCAGGCCTCTGGGCGTTGGTTTCTTCCACTTTTGTAGGTGTTGTGGCTGCAATCGTGGGATTACCGACTTTCGCGGGTACTCTCGCCGGCTCCGCCTTCTTTGGTGAAGAGGCTTTTTTCTTCTTCGGGACTTGCTGTGGTCCAAAAGGCTCGCTGGTACCATGTCTAGCCCGTTTTCCTGTCTTCCCGCCTGCCTTATCATGGGGAGGCGTCAGCTGCGTTTCCCTTGTGACCTTGCCAACTGACGCTTGGGAATTCTTTTCTTCGTGTGCCTTGATATAAGACAATTTAATGCCTCTTATCAAGGCTCGAATATTTTGGTGGATATTCCGCCTCTCCTTGATGAACTCGCACAGTTCATTTATTCGTTCCCCGAGTGTAACGAACGCCATTCCGGTATGTTCCCGTTTGCTTTCGCGCCTTGCGCCACAAGGAATGATGTCGATTAAGGGACTATTCGTGTTTCTTTCAGAGTCCCGCGACGAATCTCGACTACCAAAAAGATGGTGGTGATCTCCCAAGCTTCGAACTCCTCCTAAAAGGATCCGGTGTGGACCTAATTTCCACTCCACCATTATCTCTTGTAGCATTAGATGCCACAGTAGCCAAGTTTCCCACCACTGAGGCACTGCGGTCGTTGGATATCGACGGCCGGGAGCCCGCTTGCTCACTCCCAAAAACCGCCGGCACTGGGTTTCCGAAGCGCTGCACCGTAAAAAAACTACTTTTCTCCTCTTCCATATTTGGTATAATTGCTGGGTGTCCTTCCCATAGCCAATTTTGATCCGCGGGTGGGCGTTTACTTCCCACCTACCCGGCCTGCGCATAAGCATGCCCATACACGCACATCTCCGGATGCGTGCATGTGCATGCCCATGACTCATTCGCCGAGCATTCCCTTATCCGCACGAAGGGACGCGCTTGATGGGAGATTTAGCAACTCCGCACAGGATGTGATACTATCTGGTAGCATACAACTTAAGGTGATTTTCAAATCTGTTTGGCAGCCTCCGTAAGATGGATACGACCTGCCTAGTTCTTATAACACGCATTGAAAGGCCAACTATCTTTCAGCATTTCAAAATTCTTCCTTGATTGCCCTAGTTTCCTTTAAAACAGTTTGCCCACCTATATATATATATATTGACGGAAATCATTCGTGCGACAGAGGAGTTAAGATCAAAACTATTATGCGGCGCAAATTCTTTGATATGCGGCGCAAATTTTTTGATATGCGGCGCAAATTCTTTGATATGCGGCGCAAATTCATTCATGTTCATAATAGAACCGAGGGAACCCCGATATTTTCGCATTGAGTACGGGATAAATTCCAGCCAATGACGAAAATTGCGTCATACTCAACTTGAGATCACCCCTTCAGCACCAGGTCAAGGACCACTTTGATCTATCCAGCCTTTGTTCCTACAGCTTTTCAGAAGATTTTGAATTCCTAATTTGAAAAAGCTTTAAAACTGAGGCATCTGCTGATTGCATGACTTATCATAGTCACGGAAATGGATGAAGTCTCGGAGAATAATAACCCAACTTTTGTTTCTGTTGACAATTTCTCTTGACTCCAAACTGGCTGGAATTTGGCTCATGTACTTCTTCCTTTCTTTAACCTTTCTCCCCTTCAGTAGAGAGGTGCGCTCGTCTAGATCGAATTCACAATTTTCCTCGATCAGGCTTGCTCCAAATAGAGTTGAGGGGGTTACAATTCACCATCCAGCGCATCAAGCCATTGCTACTTCGTCAACCTTTAAGACACTTCCCAAAGCGGAGCTTGGTTCCACATTTCTTCGATGTTCGTAATGATCGGTTGCGCGAATGAGATCATGCACGGCGAACTAAAATTGGGGCTCGTCCAACCGTGGCGACTGAGGTGTACGCTTTTGCAATTTTCGGCGACTTGCTAAATTGCTGGATCGAATTTTAAAAATATTTGGGACGTCTTCTTAATTGGTCTGTCCCGGGGCTAAGCTGAGCGTCTTTTTCACCTCCTACAGCCTAGCGAACATTTATCTCCTACATACCAGAAATAGGCTGGCCCAACGTGGGGACATTTATAATGAACAAATTGGTCTTGCGGCGGTCAAACGACCATCCTGAATGGCTGGAAACAACCTAGAAAGAAAAGGTATCCCAGAAGTCGAAAAAAATTGGCTAAATTGATTGTGAAGATCCGCCCGCAAATTTTGAAGCTTCATCGAAGTGCTCCGTGCTTCCACGCCTCTCTGCTAGCCAAGCTCAGGAATGTGGAGGGTCCTTTTAGCACTTCGATCCCTCGCCTATCATTATACAAAATTTCACGTGTCCGGATCCTGAAGAATACCTGACATCCGCACACGCGCGAATATCATTGCTGGGTCGACTTGCGAGAACGACAGAGTAGTGGAGACGACGATGGTTGCGCATTATTCGCAGCCAGTATTGACGTAAGTCAAGCGTAGAGAGCTTAGGTTTTTGCATTGTCACCTTTACTACTCCGAACATCTGTTCTCTGGTTGCTTGTATTGTTGCAGTCTGACATGCAACGGACTCAGAACTACATCGGTTTTCCATCATAGAAATAATAGGTGATGAGGTCAAATCCAGATAGGTCAATTATAAATTGTCAGACCATTTCAATACGGTAACTTTTGGAGTTACTGTGGAAGACATAGTCGCAATGCCTTCGCAGTCACCTGCGTCCAATACAGGAACGCCGTGATGGCTGAGGTTGGGCTCTGGGACTCAGCAGTTTGGACATAGGGGCTTATGCGTATTCTGGAGCCCACAACCGTAACAGAGGACTTTGAGATCCTTCCAACAGTCCTCGAACAAATGTCCAATCGGGCGACAATTCCAGCAGACCAAATCTAAGTCACACCTCTGAATCTCAGACTGGGGATTTCCTGAGATGCACTTCATGTCTACACCCTCTCCATATTCAGCAGAATAGCTGCACAATTGGTTGGAAAACCTGCTTGTGAGACGCTCCTCTAAAATTTCGCTCTGCTGCACTAACTTACGCAGCTCGCGAACGTACTAGACAGAAAGTAGAGAAGTTACCTCTGAACGTCGGGTCTCAGCCCACGACGTAGCAATTCAACCTTTTTGTTTTCCGTCAAGCAATTATCTAGCCTATTGGCTAGCGAAGCCAGACAGCTTTTAGGGATATCGAATTGGTGGACCTCGGCTCAAAACCGGGATATCTGGAGTTCCTTATTAACGCAGGCCTAGACCGGATACCGGTTTTTGCGCCGTTGATGATGATGATGATTGGCTAGCGAACATACAGCTTTATAAAAGCTGTCGAAGTCTTCGGACGGGCCTTGCGAGCGGTCTCACACTCAGGAAATCCCCACTAGCCCCACGAAAAGAGGTCTACTCGACTCGTCCGACAAACTGGAGGTAATCCCAGTACCAATCTGCTGTTCTATCTCTGAAAGGAGTGTATTCATAAGTACATAGCAGGTCGAAATACCCCTGTAGGGTAGAGCATGTCAAAGCCTTCACACGGAAGAGGAGCTGGTTGATAGCCAAAGATGTTGATGTGCCATCAAAGACCAGATCACAGGATGCAATCCGTTGAGAATTTATTAATCGGTCGTGTCTGATATCCAAAAGGCGAATCGTCAGAGTCATAAATGTCGTGCATATAGTTGAGTTCGGATCTGTCGTTATGTTCGTGAAGCAAAAATCAAAGAAAACGATAAGAAGCCAAAGAAAATAAAAATAACGAAAAGAATGAGAAAAATCACATCAACGATCATTCTCAACAATAAACTTCAAGGACTCCTTTCACCCTAAATTGTCAACTCTTTTAATCAACTCCCGCAAAACTCATGGATGACGAAAATGCGATCCCAGCCTCATAAATTTGCTGCCACATGTGTGCAGAAAACTACTTCCGCTCACAGTGCTTATTGACGGAGGAATATCAAGCGAGTTGTCCTCCCCCCCCCCCCCACTCGCAGACTAATTGAAAATAAATCAAATAAAAAAGGATCGCGAGAATTCAATCTTCTTCGTTTGGAACGGCACAGCATGTAGCCGACTACCTCCATATTCCATCAAAGGTTCATCTCACCCGTCATTTCTTCCCTACGAAGAAGAAAGAATATTAAAAAAACCAAAAACAAAAACAGAAAAGGACTAACGATTTCGTCCAGGGCAGAGGCAACTCTTCAGACGCTGCGTCACCGTTAGTCCCTTTTTGTTTTTTTTTTTTTTGGTTTTTGAATGCTTGGGTGCTATGCCCCAAACTAGGGATCCGTGGACCAAAAAACGTGAGAGTAAGTTCCTTCCCATTTGGTCCGGTCCAACATCATGTGGATGTGGACTCAGGATCCCCCATATCCTAAACAAAGAATATTAAATTTTGAATTTCTGAACCGAAGAGATAACCGTTCAAAAGTAAGGAAAGACACACCTCAGAAGCTCGAACGGCAGTAACTTTCGGTATATAGTCGCAAAGGCCCCGTAGATCAAGATACTTCTGGAAGGCAATCACCGACGAGACGGTATATCTCAACGACAAACACAACAAACGACCAACTCTTGTGATATACTACCAAGGACATAGGACAGGAAACTCTACAAGGTGGGAAGGAAAATTGAGGCTGAGGAACACTTGCTTCTCGGGAAAAAGTGTGAAACCTAAAGCTTGAAAGATGAAGACAAGTGCACGCGGAACCTATGCGGGAACAATATCGACAAACTTTTGCTTCTCTATCCGAACCAACAAAACGAAGTTGTGGGCCGAAATTCACTACCTTTCACTAATTCAAAGAACCTGAAATTACGAAATGTGTATGTCTGCATCTTGAATACGTTGGGGCCCCACATTTTTTTTTTTTTTGGTTAGAGTAGATGAATGCCTTTACGCACACAGTGTTGGACACCCGATTCGGTGCGTCGTCGGACTACCAACTAAACACCTCCCCATCGTCGGAGAGCTAGCCTGGAACCGTTTGTCACATTACTTCGGGCCAGTCCCCGAACTCTCCCGCCTTGCGGAGCCTTCAAATCAGGGAATTCCTTTCACCAACGGGAGGAAGGGAACTGTCAGTTCAAGGAACCCCCTGCCATCCGGCTCCTCCACCGGTCGAGTTCTATCTTCTTAGCAACGAGAAGGGCCCGAACGTAATGGGCAACACGGTTCCACCTGTCAGCAGTCCTCAGCATCTCTTCGACAATGTTGTCTGGAGAGAGATCCCCTGTGTTCAAATAGAGCTACTGACGAACGCCATCCCACCTTCCACAAGAAAAAAAAAGTGTAGTGGGCGTCGTCCACAACTCCATTGCAAAACACACAATCCGGAGAACGCGCCTTTCCAATCTTCTGCAGGTAAGACTGAAAACCTCCATGCCCACTTAAAAATTGGGTAAGGAAATAGTCAGTCTCACCATGCTTCCAATTCAGCCACACACCCAAGTTGCCGATGAGCCGCGCAGTCCATCTGCCTCTAGTTTCATTTTGCCAAGAGAGATGCCACTCGTCTAGAGTGTGTTGCCATTCTTCGCGAGGAACCACCTCCCTTGGCTCATCTCCCTTGCGCTTGTATATGGCCTGACGCTCCCTAGCAAGAAGGGCAACGGGGATAACTCCCACGATCACCATCACGGCCGGTTCAGAGACAGTGCGGTACGCAGACGCCACAAGTAAAGCCTTTTTAAGAGCAAGCCGTAGAGCAAGACAGACTGCGTTGAGCTCATCAAGAGACGTCGCCTGCTAGACGTAGGACCCCCAATGTTTGCCATTAGCCTACTTAACGCCGAAACTCCAGCCGCAGCCTTGTTCGCTGCTGCTTGGATTTGCTCAGAAAAGCTCATCTTTGAGTCAAGAGTCAACCCGAGGTACTTTACCGCTGATTTTGACTCGAAGATCGGCTCGCCGAACGCAGGGTCGGAATTCTCTTTTTAGTCAGGATGACTACTTCGGTTTTTTCCAGTGCAAGGTTGAAACCATGAGTAGTCATCCATCCGCTTATCCGTCGTATCAAAATGCCGAGTCTGCTTTGCCCCTGTTCGACAGTGCGTCCAGCAACAAGCGCTGCGACATCATCTGCGTAGCCGACCAGGCGCGACTCTTCTGGCATGTCGAGTTTAAGCAGACTGTCATAGGTAGCGTTCCAGAGGTCCGGCCCTAGGATGGATCCCTATGCTACCCCCGACGTGACCTCCATCCACCTTTGACCCTCTAGTGTTTCATAGAGCAGGGAGCGGTTCCTCAGAAAGTCCCTCAAAATCCGTAAGAGATAGTTCGGCACGTTGAAGGTATTGTCTAGTGTGCCTAGAATATCTTTCCATCTTACGGAATTGAAGCCGTTTCAGACATCAAGCGTTACGAGGAACACCACCCGTCGAGTTCGGCGGCTATGTGCCTCTGCTCGTCGAACGGCGTCCACGACTTGCATGACAGTATCAATTGCCGATCTCCCTGTCCTAAAACCAAACTACCGGGGAGATAAATCTCCGGCAGCGCGTATTCCTTCAGCGAGTCTACTTCTGATGAGCTTTTCGAGCACTTTCCCAGCAGTGTCAAGCATACATAGCGGGCGGTATAAAGACGGCAATTCGGGGTCGCCTTTCCCTTTAGGGATCAGCGCAAGCCTCGCAACTTTCGAACGAGCAGGAAAAATGCCCTCCTTCAGACAAGCGTTGAATGCACCGAGCAGTAGGTCTGGCCGGTGTTGGAATACCAGTTTGTATACCTCTGCTGGAATACCATCGGGTCCTGGCGCCTTCTTGTTTTTCATAGAGAGGACTGCCTGTTCCAGCTCTTTTATAGAGAAAAGTAGACAGTCCTCTGCGCTCCCCGCGCCGACGTCGCCATCTCATACGGGGTGGGCGGGGAAGAGTACCCCACAATGTGGTCCATCTGCTCGGCCTTAAGTGAACAGGGTTTCCGCAGAGCCCCGATTTTTCGGGTTACCAGTTTGTAACCGAGTCCCCACGGATCTCCATTCACCTCGTCGACCAGATCTTGCCAGCAGCGAGCTTTGCTCTTGTTTACTGCGCTGCGGAGTCTCCTTTTGGCTGATTTGTACTCCATCATTATGGTACATGCCTCCTCCCGGTCGCCTAGACGTTGTGTTAAACGGCGGAGCCTGTGGCACTCCTTCCGGAGCTCTGCGATTTCCACTGTCCACCAATACATGGAAGGTTTGCGGCGCTTCGATGTCTTCCTAGGCATGGAGGCTCCGCAGACCGTCGTTATGAGGTTCATGACCGAATTTACGACAGTGTTAGCTGCGGCGCCACCGCCCCCAGGAGTACCTTCCAGCGTGGCCCCACCCGTTCCCAGAGTTTCGACAAACTTTCCGGTGTTCACCTTCGCGACGTTCCATTTACATGTAGATCGCTGGGGTGGCGCACACCGAGAGTTTGTGTCCACCACTTCGAAAGCAATGAATTGGTGGTCACTTGCGGAGAAGTCTTCCAGAACTCGCCACCCGTCCACCAGCGGCACCAGCGATTCCGACGCGAAGGTTACGTCTGGAATGCTTCCTTCACAGCCCGGGCGCCGGAACGTTGGGGTAGATCCGGTGTTTAGAACTATCAGTCCTGTTCTCGCCTTCTCGCCGCCATTTCCAGAATTCGTTTCCCTCTGGAATCTGTGTGAGGCATGCCCCATTCAAGTGCCCTAGCATTGAAGTCACCCCCGACCAGGATCCGCCCATCTGTGCTTAAGATAGCGTCCTCCAAAGCATCAAGCCTCCGATGAAAATCCGGCATCGTCTCATTCGGCGTAAGATAGACACTAAAAAACGTTATCCCTGAACTCCGAATCCAGACAAAGCCGTCCCCTCGGCCTTGGGCAAGAACCCCCAGGAGGGTGCCGTCCCGAACCCAGATGGCAGCGGTACCTGATATGTCTGAGTGCCATGAAACTGGGCCCTTGTTTCGGTACTGCTCACTGATGAGTACTAAATCAGCTTTGGTCTCCGCAGCGAACTGCGCTAACAACTCGTGATCGGTTGCACTCCGGTGCATATTAATTTGTAGGATGCGAATCATGTTGACCGTATCCTAGCTCTTTCCCGTTCTGCTCTGAAAACTGGACACCGCCTCGATCCCGCAGTGTGCGCAATGCTCTCATCAGTCACGCCACGGTCCCCGCATAGGACGCAGTTTTCCTTGTCATTGCAGGTGTTCGCTTTATGGCCTGCCTGACCGCATTTACGGCATGTTGCCCTTCTGTCAGGTCCCCGACAATTTGCAGATGTGTGCCCATAATCCAAACATCTGTAACATTTGGTTGGGGCGGCCCGAATTCGTACCCTACACACTACTCAACCAACTCTTATTTTCCCGCTGTTTAGAAGCTTCCTCGCGTATTGCTCGGCAACTTCCACCACAGCGAGTTTTTGGCCTCGGCAGTTCGCGGAGGTGATACCAATCCGGACATTGGTTACCTCCAGGCATTCGCGTTTGATGTCCTCTTCTACCTCGTTCTTTTCCAGAGTCAAGACAGTCAAGGTCTCGGATTTCCAAAGCACACGTGGGTTCCAGGCTGGAATCCAAAGCTTTTTCTCCCAGAAGCCCCTTGACTGCTTCACAGAACGTGACTTTATTTATAGTCTTCGGGCCTAGTTTGACTAATACTCCATCACCCTTCGTTTTACGTATGGAAGACACTTCCGCTCCGTTGTCTTCGGGTTTGATTTTGTAACGGATTTCGCTGAGGACTTCCGCAAAAGTCTTGCCTTCCGCCGGCTTAATAAGCAAAGCTGGCGGTCTAGTCCTCCTTCGTCTCCCCACCTTTTCTTTTGGTACTCCGTCATTCGTGTCCGCCTTAATTTTAGGCAGAGGTTTTTCTAATGGCGCGACGGGTTGTTGTCTTTTGATCCTCTTCGCCTTCTTCTTTTCAGCCCTGGAGAGTACCTGAGTGAAGTCTCCTTCAGATGTCCCTTCCTCCTTTCGTTTTTTATCAAGTTCGCTCTGCAATGGGCTGTCAGCGACCCGTTTGGTACTCGTGGTGTTCTCCTCGGGAAGCGCGGTTGTTTCTGCTTCCTGCGGATTTTGTCTTACTTTCCATGTTCGCCTATAGTATGAAATCCTGTCCAGGAGCTCTTCCAGTTCCATTAGCCCGTTTTTCACCCCCTTGCCGACGTTTTTCTGGAGGAACGTCGCAGATCGCATGTGCTACACAACTGCCGTGCATTTCTTAATAAGTCTTTCCTCTTCAGCTTGCGCCAAAGTAATCGACAGTCCTCCCACTCGGCTTATATTCGAAACCATTTTATTAGTTTCGGCAGTTTCCACTGTGCCTCTTTCCCCAATTAAAGCACTGTGCGGTATGGTATCTGTGTTGCAGGTGCCGCATCAATTTCCGAGTCTTTCTCTCCGTCTGCGCGTCCCGATGTCTCGTCGGGTATTTCAACCCTTGTTGCGTCCTTCGCTGGGCGCTGGGGCGAACGGCGCATTTTCGTGCTGCGAATAAACGCAGCCAGCTCACTCTCCATTTCCACTATCTCCTCGTTTCGTTCGTTTTTATTCTCCATTTGAGTTGTTTACTAGCGCATCGTGTTTAAAGGAGCGGGGCGTAATAGTCAGGAACGGGTATACCCTCGGGGACACAGCTCCTACCCCAGTTCCCTGAGGCCTGACCTACGCTTAGCTGATCCCGGAATTCACGGACGGATCAGCGCTCGCTAGGGGCAACGCGGTCTACTAAAACGGGTTCAATGCACACTACCCGACCAGGGTCCCGAAGGGATTGGCTCCTGATACACACCACAACTACCACCTTGGCAGAGCTAGGCTCACATCACCCCATCGACGTCGACAGGGAGTTGTCGACGGCTCCGGGGACTCCCAGTGTGTCCTGGCGTGTATCGGTCATTAGCAGTTCGTTCTTCACCGAGAAATTTTCTCGGAGCTACTACCTAGGACGCAAGTATTATGCCAGCTAGGGGGTCAGAACTACTTGCTCGGGCACCTTGGGGACGCCACTCCCCGTATCGTAAACGACCCGTGAAGGATCGTTAACGATCCCTGAGGGGCCCCACATTGGGCGCCCTTTGTAGCGACCAATTTTAATTAGTCACTACAAACGTGTCGTATGTCCCAACTTGATTTGAGAGCCTCCTCCACAAGACAGTCTATCTCCCTTCCATCTTAGTTGCAAGTGAGCTCGAATTGAATACCAAAACTTTCGTTTTCAAGATGCTCATAATAAAAAGTGGTTGACCAAAACTCGACAAGAGTCCCGCTGGAGGGATTTCGTCCTTACGAGGCATCCGCTAGCTTCACTGACGGCGTGACTATTCTTCTAAAATTTATACCCCAGACCGACAGTCGGTGGCTTGATGAAAAAGGATCTGATGGTGTTTAACTCTTTTCCTTAGGAATGCAATTCTTCATTTCCACAGGAATGCAACTCATTTGAATATGCCTAAATGAGGCTGAATTGAGGAGATATCATCTTATTTCTAATGTAACCACGAGAAATCCCAACAAGATACGAATGCTATACAAACAGACATCCTAAGCCATTGCAATTCCGTAATAGTTTGCACATTAACTAAATCACACTTGGCACGTTTTTCAATGTTCATTTCCAGGACATAGCACCAAACGTATGCAAACATATGTTTGGGGCTGAAATAAACCATGGACTTGAGTAAGTAGCCTGTTCGGAACTTAACACACGCAACCTCAGCACTTAACCCCCTTCCGGTGCCAATAAATTGTGAAACTTTGCTTTGTTATCGGTAGAATTGTAGCGCCTCCATTTCCTTTAGGCCAGTAAAATTAGGGCAGTTTCAGTTCCTCTCACTTTGGCCTAATAATTCAACTATTATAGAACTGTTGGAATAGTATCGAAGAAATAATTTAAATTCTCATTGTTCGTAGGCGTATATTTCCATACGAATGCAAAAGTGTTGCGAAAGAGAACCTAATTTTATTTTCTCGAAAGGACCTCTAGCTTTATTTAAAAGCATTGCCGTCTTTCGAAAAATGATAGGTACTTAGTCCTTTTTTTTTATGGATGGAGGTGGAAATCTTAGAAAGACGCTGCTGCGCCAGGTTGCAGTGTGCAGTGTGTGGGATTCGCACCCACTAAAACCACCCCCACTCTACCGCCCCTCCCCGCGGGACCACCGTGAAGTATTACTTCGCGGGGGAGGCTCTGGTTCGCTATACCAGCTCGTCCATGTCACGTCTCCGTCGCGCCGCCTTCCGAGTTCGATCCAACTCCAGGAGTTTTGTTTGCACCACGGCTACTGCCTCATTTACCGCCATCCAGTTTTCCTCCGACTTCAGCATCTCTTCCACCAGGTTGGAGGGCTCGATGTCCGCCCCTAAGATGCTGTTCAACCTCCTTTTCTGCTGCAGAAATCTGGGACAATGGAACATAACGTGCTCCGGGTCCTCGGGGGTAGCACCGCATTCAGGACAGTTGGGAGACTCGTTCAACTCGAAGCGATGCAAGTACTTCCTATAGCCACCGTGTCCCGTAAGGAACTGTGTCAGGTGGTAATTCAATTCTCCGTGCTTTCGGTTGACCCATTTCTCGATACACGGGATCAATGTATGGGTCCACCGGCCCTTGTCGGAGTTATCCCATCGTTGTTGCCACTTGCCACACAACTCTCTCCTGATGGCTTTTCGGAAATCGGATTTGCCTTCCGTTTTTCGTAGAGCCAGTGTGCCTCGCCCGCTAGAAGATCTATAGGGATCATTCCTGCGATGACACACACTGCCTCCGTCGACGCCGTCCTAAATGCGCTGCACACCCCTAGCGCAATTGGCCGGTATGCCGAACTTAACTTCCTCCGGTTGACAGCGTGGTTCAACGCTCCCGCCCAGACAGGGGCCGCGTATAGCAGGATCGACCTCACCACTCCCACGATGAGTAGCCTGCGACTATACTTCGGCCCTCCCACGTTAGGCATCATCCCTGCAAGGGATGAGCTGGCATTTGCTGCCTCCTCTCGCGCGTAATCCAAGTGTCCCTTGAAACTCAGCTTGGCATCGATCATCACCCCCAGATATTTGGTACGGTTGGTAATGAGGACCGCCGCCGTCTTTTCGTCCGCCAGGTCCAGCTTCGCCATTCGTAACCATGACTTGATGATATGAATGGCTTCATTTGCATAAAGCTCCACGTCCTCGGGATGCTTTGCAATTGCAACTACCGCCAGGTCGTCCGCAAAACCAATCAGCGTTGTCTCCTCCGGCACGCGAATTATGTTCCACAGCAGCGGTCCCAATACAGAACCTTGAGGCATACCTGCTGTCACAATGTACTCCTTCGGCCCGTCGTCCGTCTCGTACCAGAGAAGTCTGCCCGAAAAGTAACTCTCGATGAGCCGAGCCAAGTAGCTAGGAACACCCAGTTTGGCCAAAGCGCCCTCAATCCAGCCGCAGCACCTAGTCCTTTGAGGGAGCTGATACATCAGAACGTATTCCCAAATCCTTAGAATCCCTCACGTTCGCAAGCTCTGGAACCCATTAAATAGGATACAATGATGTAACAGGTCCCTTTTAAAAACATACCACCAAGGGGGTAGGTTGCATGCAAACTGAATTTTCAAAAATAGTAGCAGATTAGCCCTGTAAGATACGAGCACAAACTACAATTTGCGTCCTTTGTAGAATGGTCGCCATTTACACTTTGTTCTGTTTGTTTGAAAACAAGCCAAACATGCCACCCAAGTGATCAAAGAGTGCAATCCGTGCAACAAGTAAGTATGTTTTCCATTCTTTGAATGAAGTGTTAAAAGTTGGCTTAGCGTGAGGCACTCAGCTCCATGTCAGTCAATCGATACCGGTAGACTTTCGCGTGAATGCATAATTTGTCTTAACTATTTGTTCACAGGACTATAAAGAGTTTATCGATGCTGAAGGGCTAATGCCGCTTCCCACGTCAGACTTCCGCAAACCCGTTTGCTTAGAAATGCGGACAATTAAGAGTGCCCAGAACAATGGCTACTTGGGGTTGATGCCTGCTCCAGTGGCCTCGCTATCATACGGACAAAGCACGGTGACCCTGCCACTGGAAACACCACTTCGAAACGCAGTTCTAAATACGAATGGAACCTTCTACCATAACAACAATCACACTGGAAACGGAGGAGCGAATGGTATGGGTGGAGGTGCTGCAATAAACTACAACAATAACGCCGACCTAGCCAGTGTAGATAGCTCAGATACCTATGCCAGTTGTCAAACCCACCCATTCTTGTCACAAGGTGACCTCACTTCCGATGTCGATGAAGCATGCGCTCTAGACATTGATATGAACAATCTGTATATAAACCCACTTGAAAAGGATCCCGCCACCTCAACTGCCCTTCACAGTACCCCTCCGATATCATCAGCCACAGGAACGATTCGTTCGCAAGTCAAGAAGAGTGCATCGGGCGATACGGCTCTTCGAAGCTTAGGTGCAAGCCCAATGGACGAAGGCTTCCAACATTTCGATGCTCCTGAGCGTGGAAGTCGAGTTAGCTTAAATGAGACGCCAGTGCCAAAACATCGGAAAACAAGATTCCAGCAGAGCTCAAAACCACGAGCACGTTTCGAAGATTCTAAAGCATCTCAAGAGAGTTTAGGTGAAGGTAAAAAACGTCGTGCTTCCTTCATGCCGGCCAAAAGTTTAGCATCAGCGACGAAACTTATCAATCAGCATTTGTTCGGTATACAAAGTCTGGGATCAAAAGGTGAGCACCCTAGTTCAATTCGATTGAAATTCATATTAAGGATTAAATAAAAAGATGGGAGTCATTGAGCATCTAAACTCTAATAAAAACAAAAATTGAATATTTTTCTTCTCATCTTAGCCAAACTTGAAAGCAAGCATTCGTCATCGATTGACTCGATCGATGCTTCACCGAACCTCGAACATCATCGACGTTCGAAGTCGATCCTGAAAAACAAATCGGACGCAGCAAAGATCCTAGCCGATCCGGAAAGTGAACGACTTTTGGCTGACAACATGTCAGGCTCAGGCATATCAGATAATGGAACTGTGATGGTAAGTTTAGCTCAAAATAAGATTATGTTCCTTCCTTAGTAGTCAACCCTCATTGAAAATTAAATCCACAACATCATGATCATCAACGGCGCAACAACCGGTATCCGGTCTAGGCCTGCCTTAATAAGGAACTCCAGACATCCCGGTTTTGCAAAAAGGTCCACCAATTCGATATCTCTGGTATTAAGTGTTGTCCCAGATGTATCGACCTACTTTGCACAAGTGCCGGACACTGTCCCAGGACGTGCATAGAGGTTTCGTCCTCCTCCTCACAAAACCTGCAGGCAGTGTCCGTAGATATCCCTAGCTTCCCTAGGTGGTAGTTCAGTCGACAATGACCAGTGAGAATTTCCACTATGATTCGGGGGTTCTTTTTGATGAGGTTTAAGCAATCCTTTGTACGCATGGGTTCGTATCCCCCAATAAGGACTCTGGACTGCTACATCCCTGGTAGGCCCGCCCAATATAGTTCCCTCAACCGTTTCTCTTCGTTTCTTAGATTCATAGTCATGAAACCGTTTCCGATTCCACAGAAGGGTTCTGGCCCGTGTAAAGGCATCCCTGCTCCCTTCTTGGCTAGTTCATCCGCTGCCTCATTGCCTTCCAACCCAGCATGGCCTGGAACCCAAAGTATCCAGACCTTGTTGGACGAGCCGAGTGTATTCAGTCTCTCAAGTCATTCCCATACCAGTTTAGAGTTCACCTGGTGGGACCTAAGTGATCGCTGCTTGGCTATCGGTGAGAATAGCTATGTTCTGCCCCCTGTAGTTCCTTTGCAGATTAAAGGAGGCACATTTGTCTATGGCGTAAATTTCCGCCTGGAATACGCTAGTGTACCTGCCCATTGGCTCAAAGTACATTTTCCTTGAACCAATTACACCGGCACCCGCTCCCTCTGCTGTGAGGGATCCGTCAGTGTACCAAGTAATCAGCTGCTGGTTTAAGCCGTATGTCGCAGCCACGCTCTCCCAGTTTGCCTTGTTACTCCAACGTGTTTCAAACTTCTTATCGAAGTGAAACCTCGTTGTCATGTTGTCCCTCGGTATCAGTAATTCGGGATACCACCTAGAAAGGATATCAATCTTCCTTCGATTTAGGCAGCTCCCCGCCTCACTCATGCTACCGGCCATCCTGAATATTGATCTCCTTGCCTGCATCTGTATGTGCAGATGGAGAGGGGTTAATCCCAGAAGGACCTCCAGGGATGCCGTTGGGCATGTCCTCATTGCCCCACTGATACACACGTAAGCCAGCCTTTGGAGCTTATGTAATTCCCTGGCTTGTGTACTGAGTTGGGTTCTTTCTGTCCAGATTACCGCTCCATAGCTAATCATTGGCCTTACTATTGCAGTATATATCCAAAGTAGTATCTTCGGGCTGCAACCCCATTTTTTTTCTGCTATGGATCTGCAAGTCATCAGAACCCTCGTGGCTTTCCGACAAGTGTTTCCGACATGTGTCTTCCAGAGTAATTTTTGGTCTAGCGTGATTCCCAAGTATGTGACCTCTGTTTCTCGTTTCACCTCCATATCATGTAATGTTATGGCTTTAAGGTGGTCCAGCTGACGCCTCCTAGTGAATGGTACTATTGTGGTTTTGCTTGGGTTGATCCGCAGTCCCACCTTCCTGCACCAGTCACTAGTAACCCTTAGTCCAGTTTAGATTCTATCACATACGGTATCTTCATATTTGCCCCTACAGATTAGAACAATGTCGTCCGCGTAGCCCTGGACTTGTATTCCAGTATTAGTTAACACGTCCAGGAGTTCATCCACTACCATACTCCACATCAACGGCGATAGTACTCCACCCTGTGGACAGCCTTGAGTGGTGTTCATGATTATAGAATTTGTACCTGTTTGTACCTCTATTTGTCTGCTTTCTAACATTTTGCCCATCCAGAGTGCCAGGGTGTTTCCCACTCCTTTGCGGCTCAGGGCATCCTGTATCTCTGTGTGCGATATGTTGTCGAATGTTCCTTCGCTATCCAAAAACGCGCACAGTGCAATTTCTTTTGTTTCTATGGCGTCCCGTAGTACCTCTGTCAGCTGATACAGAGCAGTTTCAGCTGACCATCCTGCCCGGTCAGCGTGTTGACAGTGATGCAGGGGATTACGCTTTAGAACGTTAGTTCTAATATAGTTGTCTATGACCTTCTCCACCGTTTTGAGTACGAACGATGTTAGGCAGATTGGCCTGAAAGATTTAGGGTGAAAAGGATCCTTTTTACCCGCTTTCGGAATAAAGACCACTTTTGCCCGTCCCCATGTCCTTGGTATGTAACCCAGTGCTATGCTCCCCCTTACCACCCTCAGAAGAGACTCTAAGATCATTCCTAGGCCTCTCTGGATAAGTGCTGGGAAAATGCCATCTACTCCGGGAGATTTCATTGGTTTAAAAGTTCCCACTGCCCATCTTAACCTAGCTTCTGAGCATACCTCTTTTGCTAGTTTCCAGCTCTCTTTCCTCCCCCTTTTATTCGTTGTTGGGGTGTCAGGCAGATTGTTGTCGCCTGCCGCCGAGGGGTTGGACTCCGGGAAATGAGTTCTGAGAAGCAGGTGTGCCCTGTCCTCCTCATTCTCGGTGAATGTCCCATCTTCCTTTTTCAAGCAGACAGAGGATATTCCCCCGTCTTTGGCTACAGCCTTGTACAGCCTGGTTGCTGCTGTAATCTGTTCAATCCCTTCACAGAATTCCCTAAAGCTGTTCCGTTTCGCTTCCTTGATCGCGTTGTTATACGCAGTCAGTGCATTTTTATACCTCTGCCAGTCCCCGGTTTGTTTTGCCCGGTTAAACAGTTTTCGTACCTCTGTTCTCATTCTGGCTAGGTTCTTGTTCCACCATGGTACATCCCTTGATGACTTGAATGTCTTGGCCGGACAGCTGGCCTCATATACGTCAATGACGATTGTGTTGAGGTTTTCCACCACCGTTTCTAATTCCAGTTCGCTCCTGATGTCACCGCCCCCTTGAAGGTGGGCAATGTTGTTGCTCAGGTGCATTGTGTAGGATTCCCAATCTGTTCTCTTGGGATTCCTTATTATTCTTTTTATTTCGGAGTTACCCTCAATGTCCAATCTGATTATCCTGTGATCAGATATTGAGGGTTCATCCGACACTCTCCAATTCCTGACCATCCCGTTCATTGGGGTATTTCCTAGAGTTATATCTAGTACCTCTTGTCTGGTGCTGGTCACAAATGTTGGAGTGTTGTATATTTCTAACTTATTGCTAAGAATAAATTCGAAAAGGTACTCACCTCTACGATTAATGTCGCTGCTTCCCCACACTTCGTGGTGAGCGTTGGCATCGCAGCCGAGAAGAAGTGGTAACGCCCTCTCCTCGCAATACTTCGTCAGCTTTGCGACTTGTTCCGGTGGAGCCCGGCTCTCGTCTCCTGGGAAGTATCCCGATGCTACAACTGCCTCTCGAGTGCTCCTCCCGGCTTCCAATGAGACTTGGATAGCCACAAGGTCCCCGGTTAAGAACTCTGAAAGACATATGTATTTTAAATTACGTTTGAGAATTATGCAAGCTCTTGGTTTTTCACAAGAGGAGTCTCAAATTACCTGCATGTCTCCTCCTTGCAGACCGCGAATCTGCCCCCGGTACACCCAGGGCTCCATTGCATTAAATCTAGCCTTAATATCATGTCATAGTGTGCAAATCATGATGGTGTTTTATCAAATTGAAATGGTCACCTCCAAATCGCTGTCTTTCATATAAATTCCGAGGGAGCTTATAGCGATTAGATCTGAAAAACTGGAGTTCCTAACTGTTTTCCACATTTGAATATAATAATCTAATATTCAAATATGGCAAACAGTTCCGCCAATCATTCGGATTCTATGTGGTTGCTTTTTGTCCATTTGGGGTATACCGCGTAAACCACATCCTCGCGCCATCGCTTGCAGTACGCTGAAATGCGCGTCAACTCCCCCCGAGACTAACCAAGACGCCCAAACTCCTCTACTGATCTGCGCCAAGTGCTCTTGGAGCGACCTTCTCGTTAGCCATGTTAAGATAATGACGCTGGAGGCGTTGTTGACGTTTCGGTAGCAGTGAAGTTTCGACATTTGTAGGTTGCCAGCCCACAAATTTTCATCCCGTTTGGTCGCCTTTTGCGGCCAGCACAGGGGCATTCAAATTGGCTGCTATATTGTTGCTGACATTCAATTCAGTAACTTTAACCTCATATTTTGGCTGTCAACTTGTGTACTAAAATAAAGGACTCGAGAAGTAAAAGTGTTGCTGGAAGTGGAAAACAGAATGGCAGACCACGAGCTATTACAATCTCCCACGAGAAAACGTTGCAACTTATCAAGCCTAGAATCAAACACAACAAAATGGGCATAAAATCCACCTTCTGGGACAAGTACTCATCAAGGTCACCGTTGGAGGATCAACAGGGAAGCAAAACCTCAATGTCACAGAGCGTAACTTCGTCAGATTGGTGAAACGAAAATGGATCAATCATTTCACAAGTCGATTGCACCACATGTGCATTTCGTCAAACAGACAGTAGACTGAGAAGTCCACACTCTATAGTCGACTCGTTACGAAACCTGCCGAAGGAAAGTATTTTCCACTGGAATAAAAATACCGGCGAAGCGTATGAGCATATCAAGACCATCCTAATTTCACCGCAGCTAACATGACAATCAGCAACTAACAAAGCAATAACCAGCACCGATGGCTAATTACGCTGATCAACTCACATATTTCAACCTCGATTTTGTCTTGAAATTCAAATCAACGAAAATAATGACGACACTGGTTACTATTCTCGTACATGCTAGCCAATGACCAGACCTGACGAGAGGGAGGAGGCAAGGAGGTAAACCCCCCCCCCCCCCCAGGGCTCAGAGTTTTCTCAGAGGCCCTCAATAGACACTACCAAACTAGATATATTCACCTCAGACCCCCTCCTTTCTTATTAAAGTTTTGTCTAAAACAAAACCTCTGTCCGTCCGTCTGTCCGTGTGCCACACCTATTATCTCAGAAACAGGTCTTCTAAATATCTGAAAAAAATATGGCGTGCACGCACATGGTATCTAGGCCTGAAAATGCTGAGATTAGATTTTCGTAGTGCTTGTAGTCCAGCCTTAAATCAATAGGCACTTACCCCCTGCTTCAGTACAAAGCTACCTAGCTTAGTAGCCCAAGGACATAGTTCGGCTCTTCAAAGTTAGACATGATAATGTCCAAAGAAAATGGTGGTGGTTTTGATTCAGTTGTGGAACTGGCGATCAAGGGGACATAACATAATGGGGATTAGCTCCACAGTGCTCAATAGGTAATTTTATTCAAGCTAGGAAGGAAGTAGGCCTTTCAGCCTAAAATAGGGGGAACCTGGAACTATTCAGCGAGAACAATGGACCACCGAACTTTTTTAGAGGAAACCAAAACCAAAAAATTGGTTACTGGCTTAGCTGGAAAAGTCTAGATGTTTGGGTTGTAACCAATTTGGTAGGAACCACATTGGGTAATCCTTAATGACGACTGATATTTGCAGTTATCTCAATGCTTTCGTTGACAGCCCGGAGGAGAAAGGTGGCTCTGATACGGCACTGATAATGGAGTCAAAGATTATATTGTCTCCGCAGATTTACAATAGGGCTCTGTACTGTGCTTGCTATTGTATAACTTCATGTACAACGGTGTACCCAATATTTAGGATACCTCTACGACGGATAAGGCCAAAGACAGCATTGGTTATTTTCACAAAAACGTCTAGATGTCAAATTGAACTCATGTAAAGACAACCAAAATCAACAAAACACTATAAGAGAAATGATGCCAATTTCTAGCTCCTCCAACAGAATACTAGTTACAAAACAGGAAATGACCGTATGCCGGACACAAAAGATATACGGCATACTTTTAGATTGGTCACCCCTGAGCAGAGGAGGAAAGAGAGGGAGGTTTTCCATAAATGCGGAATTTTCTCGGAGGCCTAAAATTGCGACATAACGAAATGGCGAAAGCTAAAGGGATAATAGAAGAGCCCGCATAATTTTCACAAATCCCGATTTTCCTTTCTAGAACCCTGTCAATGACCATTAACAAGATTCAGGTGCGGTCATCTTGGAAATCACGGAAGGGGGAGGAGAAGGAGTACGGTGAATTCGACTAATTCATACTTGACAAATCCATCAGCTTTCAAGACGAGGTTAGTCATTTTTCGAGAAACAGCTAAAAATCCGCACGACACGTTGTCTATTCAAGGAAAGACAGCACGCACAGAATGTTGGACTCCTGCAACAGTACGCTGTTGGACTACCAACTAAATACCTCCCTAGCATCACAGAACTAGCCTGGAACCGTTTAACACAGTACTAGGGGCTAGTCCTCCCGCTCGGCCGGCATTGGGAGCCTCCAAATCAGGGAATCCCTTTCACCAACGGTAGGAGAGGGAAGTTGTTAGTTCAGGTAACCCCTTGCCGAGTTCAATCTTCTTCGCAATAAGAAGAGCCCGAACATAATGTGCAACATGACTCCAGCTGCCAGCGCTCTTCAGCATCTCTCCGACAATGTTGTCTGGAGCGAGCTCCTCTGTGTCTGCCGTCACTGCGTTGCAGAGCACACAATCGGGAAATCACGTCTTCCCAATCCTGTGTAGGTAAGACTGAAAACCTCCATTTCC
Source organism: Hermetia illucens (assembly GCF_905115235.1). Classification (NCBI taxonomy): domain Eukaryota; kingdom Metazoa; phylum Arthropoda; class Insecta; order Diptera; family Stratiomyidae; genus Hermetia; species Hermetia illucens. Next base: position 189,908,066 of record NC_051850.1, read on the forward strand.
TCTTAGAGTTTGTGTAAGGAAGTAATCAATCCCACCTTGCGTTCGGTTCAGCCACATGTCTAAATTGTCGATGAGCGCGCAGTCCATTTGCCTCTTGGCTCATTATACCAAGAGAGTTCCCACTCGGTAAGGACGCCAAACCTTCGTTCTATCATCATCACCATCATCATCAACGGCGCAACAACCGGTATCCAGTCTAGGCCTGCCTTAATAAGGACAGACATCCCGGTTTTGCGCCGAGGTCCACTAATTCGATATCCCTAAAAGCTGTCTGATATCCTGACCTACGCGATCGCTCCATCTTAGGCAGGGTCTGCCTCGTCTTCTTTTTCTACCATAGATATTGCCCTTATAGACTTTCCGGGCTGGATCATCCACATCCATACGGGTTAAGTGACCCGCCCACCGTAACCTATTGAGCCAGATTTTATCCACAACCGGACGGTCATGGTATCGCTCTTAGATTTCGTCATTATTTATTTATTTATTTAATTAACGGACAACAAACAGAGAAAATTACAATTAATTATTGTCCTCAGGAGGAGGAGAAAGCAAAAAACTTATCCTACGTTTAAAACTACTTAAAGTAGGGAAGTTAAAAGGACCAAGCTGTTTTACATTATAATTTCGGCAAAGCCTGGGAATCGGGGAATGAAAATAGACTTCGAGCTCTGCGAAGGGCACGTTGAAAATGTCTGCGCTACGTATGTTATAAGACGCAGGACGGCAGGTGATCTCCTCAGCGGCGGAGCAGCCCATCAGATAAGATCTACGCTGTTGTAGGAAGGGAAGGTTCAGAAAGCGGAGGCGGGAGGGGTAATCCACACGGGGGAAGCTTTTCTTAAAGAAGAGGGAGCGGGTGAATTTACGTTGTACATTTTCAAGGGCAAGACAATCACAGTTACGGAAGGGTGACCAGATCATGGAGCAATACTCGAGGGTATTCCTCACGAGAGAATTGAAGAGAGCTAAGGAAGTTTGGAGTCAAAATCAGAGGAGGAGCGAAGTATAAAGCCTGACAATTTTGCTCCTCGATTGATGACATCGAGGCAATGGGTGTTAAAGCGGAGCTTATTGTCGAAAGTGACTCCAAGGTCTTGAGTGGAATTTAAGCAGTATAAGGAATGTCCGTCAGGCGAGTAGGAGAATGAAGTGGGTGAGGATTTTAGGGAGTAGCACATAGAGTGACACTTTCTGACGTTTAGCGCTAAACCATTAGTCGAGCACCAACGAACCAGAGTGTCCAGGTTATTCTGAAGGGAAGCATAGTCCATAGGCGACGATATAGCGGAAAACAGCTTAAGGTCGTCTGCATAGAGCAAGCAGGGACAAATAAGGAGGGGAGGAAGGTCGTTAATAAAAAATAAAAATAACAAAGGACTCAGAATAGACCCCTGTGGGACGCCAGAAGAGGGGGAGAAGGAGCGGGAAGTACAGCCGTCAAAATAGACGCGGCAGGATCGGTTGGAAAGGTAAAAGGCAAGCCATAAAACAAGTGGTATGGGAACGTTTAGGGACGATAGTTTGGATAGAAGTATCTTGTGATTTACAGTGTCGAAGGCTATCGCGAAGTCAGTGTAAATGGTATGCACTTCTTAATAATAATAATAATGGTTGGCGCAACAATCCATATTGGATCTAGGCCTTGAAGTGTGTTAGAGCACTTCATTCAAGACCGTAACGGTACACCACAGTACACTGTGGGAGGCAATGTGGTCAGCATTGCGCTCGCCCGAGATTATTACCCTGATTTGACTCAGGTACTCATTCACAGCTGAGTCGACTGGTGTCCGACATCCAATCACGATAACAAATTCCTCTGCCCCCAGATGCACTTCTTGCCGTGAATTTAGACATTTGGCGACAAAGTTGGTGAAGTCAAGCAGGTTGGAGGCAGTGGACCTGCGTTCAACGAAGTCGTGTCGCTCTTTCACTATGTGTTGGCCAAAGTGGGCGGACAACCATTCGCTGACATATCTTTCCAGGATTTTGGAACAGGAGGAGAGGATTGAAATGGGACGGTAATTCTCGGCAATCGAACAATCGCCACTTTTGTGAATGGGGATAATGAGAGCCTCTTTCCACAAGCTGGGAAAATGATTCTCTTCAAGGCTTTTGTTGAAAATAAGAGATAGGGGAAGGGGGAGGGACTTACCAGTTTTGACCAAAATGAGGTTTGGAAGACCATCGTAGCCAGGTCCGACATTGGCATCAAGTTTGCCAATGAGGTATTCGACAAGGATAGCGATAAGAAGGGGAAGTGTGGGCGATGTGGGGCAGGCTACATCTACTATCGGGAGGGAATAGGAGGAAGGGGGAGGAACATAGACTGACGAAAAGTAGCGGCAGAGTAAATCACAAGATAGTTGGGGGGAGTTAGCTGAAAAGCCAGAGAATTTAATGGACCTAGGGGATAACTGGGCATGGCAGCGGGAGTTGCGAATGTGGGACCAGAAAGGTTTCAGATTTCCGCGCTTTAATGAGTCTTCCACGCTGGACAAATATTCGTTTCTGGACTTACGTATTAAGGATTTGACCGAGGAACGAAGGGATTTGAAAGAAACTAAGTCAGCAACGTTTCTAGAAGACAAGAACTTCTTTCTCGCAGTCTGTTTTTGACGTAGTTTTTTTGTGAATTTCAGTGGTGAACCAGACGAGGTAAGAGCGTAAGCACTTAGGAGAGGAGGGAACGTAACAAGGAAGAAGATCAGATAAAATGATATAGAAAGTGTTGAGTGCTTGGTCACACGTAAATGAAGAGAGCAGGGGGACCCAGTTGATTGACGCCAGGGCTGAGTTCAGACCTTCGAAGTTCGCTTTACGAAAGTTGAACTTGGTAGGCTTGCGAGCGACAGGAGAGTGGAGTCGGGATATCTGAACATCGAACTCGAGAGCAGGATGATGGGCGTCAGGGGCAACGTAAGACGGAGCATGAAGGGATTGGGAAAGAGAACGTACAGGAAGGTTAGAGAGGACAAGATCAAGAGTGCGATCTAAGTGGTTTCTAGGAAGGTTAAATTGGAGGGCGCCACCGGTGTACATGAAAGTGGATAAAGGAAGGGAAGGGTGGGTCGAGGAGGGAGGCAAGGCCAGGAGAGCATAGGAAGATTAACGTCACCACAGAAGATGAAAGGAAGTGAGGAAAACAAAACGATTAGGGCCTTCGATAATCTATCGAAGAAATCCTCGTACAGAGAAGGCGGGCTTAGGCAGGGAAAATATACACACGATATGATAAAGGGACATACGTTTGGCGGAAGGACACGTATGGTAACAGAATCGTAGGAGGAGGAGGAGGAGGAAAAGATGATTTCGGCACGGAGAGGAGACTTAACAGCTATTAGGGCACCTCCGCCAGTTGTCTTGCCAAGCGCAACGCAGTCTCTGTCACAACGAAACACAGAGTAACCTTCGAGGAGCTCAGAATCTAAAATCCTGTCATCCAGCCAGGTTTCACAAATACAGATGACATGATGTTGGAATGGTAAGGCAGACAGTTTGAAATCCGACAGCTTGATCCTTAGACCCCTTACATTTTGATAAAATAGCGTATAGTTATTGGAATCATTCAAGTTCGGCGAGGCAGGCGGGCGGGCCGGAAATTTTCACGAAGCTTAGACCTCTGATAAGGCTTAACGAAGACCCCCTGTGGCCAAAAGGAAGATTGGACGCTAGCATCGAAGTCACTTTGAAGGAAGCTATCACTCGGTCAAGAGAGCCATCCTTCGTCAGCTTCACACAGGCTACGGAATCGTCCATCCTCATGTAGGGGGCCAAAAATTCTTCGGAGGATTCTTCTCTTGAACGCGGCCAAGAGTTCGCAATTCTTCTTGCTTACAACCCAGGTCTTCGAGGAATACATGAGGACTGGCAAGATCATTGTCTTGTGCAGTAAGAGCTTTGACCCTATGGTGAGACGTTTCGAGCGGAACAGTTTTTGTGCGCTGAAATAGACTCGTTCTATGCCCTCTAGAATCACGTCGAACTTGAAAGTTTGTTATCCTTTTAAGTGGAAAGTTCTAGAGGATCAAGCTTCTTTTGAAAGGGTCCACTACTAGATTCTCGCTGTCGCCTACATACAAGCTGGCCCCAAAATGACCTATCTAAAGTTATCTTATCTCAGTTTTTACAATTGTTTCACATTTAACCCTATCACTGATAAAAATGTTCAAAAATTGTACTTTTATATTTCAACAGGGCGACACAGGTAGTGACTATTCACCAAACAAATTACCTCATAGTGTTTTAGCCAAATCTACATCGCCGCCACCATTAAGACATCGAACACTCATACAGCAACGCTCAGGTCCGGCTACATTACAATCATCATCGAAACCATCTAAATTCCAGGTACCCCGCTATCCGGAGGAACAAATGGCCCGACAAGGTAAGCCATCAATGTCCAGGTCACTGGGCTATAACAACGTCGAACAGTTAACTAGAGATTATCATGCGGAATCCGTCACCAGAGAGAGTAGTTTGGGTAAGCTTGGAAACTAGAACTTATGAGAAAGTTAAAATCACGATCATCACTCTATCTGGCTTTCTGCAATTTCAAAATTCTCATTATCACAAGATTCGAGTTTCATAGATAGATACAACCATTTACAATTCATCGCCAGTCGGGCGAGTAAATTATGCAATTCATAGCTAAGAGCACGTTCCATTCAAGCCGCAACCACATGTTAAAAATCCATCGCTCACAACATTTAAGTCCATTAACCATTCCATGCAATCATCACATCCTGCCTATTTTCAAAGTGTATCTGATATTACTCCCGCAGAATCTGAAACGGCATTCATATCAGGCGGAAGAGACCGGGATGATGGCGGAGGGTCCAGCGACGAGAACAGATCTCTTTTACACCGTGGAAGTTCATACGAAAAATCGGAATCAGGAACAACATCGTAGCACTAGCACATGTAAGTCCATCAATCCAGTGCCTCCCTTTCAGCCGCAAGCCCAAACTTTATCAAAACGTTTATATCAGTTTATCCTTGCAATAAAAGCACAATAAAAGTGCATGAATGTGTCATTTAAAATGCATTATTTTCACAATGTCGAAAGTTTGGGAAAGTAACTTGAACTCAGGTCAAAGTTCCAGAGTTATCATGCAAACCAACCCAATTACCGCAGTAGAAAACTTGGAAGGAAACTTACTAGGTCCTGAAAATTTGGGGCAACAGGTCCTCCCATACTAATGAATTTCGATCATATCCTCAGCTACTATAGAATATTTTGAAATTTTCCTAGAACCTCCTGGAATTTTCAACTTTTCATCAATAAACCATGATTAGGTTACCACCTGTGACTTCGGCCTTGATGCAGGAATGTTAGGAATACGTCCATTGCAGTACATGCATCTGCTTCAAACAAATCAAGGTAGAAATTGAAGTAGGAACCTGGTTTAATAGCAGAGGGACTTGCAGGTGTGGAGGCAGTTTCCATTTCATATCACCACCCTTCATATTATATTATCTAGGAATTGATCAGCACCAACTCGTAAACCATCCGAGACTTTTTCTTAGAACTACCATGCCGTCGCCTACGCCTGCTTTAAAGGGGTCATCCCGTGTGTCGGATCCGAGGAATCGATTTTTGGCATCAATTGTATCTAGATATGGTGTAGAATATATGGATAAAGTGACTTTTTGATATTCGGGGTCGTTCAGAAATTAAAGTGTTAAACAGGTTAAATGTCACGACCGCCATTATAAAACGGGTATTTATCGGTCCGAATGACATTCGAATGACTACGCTAAAATCATAAAAATTGAAGCCAAGGCTTTACTTGTGTTTCTTCAAAAAACCAAAGGTTATGGGCTAGGTATAACAGATTAACGGTCAGTTAAGATTTTATGGTTAAAAATCGCATTGTAGTATTTAAATGCGTTTTTCTCGAAACTGCATGTTGAAAGTCTGTTGCCACCATAGCACAAAGTCTATCCAACAAAATTCTTTGAAATTTTCAAGACTCATTCAGAACATATTTCTAAGGATAATTCCGATAATTGCGATTCTTTCAGTAACTTTTTTTATTCATTAAAAAACCTTGAAATAAACATCAAAATTTACAAAAAAAAGTTTAACAAGGGACCAAAAATTTTCAATATTTCAATATTTTTCAATAATCCTAGTTTGTGGACTGTGGTTAAGTCCGCACATTAAAATACCGTTTATATTTTTTTTCTTTAAGATGAGCACAGCACCCTCTAGCGTAGCAGCAGAAAACACTTTTTTGGAGGGTGTATAAGTTGCTCTATATTTCAATAATGAACCATGCTATCAGGCTGGAAAACGCATGCTGGCGTGCTCCTTTCATGCGAAATGGCTTTTGTCCACATTGATAGTCAAACCCGCGTACTTCAGATGAGCCGCAACCTGTTGAAGGATGAGGATGTGGTCCTAGAACGTCTCAGACACGACCAACAAATCATCCAGATAGACGAACACTTGATTCCTCAGATGGCCTGGAATCCTTGTCCATAAACTTACACAATGACTGTGAAACATTGCACAATCATCGAGGGGTATCTGCAAGAAGGCGTCCTTGGAGTCCATTCTGGAAATGTATTGAGCCTTAGGCAACCGACTCAAGATCCCATCAATGAGCGGAATGGGGGGCGATTTCGACTCATATGTGAGCACCAAAAGTTTACATTATAAAGCTTGTTTGTGCTCCAATAATGTTCAATTGTTGGTCCCATTTGCAAGAAAAGTCCAATGAAAATTTTCATCTTTTATTAGATTTTTTTATTGCTATGCGTTTTTCAATTTCTTGTGCAGCATTCATCGGAAAAAGCAGTCCACTAGCGTTTATAATGTAAATTTTGTCCTACCAAATTTCACACCAACATTTTCTTGGAAAATAAATAATTCAGGATTTTGTTGATTTTCTGTCCACAAATTATGATTCGCTTTTGATGCTGTTGGGTGGAAATCATCGCCATTGTCTTAAGATTCAGAATCAACTTCAGGTTCGGAGACGACTTCCCAAGAAACACGTAAATGTAATGCACTCAACAATTTCTGAGATACTACTGTCTTGGAACTGTGATGAATCTGGAGCTGGTGTTCGACACCTTTGCTCCCCTTTTCTCTGTGGACATTGTTGTCCATCTTTACTCGGGTTTGTTATCGTTCCTCTTTTTTTTTCCAAACGTTATAATACTTATTATATGTCTTATACTACTTATAAATTACTTACAATACTTATAATAATAATAATTTTATCAAAACCGCTTCGTGTCTCTGTTGGAGTTCATCAAGGAAGTGCCCTCTCACCACTCCTCTTTGTCCTTGTTATGGACACCGTCACACGGGATATCCAACGTCCAGCGCCCTACACACTGCTTTATGCAGATGATGTTTTCCTAGCATCTGATAGCAAAAATGATCTCGAGCAACTTGTCCAAAAATGGAATGATCGCCTCATGCAACACGGTCTCAGATTGAATTTAAACAAAACTGAATTTTTGACGACCGATCCCCATGAAACAGGCACAATCACTGTGAGCGGCAGTGATCTGCCCAGAACTGAGCGATTTAAATATCTCGGGTCAACGCTATCAGCCAATGGAGAGCTGCGTTATGAAATTGCTTCACGCATTAACGCAACCTGGATGAAGTGGCGTTCCACAACTGGTGTCCTTTGTGATCGACGTAACAACGAACGTCTCAAATCTAAAATTTACCGCAATGTCGTCCGTCCAGTCGCTCTCTATGGTTCTGAGTGTTGGCCGACCATAAAAGACAATGAACGGCGTCTCGCGGTAATGGAGACGAAGATGCTACGTTGGACTAGTGGCGTCACACGTTTAGATCACATCCGAAATGAGGATATCCGCGATCGTTATGGGGTTGCACCGATCGTGGAGAAGTTGCGAGAGAGGCGTCTTCGATGGTATGGTCACGCAATTCGTGCAAACGAGAATTCACTTGCCAAGATTGGTCTGAACATCGAAGTCGATGGTAAACGACCAAAAGGCAGACCTAAGCAACGGTGGCTTGATACGCTGGATGGGGATTTGAAAGCCTCGAGATTGCACCCAGATCAGGCATTCGATAGAGCCAAATAGCGAAGCCGATCACGACGAGCCGACCCCGCTTGTGAACGGGACAAAGGCTGAAGAAAAAGAAGAAGAATAATAATTTTATCTTATCTTAACTAACAATATTAACAATATTACTTTATAATACTAATTACCTTATAATACTATATATTCTTACAATACTAATGCCCTTAAGCTAGGATAAGTTTCTTTTTTCTGATTTTCTGTTTTTAAAATATTTAGGGTTTTATTCTTGTGGGAATCAATTTTTTGGAACAATTTCAGGGCTTTATCTTTAATATACTTATCTATAGGTTCTAATCTTAGATCGCTATGTATGTCTAGATTTCTTATATAATGCGGGACATTAAAAATTTTTCTTACAGCCATATTCTGACATATTTGCAGTTGTTTTTTATATGTCTTACACGTTTGGTAAAAAATACTGCTCCCGTATAGCAGAGATGGGCGAATTAATTGCTTATAAATTAAAAGTCTATTCTTAACGTTTAGTTTCTTAGATCTAATTAAAGGGTAAAGGGAATTCAACGTACCTGTGCATGCATCTCTTTTCAACTTGATGTGTTTTCTCCAATTTAGTCTGCTGTCGAAAGTCAGTCCTAAATATTTCGCTGTTGGTTTCCAATCGATGGGCTGATTTTCGATTTTGATTTTCCCCGGTTTCTCTTCTCTCTTTCTTGTGATGAAGATTGCCTGGGTCTTCTCCGGGTTTATTTTTATCTTCCACTTTTTGAAGTATTCCAACATTGTGTTGGTTGCCTTCTGAAGATTGCTTGTGATGAGGCGTGCCTGTTTCGATGTGTGGAAGAGGCATGTGTCGTCCGCGAATAAGGAGATCCCTGTGAAGCGGTTAAATTGTCTTGGAATGTCCGCCGTGAATACTGTGTATAACAGCGGGGAAAGCGGCGATCCTTGGGGTACTCCTGCCTCTATTCTTTTTTCCGTTGATTGGTGCCCCTCCAGTGCCACCCTAAAACTTCGATCTGCAATAAAAGATTGGATTAGTCTTATCCATGAATCCGATATTTTAAATTTCTTTAGTTTGGCTACGAGCCCTGCGTGCCAGACTTTATCGAAAGCTTTCGATATATCGAACATTATTAGTCCGGTCGATTTCCGCTTGTTCACACCACTGCGAATGTGCTGGACTACTCTGGCCAGTTGAAGCTCGCATGAATGATCTCGTTGGAATCCGTATTGTTCCTCTGGGATGATGTTGAGCTCGTTGAGTTAATCCTGCAGTCTACTCCGTATTACCCTTTCTGCAATTTTTCCAATTGTTGGAAGTAGGCTGATGGGTCTCCAGTTCTGTGGGAAGGTTGGGTTCTTTTCCGGCTTCGGCAGAAGGATGATGATGGACTTTTTCCATGCTTTTGGATATGTTCTGAGACGGAGTACTGCATTTATTACTGCGGTGATTGTTTCGGCGATGTTATTCGGTGCGTTCTTGATGCACTCGTTTGTAAGCATATCCCATCCTGGGGCTTTTTTGCTGCTTAGTCCATGGATGATGGTTTGGACTTCCACCTGATCTGTTTGCAGTTCCCAGTGTTCTCTTTGTGTTGAGTCATCTTCTGTCTCTGTTTCTGACTCGTACTCTTCTTCAGATTCATCGTCCGATGCGGTGTTCTCCCTGAACTGGAGTTCGAGTGAGTCCGCGAACGCTTCGGCCTTTCCCTCTTTAAAGAATTCAAGGCCATTGGGACCATGAATTGTAGGCATTTGCCTTCTCGAGCCTCTTTTAAAATATTTGCTGAGCCGCCAGAAGTTGTTGCTTCCCGGCTCTAAGTTTTAGAGGAAGTATTCCCACTGTTCGTTCCTGAATCGGTCAATGTCATCTCTGATGACGTTAGTGAGCCGATTCGCTTCTCTTTTTAGATTGGGATCTCCTGTCATTCTTCCTCTTTTTCTGATGCGATTTCTCTCCCTTATTCTTTCTTTAATATTTCTTGGGAGCCGAAAGTATTGTTGGTCATTTACTTCTGTCTCCGTTGAGCTTTCCTGCTTGGCTGAAGTTAGTTGGGCGGTTAGGTTTTGAATCTCTGTCTCTACCTGCTCCGATGTTTCTAGTTTTGAGATTGTGGTGTATTGTCTTAGAATATGGCGGTAGGTGTCCCAGTTGGTGCTTTTTATCATTTTCGGCGGATTTTCAATATATATGTTGTATATTGAAAATAGCACCGGTTTGTGGTCCGACGAGAGGTCGTCCGACACGTTGATTGTGATGTGGTTGTTGTAATTCTTTGTCGTGCTGCGTCCATAATGTGTTGGTTCCTCTGGTGCGTGAATAGTTGCTCCGTTTCCGTTTAGGAAAGTGAGCAGTTCTCTCTCCGCTTTGGTGTTTCGGGTTGCTCCCCAGTCTCGGTGACGCGCGTTCAGATCCCCGGCGAGAAAAGTCGGTTTGTTCTCGTTGAATAACAGTTGAAGGTCCTCTGAAAAATTATCTGCTGATGGTGGACGGTAGGCTGATATAATTTTTATATCAGCTGGTCCTGTCCTTGCCTCGATGACTGTAGCTTCCATTCCAGTGATGAGTGGTGTTTCCAGGCGGTGATGCTCGATGCTTCTCTTAATGAGGACTGCGGTTCCTCCTCCACGGCCAGTAAGTCGGTCGTTTCTATATATTTCGTAGTTGGGTACTTTAAGTGGATCTGTTAGTTTGAGGAACGTTTCCTGGATGAGTAGTATATCTACTTCTGCCTCGTAAAGGAATTCTTTCAATTCTCCCATTTTTCCTTTTACGGAATTTGCGTTCCATGAGATAATGTTAAGCTTAATGTTTACCATGGTGGTTCTTAGTTGGGTTGCCTAGAGGGATCTGAGAGCTAAACAAGTTTTGGATCATTTTAGTCATCATTGACTCCATCATGTTTTGTATCTGTGCTTGCATGCTGCTCAGCACTTGATCCATTTGCACAGGCTTCGGGTTCGCTGAGGAAGAGGGAGTTTTCGGTGCTGTTGGAGTTTTTCCTATCGGTTTGTTGATTGGTTGTGTTACCTGTGATACCTGTGGAGAAGAGTTAGGTTTCGCCATCTGGGCGAAGGTTTTCTTAATATTTTTAGGATTTTTTGGACATCCGCCGTAGCTGGCTGGATGATCCCCTTTGCAGTTGGTGCAGGTTGCCTTCTGCTCCTGCTTCCTCTCGCATTTTGAAAAGTGATGCGATCCCTCGCATTTAACGCAACGTGCGTCGGCGAAACAGTTGTTTGCAGAGTGTCCAAACTGCTGACAGTTATGACACTGCGATTGGGAAGTCCTCGGTTTTTGGGACTCGATTTTCACGATCAGGTGGCAGATCGATTTGACATTGTATATGGCAGTTTCGTTTTTCGGCATTAACACCTTTAATAGTCTGGAGGGCCCGTTCTTCATTTTTATGAAGAAACACTCTATAGGATGGAAGCCCTGATCCTCAAGGTCTTCCTTCACATTCTCGGGCGCTATTCCCTCGAGCCCCCGGATTATAATGTTGATGTTCTTCTCTTCTGGGAGAAGATATGTGTGGAATTGAATTCCACTTTCTCTAAAGAATTTGGCGATCTTCCGGTGGTCGCTCGGCTGCTCTGGAGTTATTCTCACTCCCAGGTGTATCCTCCTCGCAGGAAAGGATATTAATTTTCCTTTTTCTCAACTCTTTCTCAATGGCTGGCCATTTTGATGACTGCCTTAAAATCACGGGTACCGTGCCCTTTTCGGCTTCTTTAGCCTTAGGACTTTCCTGTCCTGAAGGCTTTGGCTTTTCCGGTGACTTCACTACGGTTTTTAAAAAAAAAATGAGCGGAAGAGTTGGCGCTGGTTTCGGTGGCGGCAGAGGTGGAAAGTCCACATCTTCCTCCTCCTCGGTGGCGGTGTTGTCCGAGCTGTCGGTGGACATCTCCTCTTTCGATGAGGAGTTACTTTCGGTGTCCGACACTTGTGGACTCTCGATACGCAAACGCTTGCCGTTTTCTTTCTTCTCCCTGTTTTGCAGGTCTATTGACTCCTGCAAGCTTTTGATGAGGGCTGTCAGACCCTCGTTCTGCTTCCGCTGCTTCTCTATCTCAATTTTTGCAGCGGCTAGCTGCTTGTTAATTTCATCCAGACTGCGTTGCAGACTGGCGATTAGCTTTTCTTGGGATTGGTCCGATAAGAATCGGACCTCTGGGGCTTTCTGCGCCCTCGTCTCCATAACGATTTCTGCTGAAAAAATTCTTCAAAAAACAAAAACTATTTTCTACCCACAAAAACTTAACACTATCCACGCTTATCACTAAAGGGTACCTAAAAGATAACCACTCCTGTAAAAAGAAAATAAATTTGTAATTAGAAATTCTCAAAAACTTTTGCCACTCTGCTGCTGTCCAAAGACGTCTGCTGCGTTCAGCTGAACTCTCAAGAATCCGCGATGAGATACTACTGACGAATATGGACGAGTATATATGATTCAACTTTGGAGAAGCAACAGGTCGAAGGGTGTCTGGCTGCGAATTAACTCTTAGTTGACTTCCGCGAAGAGATTTCTCTTATAGAAGCCAACTACGAGATAATTCGCGGAAAATTTACAAAAAATCTGCGCGAGCATACCAACATTTTAATGAGGTACCAAATGAATCTTAGATCGAAATTACTATCATAAGTGAACCCTACAGATTCAGGATTACAGATTCGACTAGTGGAGCGGCGATATGGGCGTGCGGTCGCCAAGCTATCCAATGCTCCATGAGTCAGTCGGCCTGTGATTTTGTGTGGGCGAAAATAAGCGGTGTGTACGTGTACAGTTGGTACGCCCCGCCCAGTCTCACATTGGCTGAATATGTACACATGTTGGACAACCTTCTTCCCGATGCAAAGGGACAAAGTTCAAAGGTGATTGCCGGTGACTTCAACGCTTGGGCCCCCAAATGGGAAAGCAGGGAGAGTAGTGCAAGGGGCCAAAGCCTTTTAGACGCTTTTGTCCAGATGGATTTGGTTTTGGCCAATGAAGGTGATACAAACACCCAATCGTCAGCCTTGCACTGGTACGTGGTATGTCCTGCCACGTTAGCTAGATTACACCGGCAGCAATCACCAGGCAATCGTCTTTGAACTGAGGAGGGAGCGACAGTCCAGAGAAACGGGATACCTAAAGCAGAGAATGGCATCAGGCTGGTCTGCAAAAGCATTGGACGGGGAAAGCTTCTTGGAAGTATGGCTGGGCCAACCTACTAAGGCAGGAGGTCCCACGGAGAGAACTCTTCATGTCACACAATACATCGCCAAGGCATGTGACGCATCCATGCGTAGGAGGTGGTCACTCCTAACTACGGATGAGCTGTTGGAGAGCTGCAGTAGAATAGGTGACAACAAAGCTCCGGGCCTGGACGGCATACCGAACAGAGCCCTTAAGCTCGCCATAAAATCCAGACCGGACATGTTCGCTGAATTGTTCGAAGCATGCATGTCCGAGAGGATATACCCTACAGCATGAAAGCGGCAGAAGCTGGTACTATTGCCTAAGGCTGCTAAACTTCAAAGTGAACCACCCTAGTATAGACCCATATGCGTTCTAGACACTATGGGGAAAATGTTGGAGCGGGTAGTTTATAGTAGATTACTCCCGATCGTCGAGAGGCAGGGTGGCCTTTCGAACCGGCAGTATGGGCTTTGCCGAAAATGCAATTCGTGGAAGGGGCAGTACCTGCAAATATTGCGTGGTAGTGACCCTAGACGTGAAGCATGTATTTAATTCGGCCAATTGGGACCTTGGTTCTCATCACCAAGCACCAGAAGGGAAATTACGTCCGAATTAGAATCAGCAATCACATCGTCACTTCTAAGCCGAAAATCAAATACTTGGGGATGATGATAGATACAAAGTCAAGTTTTAAACAACACGTGCAATATGCTTGCTTGTATACGACGAGTATGGCCCTGGAAAGAGTAATGCCGAATATGGGAGGGCCACGATATACTTGTAAGCTACTTATTGCCAAAGTAGTGAGCTACATCTTGCTTTATGCCATTCCTATTTGGGGAAAGGCATTTCGCATATCATGTAATGCTCTTAAACTGAGTGCGGTCTACAGGAGGACAGCCCTAAGGGTATGCTCTGTCTCCGTCTCAGATGAGGCTGCATTACGTCTCCAATGAGGCTGCATTCGTCATCTCCGGAATGATGCCAATTGACATCTTCGCAGTCGAAGTCAGTCTCTCTTTGGCAACGAAGAACGCCGAAAAGGAGTGATCTGTAAATAGATGGCATGAGCGTTGGGAAAACTCGGAAAACATCAAAGCGTGGCTGGGGAGACAACATGGGGGAGATTAATTATAATCGCACCCAGTTTATGACGACGCATGGGGTATATCGCCAGTACCTCTACACGTTGAAATTGGACAATTCGCTCAACTGTCCATGCTGCGAGGAAGTCGCCGAGGACCTAGAGCCCATTTCCTTCCAACGTCCCAGATTCATGGACAAGAGGAGAAATCTAGAGGAAACAACTTTAGGTGGAGCAGTGGTACCGGAAAATGCGGTGAGGAGAATGCTAACATCGCAGGAAAATTGGGATGCGATCAAGTCAATGATCGCATCAATCCAGGGCAAACTGCGAAAAGCGGAAGAGGTGAGGAAGGTGTGAGAAAACGTCGCGCATAGCAGTGTGAAGAAATAGCTAATATGAGCTAACTCCACCCCGTGATGTAATACCTTATGGTGGTTCCATGGGGTAGGGGTATTTGGGGGTGGTTTTATTCGGTAAAAATCCCACACTCTGGCGTGTCCAGGCCAGAGTCTTTTGAAGATTTCCACCTCCTTACAAAAAAAAAGCAGACAGACGGACAGATAGACATTGGATCGATTTTAATAAACTTTTGTTTCACACAAAAGTTTGAAAAGAACGATTGCCTAACTTTCGCCATTGTTACCGGCTTAATAAGAAATGTAAACTATGGCACATTCGAATTTAACAACTGTCTAAGGTCCCCTTATTAATACCAACTAGTAAAAAACTCGTCAAACTATAGTTCGATTTTCGTTTTTGGTCCACTAAACGATGCACTGTACGGCGGGCGCATTACTTCATGAAATTTCCTCTGTATTTGACCGTGCATACCCTGCCTGATACCCCATGCTGGCTTAAGCTCAACTGATTCCGAAACTCATGGACGGATGAGGGCTTGTTCGGGGCGACGCCGTCTATTCATACCGGTAGCTTGCATCACCCCATTGATGTGCTTCACTCTTCACCGAGAAACGTTCTAAAGGATAATACCTAGGTATACCATTTAGGCGGTGAAAACTACTGTTTCAAATATCTCGAGAACGACAATACCGTTATCGTGAACGACCCATTAAGGAACCCAGACAACCCCTGATGGTCGAATCACTTATTATAATATTTTTTTTTTTTTATAGATGGAAGTGGAAATCTTAGAAAGACGCTGCTGCGCCAGGTTGCAGCAGTGTGTGGGATTCACACCCACTAAAACCACCCCCACTCTTCCGCCGCTACCTGCGGGACCACCGTAAAGTATTACTTCGCGGGGGAGGCTCTGGTTCGCTGTACCAGCTCGTCCATGTAGCGTCTCCGTCGCGCCACCTTTTGAGCTCGATCCAACTCCAGGAGTTTTGTCTGCACCACGGCTACTGCCTCATTTACCGCCATCCAGTTTTCCTCCGACTTCAACATCTCTTCCACCAGGTTGGAGGGCTCGATGTCCGCCCCTAAGATGCTGTTCAACCCCCTTTTCTGCTGCAGAAATCTGGGACAATGGAACATAACGTGCTCCGGGTCCTCGAGTGTAGCACCGCATTCAGGACAGTTGGGAGACTCGTCCAACTCGAAACGATGCAAGTAGTTCATATAGCCACCGTGTCCCGTAAGGAACTGTGTCAGGTGGTAATTCAATTCTCCGTGCTTTCGGTTGACCCATTTCTCGATACACGGGATCAATGTATGGGTCCACCTGCCCTTGTCAGAGTTATCCCATCGTTGTTGCCACTTGCCACACAACTCTCTCCTGATGGCTTTTCGGAAAGCCGCATTCACCTCGGCTGGATTTGCCTTCCGTTTTTCGTAGAGCCAGTGTGCCTCGCTCGCTAGAAAATCTATAGGAATCATTCCTGCGATAACACACACTGCCTCCGTCGACGCCGTCCTAAATGCGCTGCACACCCTTAGCGCAATTGGCCGGTATGCCGAACATATCTTCCTCCGATTGACAGCGTGGTTCAACGCTACCGCCCAGACAGGGGCCGCGTATAGCAGGATCGACCTCACCACTCCCGCGATGAGTAGCCTGCGACTATACTTCGGCCCTCCCACGTTAGGCATCATCCTTGCAAGGGATGAGCTGGCATTTGCTGCCTTCTCTCGCGCATAATCCAAGTGTCCCTTGAAACTCAACTTGGCATCGATCATCACCCTCAGGTATTTGACAACCGATTTTGAGACGACCTCACGATTACCAACCTGGATGGTAACCGTGTTGTTCTTCCTACGGTTGGTAATGAGGACCGCCTCCGTCTTTTCGTCCGCCAGGTCCAGCTTGACCATTCGTAACCATGACTTGATGGTATGAATGGCTTCATTTGCATAAAGCTCCACGTCCTCGGGATGCTTTGCAATTGCAACTGCCGCCAAGTCGTCCGCAAAACCAATCAGCGTTGTCTCCTCCGGCACGCGAAGGCCAAGCACTCCATCGTACATTATGTTTCACAGCAGCGGTCCCAATACAGAACCTTGAGGCACACCTGCTTTCACAATGTACTCCTTCGGCCCGTCGTCCGTCTCGTACCAGAGAAGTCTGTCCGAAAAGTAACTCTCGATGAGCCAAGCCAAGTAGCTAGGAACACCCAGTTTGCCCAAAGCGCCCTTAATCCAGCCCCAGTTGGCTGAGTTAAAAGCATTTTTGACGTCCAGCGTCACCAGAGCACAGCATTTGCCCATGGCCATTGCATTTCGAGCCAATTCCACGACCTTTGCTACTGCATCGACCGTAGAACGGGCTCGCCGAAACCCATATTGCCGCTCTGAAAGACCACCCGCAAGCTTGATGAACGGGAGCAGCCTGTTATATATCACCCTCTCCAACATCTTCCCCATGGTGTCTAAGAGACAAATAGGGCGATATGAAGAGGGCACGCCGGGTGGTTTTCGGGGCTTCGGTAGCAACACCAGCTTCTGCCTCTTCCACTGGGCGGGAAACACTCCTTCCGCCATGCACGATTCGAATGTGCTTGCGAACCACCTTGGTCTGGCCTTGACCGCCACCTTCAGAGCCCTGTTCGGAATTCCGTCCAATCCCGGGGCCTTGCTGTCCCCAATACGTCTGCAGATTATGCACTTATTATAATATAAAAGAACAATTTATGTATACAGACTGTCCATATCATACTATCCTTCGGCAGGACACAAAACAGCAGAGACTGTACACTTTTCAAAATTGACTGAAGGGTGGGTAGGCAGGTATCAGTGGCCGCTCCGAAGAGCCCAATTAGCGCTGTGGTGCACCGTTTTGATGCCACAAACGCCGCACCACAGCGCGACAGCGCTGTTATGGGAGCTTGGGGGCAGAGTCTAGCTGGCTCTCCAATATCGCCAGTAATTCTGCTTGAAATACACTGGCGTAACTTGGGGAACATAAGACTTGATACACTGTGTGTATTCGAGAAAACCCCAGCTCCAACTCCACAGGCCATCTTTGATCCGTCGGTAAAGAGTACTGAGTCATAATCTTGCAACACGCCGCCGGTCTTCTACTTTGCCCTGGTTGGAAAGTCCACAGCAAAGTTTCTGGTGAAGTTCAACTGTGTAGCATGGTCCGTGGAGAATGCTCAGATTTCCCGAGGTACTTCGTCTAGGATGTTAATATGGCCGTAGGGCTTCACTGTCCAGCATCCGGACTCACGTAGTCTGACACCATTGCAGCAACGTATTTAATGTGGAGGTGTAGGGGGAGGGCAGGAGTACATTGAGAGCATCTGTCGGGCAGGACTACAGAGCCCTAGTAGCACCTGCACTCGCGGTTCTATGAATCCTATTGAGTGAAACTACACTGAACAGCACTAGAATGAAACGGTACTGACTCACTTTTTCTTTTCCAGATTTTTTAAAACACCCGCACTAAATGACTACTCTATGTATAATAAGACATCGATATTGAAATCACTTTCTATACCAATTGACCATTTCAACTCTGCGAGCATCATCATCATTGTACCAAGCCAGGGGGCCATTGCGGACTCCTGCAACCACACCTGCATAACTATCACTTTGAAAGGAGCAGAAACGTAAAAGTACTATGATAAGGACTTAGTATGTTCACACTAGAAGCGTAAAAAGGGAAACTACGAGACATAAAACTAAGAGTAAGATAATGTAAAAGCAGAACAAATCAATATCACACCGTTATATTCTAAGTAGGCTATTATTAAACAAATAGATAAAATTTAAATGCAACTAAAAATTTGCAAGATTTCTGTATAAACAAAGAACAATGTTTTTAATACTATTTTACATAATAGACAAGCGAGATCCGTTACTTATATTCTTCGTAGTAAAACCAAACGTTTACATTAAAATATCTGAAGAAGAGAACTTAAAAAACTAAGGAAAGTGATAAACAATTATATCTAAACACATTGCTGCTTATATCCGCTTCTGAATTGATAAAATGGCGACTTGCGAGTCACGTTGAGCATGGACGACTATAGGAAAGTGAGTGAATAGAACTGCAAATATTATAAGCAGAATTTTAGGGGAGGTCATAGCCTAGGACAACAATTATCCGAGATTTATTATTATGCATATTTGTAATAGAATATAACTAGAAATACTAAACTGCAGAACTAAAGAGTCAATAGGAATTTCATTTTGAGAGCAATAAAAATTATCCTTACCACAGCAAGAAAGGAGAGGATTGTGTGACATTATTTAGGTATTTCCGTAATGCTGTAAATTATCTATAAATAATACTAGCAGATTTCGAGAAGGAGGGGTTACTCAGAAGCAGTAATTATTATATAAATTTAACTGGGAGTTAGCGACAAGCTTAACATCAGAGCAGAACAAAACAAACAAATTATGATAATGGTGAAAAGAAGCAACTTCGAATGTAGGTCGTACGTTAGATTTCGTGTAACTGCGAATAGTATGGAAACATAAGTTCAATTGTGTTCTACTTACTTACGGTTTTTGTGTCAGTTAAAGTGCTAGGAAGGCAATTGAGCAAAACGTAGGGTTAAACTGATAGCAATGTAAATACGTAATGAAACCCGTTTACTTACCCTAAAACACTGTTTAATATTTTTAATCTAGTTCGCGAATGCATAATATACACTACGTTGTAATTTTATTATTGAATTCCGTGTATATTCTCTTAATTTATTACATTTTGTAAATATTGTTTCCAAATGGACACCTGTGAGTAGGCTAAGTGCTTTGAATTTCAACCATTCGAGGGTATCCGAGAGATGCAATGAAGTTTATCTTTTCATCCAGAGGCCAACAACAAAGGAACTTTCAAGTCTTATTCTTACTAGTCCAGACGTTCTCTTCTGATCTGACCTATAACACAGCAATAAATCCAAATTTTCATTCAAAAACGTTCAAACCTCTTCGAATTCATCCATTAATTTGATCCCCCAATTTGAAAACAATCAAAACTACTTCCTCAGGAGAATAAATGTCCTTTAGATTCAAAATTCCAGTGCCTGAAGTGCGACACCATAAACCTACATTCAAGTGGCCTATACTTTCTGAACAATCCAGAAGCTAGAACCGTTGATAAGCAAACTTTACCGCAGAGGTCTTAACAAACTTTTCCAGGACATCTCCCTCAAAAAGAATCCTCAAAACTATCAGAAGCAACCTAACTTTCAGATACAATTCTAACTTTAATTCAGATCGACCCATTTAAGATTTAATACTCCTCAGAAACTATAAACTCCATTTCGTATCTCGAATATTCAGTTAAGAATGGCTTGAAATATATTTTATTTAATAGTTAAGATATTTATTTGGTAATTAACATAGAATTGACACGAATACAAAAGGCAATGCAATGTAAACGTTTATTTCTTTCAAATATAACAAATATGGAGCTCTAATGCGATTGAAAAAAAAAAGAAAACAAATTAAGCAGACTACAACTTATTACTAAGAAGTTTTTAATATATAATATTACAAGAACAAGAAAGAACTATATAGAAATACTTATTAATATTCAACAATTATTTTTATTATTAAATCACATTAAATTTTATGGCTTTTATCTGTGATTACTATGAAAAATGATAATGATGAAGTGAAAGGAAAATATTATTACTTGAAAAGAATTATTATAAAAGAAGTTAAAAGTTAAATCAGATGATAAATAAATGCGAATAAAGAAATTTAACTTAGTTTGGTTTGCAATCGAAGCTGGCTACAAATAGTAAAATCTAAGGAAAGGTAGTATATGGCTGACCGACTTTTACCACATTCCCAATTTGATGTGTCTATCTAATTGGAGGTCTCACTGGCTGTGTAGATCTCCATTACTTTCTAGTACTATGAAAGCTAAGCCTACCCCCATGTGATTTTTGTGAGGTGGGCTATGGGGTGGGTAGATATCAGTGGCCGCTCCGAGGAGCCCAATTAGCGCTTTGGTGCGCCGTTTTGATACCACAAACTCCTAAGACCATGACTGTTGTTATGGGAGCAACGAGGCAGAATCCAGCCGGCTCGGATCTTCAGAGCCAGTCCGTAGAATTCACGAAAGAAAGCAGCTCTCCCACCCTGCAGCTAGAAATCTCTCCAAGGTCCCCAAAGAATGGTTTATCCAGTGTCCGCAGCCTGACTCTAGCTAGAGCTGGACACTTCTTCCTTCCCTCCTTCCTTCTCCGCAGCTTCAGCAATGCGAATTGTAGGGTATGCCGAGCCTAGCGGCATGGTCTCCTATGGGCCAGTGCCCCGTGCAGACCGCCGTAATCTTGAATGCATTTGCACACGTCTGGCACAGGAGCTCTCGTGATCGGGCTATGTCATAAGCGGGCCAAATTCTCCTTGACTTGGTACAGCTCGTAAGCCTTCGTCATCTTAGGCCCGCGGCTATAGTGAGTTAACAGATAAGACGGTACTTGTTTTTGTATTCTCTTATTCACGAGGGCCAGAGTGCTTACGCTCTGGTAGTACTCGAGGGAACCCCCTGATATCCGCTTGGAACTGTGATGAATCTAGAGCTGGTGTTCGACACCTTTGCTCCCCTTTTCGCTGTGGACATTGTTGTCCATCTTTACTCTGGTTGGTTATCGTTCCTCTTTCTTTTTTTTTTCCCCCCTTTTTTCCAAACGTTATAATACGTATATCTTATACTATTTATAAATTACTTACAATACTTATAATAATAATAATTTTATCTTATCTTAACTAACAATATTAACACTATTACTTTATAACACTAATTACCTTAAAATACTATATATTCTTATAATACTAA
This sequence comes from Hermetia illucens, assembly GCF_905115235.1. Lineage (NCBI taxonomy): Eukaryota > Metazoa > Arthropoda > Insecta > Diptera > Stratiomyidae > Hermetia > Hermetia illucens. Next base: position 189,929,577 of record NC_051850.1, read on the forward strand.
TGCCCTTAGGCTAGGATAAGTTTCTTTTTTCCGATTTTCTGTTTTTAAAATATTTAGAGTTTTATTCTCGGGGGAATCAATTTTTTGGAACAATTTCAGGGCTTTATCTTTAATATACTTATCTATAGTTTCTAATCTTAGATCGCTATGTATGTCTAGGTTTCTTATATAATGCGGGACATTGAAAATTTTTCTTACAGCTATATTCTGACATATTTGCAGTTGTTTTTTATATGTCTTACATGTTTGGTAAAAAATACTGCTCCCGTATAGCAGAGATGGGCGAATTAATTGTTTATAAATTAAAAGTCTATTCTTAATGTTTAGTTTCTTAGATCTAATTAAAGGGTAAAGGGAATTCACCGTACCTGTGCATGCATCTCTTTTCAACTTGATGTGTTTTCTCCAATTTAGCCTGCTGTCGAAAGTCAGTCCTAAATATTTCGCTGTTGGTTTCCAATCGATGGGCTGATTTTCGATTTTGATTTTCCCCGGTTTCTGTTCTCTCTTTCTTGTGATGAAGATTGCCTGGGTCTTCTCCGGGTTTATTTTTATCTTCCACTTTTTGAAGTATTCCAACATTGTGTTGGTTGCCTTCTGAAGATTGCTAGTGATGAGGCGTGCCTGTTTCGATGTGTGGAAGAGGCATGTGTCGTCCGCGAATAAGGAGATCCCTGTGAAGCGGTTAAATTTTCTTGGAATTTCCGCCGTGAATACTGTGTATAACAGCGGGGAAAGCGGCGATCCTTGGGGTACTCCTGCCTCTATTCTTTTTTCCGTTGATTGGTGCCCCTCCAGTGCCACCCTAAAACTTCGATCTGCAATAAAGGATTGGATCAGTCTTATCATTGAATCAGTTATTTCAAATTTCTTTAGTTTGGCTACGAGCCCTGCGTGCCAGACTTTATCGAAAGCTTTCGATATATCGAACATTATTAGTCCGGTCGATTTCCGCTTGTTCAAACCACTGCGAATGTGCTGGACTACTCTGGCCAGTTGAAGCTCGCATGAATGATCTCTTTGGAATCCGTATTGTTCCTCTGGGATGATGTTGAGCTCGTTGAGTTGATCCTGCAGTCTGCTCCGTATTACCCTTTCTGCAATTTTTCCAATTGTTGGAAGTAGACTGATGGGTCTCCAGTTCTGTGGGAAGGTTGGGTTCTTTCCCGGCTTCGGCAGAAGGATGATGATGGACTTTTTCCATGCTTTTGGATATGTTCTGAGACGGAGTACTGCATTTATTACTGCGGTGATTGATTCGGCGATGTTATTCGGTGCATTCTTGATGCATTCGTTTGTAAGCATATCCCATCCTGGGGCTTTTTTGCTGCTTAGTCCATGGATGATGGTTTGGACTTCCACCTGATCTGTTTGCAGTTCCCAGTCTTCTCTTTGTGTTGAGTCACCTTGTGTCTCTGTTTCTGACTCGTACTCTTCTTCAGATTCGTCGTCCGATGCGGTGTTCTCCCTGAACTGGAGTTCAAGTGAGTCCGCGAACGCTTCGGCCTTTCCCTCTTTATAAAATTCAAGGCCATTGGGACCATGAATTGTAGGCATTTGCCTTCTCGAGCCTCTTTTAAAATATTTGCTGAGCCGCCAGAAGTTGTTGCTTCCCGGCTCTAGGTTTTGGAGAAAGTATTCCCACTGTTCGTTCCTGAATCGGTCAATGTCAGCTCTGATAACGTTAGTGAGCCGATTCGCTTCTCTTTTCAGATTGGGATCTCCTGTCATTCTTCCTCTTTTTCTGATGCGATTTCTCTCCCTTATTCTTTCTTTAATAATTCTTGGGAGCCGGAAGTATTGTTGGTCGTTTACTTCTGTCTCCGTTGAGCTCTCCTGCTTGGCTGAAGTTAGTTGGGCGGTTAGGTTTTGAATCTCTGTCTCTACCTGCTCTGAAGTTTCTAGTTTTGAGGTTGTGGTGTATTATCTTAGAATGTGGCGGTAGGTATCCCAGTTGGTGCTTTTTACCATTTTCGACGGATTTTCAATATATATGTTGTATATTGAAAATAACACCGGTTTGTGGTCCGACGAGAGGTCGTCCAACACGTTGATTGTGATGTGGTTGTTGTAATTCTTTGTAATAGCCACATCGATTATGGTGCCGGTCGTGCTGCGTCCATAATGTGTTGGTTCCTCTGGTGCGTGGATAGTTGCTTCGTTTCCGTTTAGGAAAGTGAGCAGTTCTCTCCCCGCTTTGGTGTTTCGGGTTGCTCCCCAGTCTCGATGACGCGCGTTGAGATCCCCGGCGAGAAAAGTCGGTTTGTCCTCGTTGAGTAGCAGTTGAAGGTCCTCTGAAAAATTATCTGCTGATGGTGGACGGTAGGCTGATATAATTTTTATATCAGCTGGTCCTGTCCTTGCCTCGATGACTGTAGCTTCCATTCCAGTGATGAGTGGTGTTTCCAGGCGGTGATGCTCGATGCTTCTCTTAATGAGGACTGCGGTTCCTCCTCCACGGCCAGTAAGTCGGTCGTTTCTATATATGTCGTAGTTGGGTACTTTGAGTGGGTCTGTTGGTTTGAGGAACGTTTCCTGGATGAGTAGTATATCTACTTCTGCCTCGTAAAGGAATTCTTTCAATTCTCCCATTTTTCCTTTTACGGAATTTGCGTTCCATGAGATAATGTTAAGCTTAATGTTTACCATGGTGGTTCTTAGTTGGGTTGCCTAGAGGGATCTGAGAGCTAAACAAGTTTTGGATCATTTTAGTCATCATTGACTCCATCATGTTTTGTATCTGTGCTTGCATGCTGCTCAGCACTTGATCCATTTGCACAGGCTTCGGGTTCGCTGAGGAAGAGGGAGTTTTCGGTGCTGTTAGAGTTTTTCCTGTCGGTTTGTTGATTGGTTGTGTTACCTGTGATACCTGTGGAGAAGAATTAGATTTCGCCATCTGGGCGAAGGTTTTCTTAATATTTTTAGGGTTTTTTGGACATCCGCCGTAGCTGGCTGGATGATCCCCTTTGCAATTGGTGCAGGTTGCCTTCTGCTCCTGCTTCCTCTCGCATTTGGAAAAGTGATGCGATCCCTCGCATTTAACGCAACGTGCGTCGGCGAAACAGTTGTTCGTAGAGTGTCCAAACTGCTGACAGTTATGGCACTGCGATTGGGAAGTCCTCGGTTTTTGGGACTCGATTTTCACGATCAGGTGGCAGATCGATTTGACATTGTATATGCCGGTTTCGTTTTTCGGCATTAACACTTTTAACAGTCTGGAGGGCCCGTTCTACATTTTTATGAAGAAACACTCTATAGGATGGAAGCCCTGATCCTCAAGGTCTTCCTTCACATCTTCGGGCGCTATTCCCTCGAGCCCCCTAATTATAATGTTGATGTTCTTCTCTTCTGGGAGAAGATATGTGTGGAATTGAATTCCACTTTCTCTAAAGAATTTAGTGATCTTCCGGTGGTCCCTCGGCTGCTCTGGAGTTATTCTCACTCCCAGGTGTATCCTCCTCGCGTGAAGGATATTAATTTTCCTTTTTCGCAACTCTTTCTCGATGGCTGGCCATTTTGATGGCTGCCTTAAAATCAAGGGTACCGTGCCCTTTTCGGCTTCTTTAGCCTTAGGACTTTCTTGTCCTGAAGGCTTTGACTTTTCCGGTGACTTCACTACGGTTTTTTTAAGAAAAAGTGGGCGGAAGAGTTGGCACTGGTTTCGGTGGCGGCAGAGGTGGAAAGTCCACATCTTCCTCCTCCTCGGTGGCGGTGTTGTCCGTGTTGTCGGTGGACATCTCCTCTTCCGATCAGGAGTTACTTTCAGAGTCCGACACTTGTGGACTCTCGATACGCAAACGCTTGCCGTTTTCTTTCTTCTCCCTGTTTTGCAGGTCTATTGACTCCTGCAAGCTTTTAATGAGGGCTGTCAGACCCTCGTTCTGCTTCCGCTGCTCCTCTATCTCAATTTTCGCAGCGGCTAGCTGCTTGTTAATTTCGTCCAGACTGCGTTGCAGACTGGCGATTAGCTTTTCTTGGGATTGGTCCGATAGTAATCGGACCTCTGGGGCTTTCTGGGCCCTCGTCTCCATAACGATTTCTGCTGAAAAATTCTTCAAAAACAAAAACTATTTTCTACCCACAAAAACTTAACACTATCCACGCTTATCACTAAAGGGTACCTAAAAGATAACCACTCCTGAAAAAAGAAAATAAATTTGTAATTAAAAATTCTCAAAAACTTTTGCCACTCTGCTGCTGTCCAAAGACGTCTGCTGCGTTCGGCTGAACTCTCAAGAATGATCTCCGTTTCTACACCTCCTTAAATACTACGTCTTACTTACTAATGAATCGATAGGGAAATATATAATACAACACATATTTCCTTATGACTCAGGGTTCTTATTGTATATCTTATCTTTAACACAGGGAAATTATACAAAACATGTTTCCCTATGACCTGCGATCTTTATTACTATATGGGTTAAGACTTTTATTACCCATGGTGATAATGTTCCAGGAAGGTCGGGGGTTTGTTTACCCAATGTGATATTATTCCAGGAAGGACTACAGATCTCGTTATCTATTGAATTGTTTGATGGTGGTCGCAGATGGTTGGCATCTGCTTCGTGGACTATGACTAGTGCCCAGTGACTCTTTGGAGTTCTCAATGGAGAGGATCTCTTTCGCAATTTCTTTTGCTGCGATGAAATCTGCCCTGTATTTGGGTGGCATTTCATTAATTAAGGCGTGAATAGTGTGGGGCTTGTGGAGTAAATCCAAGGACTTTCTTTACAAATTTATTGTTGAAAGCGACAAGTTTGTTGCGTGTAGATTTTAGCATGTTGCTTGGACATGATATCGTGGGTCTGATGGAAGTTTTGTACATCCATAGACATTTAGAAGGGGAAAGACCGTCTTTGTTGCCGTTGACAGAATGAAAGGTTTTACGGGAAGGTAGTTGGTTTTTATAACTTCCTGATAGTGTCTGTAGCAGCTTAGGATATTGTTGAGGCGAAAACCCAGATATTTAATGCTAAATTGACTGTTCTAAAATTGATAGACCAGTAGCTTACTCCAAACTACATTTTTTTATTTTTCAGTGCCACCTTAGTACTGATGAAGAAGGTAAGTTGCTCCCGAAATATATATTTACACTGAAAAATAAAAAAAAATGTAGTTTGGAGTAAGCTACTGATCTATCAATTTTAAAGCTTGCCTACAAATAGAAGACAATATCTAACCTCTTGACTGTTCTGCTGGTGATTCTGACTCTATTGAAAATTATAAACTGAAGCTTTTGCTCATTAAGGCACAGCGCTTCTATTATTGTAACAAATTTGGCAGCCAGTCTTTCGAAATTTTCGAAAGGAAATAGTCCGCGAATTGGAACAGTTTATTTTCCGCACCTACGATGGAGTACAACCTTTTGGTTGCGATATTGAAGAGAATGGAACTGAGTACACTCTCTTGAGGCCATTGCGCTACTACATTTTGTACACTCTATCCCTGAGGAAGTTCAGTGGACTTCGATCCCAGTTCGATTTAATTGGACTGCGAATATGTTTAAGTCAATTAACTTAAAAGCATTTTTAGATTGATAACGGTTGCGATGACTTCCTGTTTTATTGTTTTATTGAATAAAATATTAAACTACGCAACACCGGGCTCGAAGAAGAACGTCGAAGACACGTTTATAGACGCCAAGGATAACAAACTGGTAATACTAGATCGCACGACATACAAAAACCTGGAACTCCAAAAATTAAATAACGGCAACTTCTTCAAGCTAAGAACAAATAATCTACAAAAGTCGATTAGATCCCTTAGTGTTCTGCGGACCTTGTGAAGAATATAGTCGTATTATGCATGCGTAATCCTCTACGCCTAGGTTCAGAATACAACCCAAAATACATAAAAATAGTAACGAAACACGGGAGATTATCGCGGACACTAATTTCCCTACCCACAATATGGCGAAATGACTACTAAAAGAAGTTAACGCTACCGGTGATTATCATAGCAAATATGCCGTAAAAACAGCTTCCAGGTGGTCAAGAAGCTGAAGGATGCTAAGATTAGGCAACATGAAATTCTAGTTTCGTTTGATGTAAAAGCACTTTTTCCGAGTGTACCTGTTAAACAGGCTTAACAAACATCATGCCAAAACCAAGGAAAGACAGGAGAAACGCCATTGTACAAAGCTAATGTCACTATGTATGAGTGAAAACTGCTTCACCTTTTGGAAAGAATATTAAAAAACCACCGTAGACACGGCAATGGTAACGCATGAAATGTTTATGGCAGACCTGGAGGAACAGCGTGGGATAAATACCGGTTTTGAGTTAGATATTTCGATGGCGTACTCGCCATTGTGGACAAATCGCTGTAGAATGGATTGCTAGAAAAAATCAATCAGCTTTTATGGGGCTAATATATATAACATTCACCATAGAGAATGTCCGGATAGGTGAGTGTTTAGAGCACAAGGCTATCGTACGGAAGATCGCGGTTCAAATCTCATTGGTGGCAGTGGAATTTGCATCGTGATTTGACGTCGGATACCAATCGACTCAGCTGTGAATGAGTACCTGAATCAAATCAGGGTAATAATCTCGGGCGAGCGCAATGCTGACCACATTGGCTCCTACAGACTATTCTGTAGTGTAGCGTTACGGTCTTGAATGAAGTGTTCTAACACACTTCAAGGTCCTGATAGAATATGGATTGTTGCGCCAACGATTATTATTATTATTATTATAGAGACTAAACAAATGGGAGAAATACCATTCCTGGGCATCAAAATAATTAGAAATGGGGAAAACTTCGAGTTCGGTATATTCAGGAAATCCACAGAGGCACAACGAGTCATTCCTAGCAGCTCCTTCCATTCATATCAGCATAAATTTGCGATTTTCCACAGCATGATACGATATATATTAAAAAATTGGCTTATATGCAAGACACCGCGAAAAGGAACGGATTCAACGCCAACATTATAGACGCAATAATAAGGAAGAAACAGGATGTCAATAATAGGAAACAATTGACGTCATTGCTAGGCACCAACGACAAGACAACAGTGAGATCCAACATTACATATACCTCGTTGTGGCCGAGGATTAATAATTCACTTAAAGAATTTAAAATAGAGGCAATCCAATAAGCAGGCATGCGCAACTTAAAACTCGACCTTGGAGCGTAAAGGACAAGAAATCTAAGGAAGAAAAGAGCGGAATCTATAAGATCACATCCCGGAATGCACCAGTATATATATAGGCCAGACTAAACCGTCGATAACAATACATTCGAAGAACATATCAAAAAAGCGAAACTAGCAGCAAAACACTATTACGTCATGTCAAGTCTGCCGCGTAGTTTTCACCCCAACTCCATCCTTCCACACAATTTTCACCCCCGGGCCCGATTTTTTCTTTACGATGCTGCACATTCACGACTACGATAAGTATTATATTTGTAGAAATCAAACCAAATGTGGTACTTTTCCTGAGAACAGTCAAGAAAAACTGGAGCAATCAGGCGTGTCTCCCCTCGTTTGTATAAGGAAATGTGAACCTATTTGAATACAAGCAACATTGGAGAAAGTTGGAAAAATAATGTGAAAATTTTATTTGTTCTTCATTAATTATATTTTTTTAAATAATATGTTAATATTAGGGATGTAAATATTCGAATTAGTTGTTTTAATAAATACATAAAGGAAGATATAGATATTCCTTATTCCATTTAAAAATATTCAAATTTGCCAAAATTGCATTAGAAAGACTATTTTAAATTGATATCATATGCATATATGATTGCTACTCATCCCGTAGTGGTTCACTAATTTGATAGCACCTCGTTCCAGGACTTCCTGAATACCCTCCACTTGTCCTCTATTGTTCTGCACCAATAGATCTTGGGGAGACTCACTCGTCGACCATCTTGAAAGAATCGGTTCTACTTTATGGCGTTTACAGCAACAGAATTGTCGCCCTTCCTTAATATGTGACGTATCCATTGCCACTTCCGCATTCTGATCAACTCAGGCCAGGCTATCCCGCTGACACATCGCAGACACGTGTTCACGATGGTTAGGAGGTTTTGAGTAACAGTAGAGATCACTTTCCATATAGCAACACAGAAAAAAACATTTGCACAGAACAGTCTCAACTTAAGATTGGTGTTGAGGTAACTGCATTTCCAGATTTCATGCAAAACAGCGAAGGCAGATCTAGCGCTGTTATTGCATCGGTGAACCACCATCGGCTTCCTAGATTATAAATTGCTCAACGCCTTCGATGCTCTACCCATTAATGTAGATAAGGCGAGTGCTATGACTTGTCAAACTGAAAACCTTGGTTTGTTTGGTGCTGACACTTCGAACAGTATCACTTCAAAATCATTTCGAATTCAAATTTTTAGGGTCATTAAATAAGGATTTAGATGGAAAAGAAATCCTGAGTATTTTTAACCGGCTACAGGTATCTTCCCTCTTAATGCGCAGAATAGCAACGGTTGATGTTAGGATGTAAAATTTTGCCACCAGCAGCAATGAACAAGTCAGGAAACCGGAAGCTTGACGCTTCAGTTATAAAAGGTTTTGTGTTTCCCTATGTGAGGAGCATAACGTAGTTCTCCATTGGCTTATAGCATTGACCCAAGATATTGAAATCGCTCAGTTCTGGGCAGGTTACTGCCATTGCCAAAACTCAGCGATTTAAATATTTCGAGTCACTGCTATCAGCCAATGGAGAACTGCGTTATGAAATTGTTTCACGCATTAATGCAACCTGGATGAAGTGACATTCCGCAACTGGTGTTCTTTGTAATCGACGTATCAGCGCACGTCCCAAATCTAAAATTTACTGCAATGTCGTCCGTCTGCCGCTCTCTATAGTTCTGAGTATTGGAAGGTCAATGAACGGCATCTTGCGGTAATGGAGAGGAAGATGTTGCATTGCACTGGTGACATGACACGCTTTGATTACGTCTGAAATGTGAATATTGGCGATCGATATGGGTTTGCACCCATCGTGGAAAAACTGCGAGAGAGGCGTTTTCGATGGTGTGGTCACGTAATTCACGCTAACGGAAATTCAACAACCAGTATTGGTCAGAACATCAAAAGCAATGGTAAATAACCAAAAAACCCGCCAAAACAATGGTGGCTTGATACGCTGGATGGGGATTTAAAGGTCTCACAATTACTTCCTGATCAGGCATTTGATAAAATAAAATGATGAGCCAACCGCGCTTGTGAACTGAAGGCTGAAGAAAAAGAAAAAGATGTGAGGAGCGACGAGTGCACGACAGCTCCATGTAATATAGCTAAAAATTCCATTGCCCTCTATTTTCTAGAAAGCGATTTAAATAAATCATTTGATGGAAAGCCCTGTGTTGATAATGGTCAACCTCATACGCTCCACACTCTGAGTTTAATATTAATAAGCCAATGCCAAGAATTTAACACAAGGTGAAGAAAATGGGGGAAAAGCTGAAAAATCCCTTTTCGAGGATTTAAACGTTAATTTCTCGCTTAGTACTTACGAAATAATGAAAAGGAATCTGATTTGTGATCTTGAGATCTGAGGGTGTCAGCGTCTGAGGGCAAGTGTATAGCTTGTGTTTTGACATCAAATATTAAAAAGGGCTAGGGAGAATTAGGTTCTTCTTGAATGGAATTTTAATGTTTCACTCGAATTTCAATTACTCTCGTTAATTATGACGTCAGCATCTTATTTGTATGGCTTAGGATGCTGTTAATTACCACGAAATTGATAAGTTTGAACTTTTATAACTTTGACACCAATAGTTGGATTTTCATGGAACTTGGCATGTGTATGCACGAGACTGTCCTCTATGCCGGTGCAAAATTCGGTACACCTAGGATGAGCTTAAGGGGAGTTTTTTAGTCAGTTTCTAAAAGTTGATAATATACTATTAGTAAATTTATTTGAGCAGATACCGGAATGGGACATATCTCGAAGATTACGTTTCAGATAAGTGTTTTATGCAAAACCTTAAAAACGGCTGCAGATAAATAGATTCTTCATATATGCCACTTTATTATTTCACGCGAATGTCAATTATTCCGGGTAATTATGACGTCAGCATCTGATTTGCATAGCTTTGGAAGCGGTAAATTCGCGCGAAATTGCTAAGTTTGAACTGCTATAACTTTGGTGTTAATTGTCAAATTTCCACGAAATTTAGCAAGCATATACGAAATATTGTCCTCTATGCTGGTACAAAATTCGGAAGTCCTAGGATGAATTTAAGGGAGGTTTTTAATTAAATTTCAAAAAAGTAGTAATATACTATTAGTAAGTTTATTTGAGCATCTCGGAGCATATCGGAGTGGGACATATTTTGAGGTCTAGATTTCGTCTAGGCGCACCACCCTGATTTTGTTCGGATTTTTAGGTTGGGTAGTTTCCGAAAATGAGTCCTGTCTCACTTCAAGTGCGTACATTTTGACTCCTTACTCACGCACTTTGCAATTTATGCTAAAATTAATGTCAGCTTCGGAAAGTACAAATCGAGGCCTTTCATTTGATACTCTATACAACTATATCCGGTGAAAAAAATTTTTGAATCCCCCCTTTGCATGGGGAGTAGGCTGACATTTATAGAGAACGGACGTGTCTACAAATTGATATTATTAATAAAAATAATTTAAAATTGAAATTAAATTAACTTTTATCAAGAATATAAAAAGATACTTATATTACCTAATTAATAATATATAATTTAAAACTTAATTGAAACTAATTTACTTTTGAGTTGTTATCTAAGTTACTTTTTCTTAAAAAGTTTTGAGAAAAAATTCGTTTTTTTGGCTTGGCGGGAATGAGCGGCGAGCCGCCGGCGGGTGGCGGACCAGACCGTGGAGTCCGCAACGAGGAGGATCCAGACTTGAAAATAGCCAAAGTGAGAATAGCCAATCTTGAAAGAAGAAATGGCGAGTTGGCGAAGACACTCGAAGATTTAAAAAAACAAATGACAATGTTAATAAAAAAAAATGGAAAGCTTACAGAGCAGCTAATGGCTTGGGAGGCGGGCCCGCCGTCTCCAAAGGTAGCCAGAAAAAAGGTTAAGCTTTGTTCGACTACTTTTGCAGTCATGGAGGAACCGGGCTGCCTTGAGGGCGAACAAGTTCTCGACAGCGAATCTGTCCGTATGGAGGACATAGAGAGCAGTAAAGCAGACGATACGAGAGTCAGCGACAATGGTGGCGATGGAAATGTCCCAGAAGAGGATGCTAACCAGGCAAGTTGCAGTAGTGAAGATGGAAAATTGGGTGAGTTTTTGGTCTATGTTTCCAAAAAATTAAAGAAAAAAAACAAAACTCAAGTAAATATGTTAAATAATGTAAAAAATAATGCAAGTACGAGTGAAAATTTAAAAAATAATGCAAGTACGAGTGAAAATTTAAAAAATGGTCCGACTGGGGATACAATTAGCACCCGAAATAAAGAAAAGGGGGAAAGGGTGCCCCCCATTAATGTTTATAAATTAGGTGGTAGAGATTTAGCCACTCTACTTAATAGGAGCGCGGGGCTCTCAAATTTTGTTATTAAAAAGACGGGGGCCGAGAGAGCCCAAGTCAAATGTAATAAAATTGCAGACTACAAAAAAGCACGGGAGGTCCTCGAGCGAGTGAAGGCTCCTCACTTCACCTACACTCCAAAGGAAAAGAAGGTGCAAACCTTCCTTCTGAAAGGCTTGGATGCGGAGGAAGAGCCCGATGAGGTGCTCAAAATGCTCCGGGAGACGGGAACTGAGGTCAAGTTCCTCTCAGTGTCACGGTTTAGTACGAGGAGATCCGTTTTGAAAAAGCGAATCCTGCCGCACTTCCTCGTGCAGATAAGCCCGGAGAGCCGGGGAAGCGATCTGATCGGCATCAGGTCGCTTAATTACTAGGCCATTCGTTTTGAGCGCCTGCTAAGGAGCGAAATAGTCCAGTGTCGAAGATGCCAGCGCTATGGTCACTCGGCAGTGAACTGTCAAATGACCTTACGATGTGTAAAGTGCGGGAAAGACCATACCGCAGCTGAATGTTCGCTGACTCAAGCAGATGGCAAGGAAAAAACTTTCTGTGTTAACTGCGGAAGCGGAGGGCATCCGGCTTCGTACCGTGGATGTCCTGCATACCGCAATGTTAAGGTCACAAGGCAGCAGGCACCGAGATCGACCCAAAGAACGAAGGTGTCAGCGGCGTTGGACGGTACCGTCCTTTCGGCACCAATCGTCTCGGGGATCCCATTTGCAGAAGTAGTTCGACAAGGGAGAGCTAAGAAGCCCCAACAATATGCAAGTGGCGGGATGAACACTATCCTCAATAAAATACTAACCATGTGTGAAAATATGCAGCATACGCTACACGTACACAATACAAAAATAAATAGCATAACAGAATATTTACACAAACAGCATGCCCGCTGCTAGGTCTGCAGTCACAGCGGTACCACTGGATGGTCTCCGGATCATCGCGATTAATGTGAATTCCATCGTAGGAATCCATCGAAGAGCGGAGTTCCTTGATTTCGCTGCCAGACAACAGCCTGACATAGTCTTGATTTCAGAAACCCACCTCAATCCGAGGCATTCGATAACATTCAAGGATTTTGAATTCGTGAGGAACGATAGACGAAATTGTGATGGGGGAGGTGGTACCGGAATACTTGTGGGTCGCCAATATCGTTTCAGGCATATTAATAGGCCTGAATTTGAGACCTTTGAGTGTATCGAAGTCTCATGTATTCTGTTTTCACTGCCTAGAGGATGGAATTTATACATTCTGTCAGTCTATGCAGTGGGAAACAACCGAGCCAAGTTCAGGGAGGAATTCCATTCTCTGTTTACGATACTCGAACTGAATAGGCTGCATAATTACTATATTATAGCTGGCGACTTGAATGCTAAGCATACCTCGTGGCTAAACCCCACAAACAATCCCAGAGGGGTATTCCTCAAATCTTGGATAGAGCAATACCAGATAGAGTATAACTGCGAATTATATGGGTCAGAGAGTCCAATATGGCCCAGGGCAAATTCCTATCTGGATTTGTGCATTGCTGACGCGCGCTTGAACTTTAATTTTAGGAATCCTCAACGGAAACTACAGACTCTTCCTTACGATAGCGACCATAACGCTATTCTTATTGAAGTTCTGTTTGATGGACGAAGAGTTCGCCTTCTGCCGATGGACAGTGGCGTCCACAGGCTGAACATTAAACAAACAAATTGGAAGAAATTCCAAGAGAAGTTTATTCGGGGATATCGAGAGGAATGCCCACCTCTTGATGGGGAAAACGATAGTACAATTACACCAGGTGACAGGAACTTGAGCAACGAGGAAATACTTCAGTATCTTCTCAAGCTGGAGAACTAGACGCTGGAAACAATTGAACAAGTCATCCCTAAGATTAAACCTCGCAATAATATGGAAGGATATGAAACTGCAGCCATAAAACGGTTGAAAAAAGTGAAAAGCCTTCTGCTCACTCGCGTCAACAAAATCTATCGGAGATATGGGGACTATCATCATCCCATATTGGTTGAGTTCAAATCACTTCTAAAGATCGCGCGGGATCTTATCCGTCAACATTACGTAAATGAAGTGAACTTCCAATGGCGGGAGAAGTTAAAGGGTATTTCACCAAGCGATCCAAATTCCATGTTTACTAAGATAAATACGTTATTCCGGAAGAAGTCACGAATAACTGTGCCGAGAATTAAAGTCGGTGGCAGCAAGATACAACACCTTATTGACTCAGGTATAGACACGAATAGTGTAACTGCTGATGCGCAAGGCAATTACATCGTGATGGATGATGCTCTGAAACTCGAACTTATAGGGGAGCACTTTGAATCGGTGCATCGGCCCAGAGCGGACTTAGAGCCAACGCGACTTTCGGAAATTGTAGAACGAGATGTCCACAATTTCAAATATAGCCTGAACGGCACCACAGTTCTCCAATTTAGTTCTGCGTTGCAGGCTGATCTCATACCGAGTGATAATCTGCTTGATTACTTTGTCTCATGTGTTGAGTTAACTTCCATATTCAGAAGAGTAAACAATAAGAGATCATCCGGTATGGATGGCATTCCCAACGTAGTCCTCAGGCATTTACCAGACATCGCCATTCGTAATTTTTGCATTTTGTTCAATAATTTATTGAACAATTCCTTCTTTCCAGGACAATGGAAGAAAGCCTGAGTATTCCCGATTTTAAAGAGAGGGAAGGATTCATCCAGCCCTCAAAGCTACCGCTCAATCAGTTTGCTGCCTAACATCAGCAAAGCCTTGAACGGGCATATCAAGAAGAAGGAATTATTGCCGAACGCCCAATTCGGATTTCGATCTGGACATTCCACAATACATGCAATAACGAAGGTAACATCTGATATTTGCTGGCGGATTAACAATGGTAAGTGCGTAGGCGCTTGCCTTATAGACATGGAGAAAGCCTTTGATACCGTCTGGTTGGGTGGACTGATTTTCAGGCATTCCTCATAAGAAGTGCGTTAGATACCTGGGTGTGCGTCTTGACGAGCGTCTCCAATTTAACGAGCACGTTAAAGTCGCGCTAGGGAGCGCTCGCAAGGCATTCATGTCTCTTCGAGGACTCTTTTATGCTCCACATCTTAGCCGGAAGGTTAAGATTATTTGCTATCTTACTTTGGTTAGACCGGTGCTCACCTACGGGTGTGCTATCTGGTTTAATTTGAGTGCTAGCCAAATGGAGAAAATAAGGATCTTTGAAAGGAAATGTTTGCGTGCTTGCACGGGTCTTAATAGGACTGCTTCGTCAAACTATGAGCACTATATAACTAATGAAGTGATGTATGCAGCTGCTGCTGTGCCAAGAATCGACACAGTTATCGTCAGATTGATTCGGAATCATATAGTGCGATCTGCTTCGCATGGTGAGAACCCTTGGGTTTCGCAGCCGTTCTACTCAAATGATGGGTATTTCGAGAAAACTCTCACGACAGGCTTCATTCCTTCCGAAGCTTTCGTGTATCTTGACAGGAATGGTCTAATTCTTGATTCTGCCGGTGATCCGGTTATGTATCATATACATAGACGGGCCACGGACAAAAGGATAGAATACCCCCCGAATTTGACAGTGGGGGCTCTGGGATTCGACTGGAGATACTCCAGAGCGAGAGCAATTGATATTAAGCGGGATGAAAAAGAGAAATCTTGGTACTGGTGGCTGCGGGATGCCGGTTAGCGGTGGCCGTGCTCAGTTCTGCCATTTGTTTCTTGGTGGGGCTTTGTAAATATGTACATATTGAACGGGTGCTGATTTGAAAAAAAATATATAAAATAAAATATATAATTATGATAGTTTTAAGAACAATAATTTAAGTTAAAAGTATTTTTTGAAGCGATCAAATATTTATTATTACTTTTATATTTCTTTATTTGCCACTAAGGCCAAGTGAATCCTGTCGGGTTTTTGACCATTTCCCGACAACTTATTGTAAAATTAGATTTTTATTTCTAACTGTTCTCTCTGTCTGTAAATTGTTATTCGAAAACTTTGAGAGCCAACAGTGGCCATTAGATTTAAGTTATTTTTGTTATTTTAAAGGATTGTTTTTTATTGTTCATTTTTCCAATCTATATACTATTGTTACCTATTTCTTAAAAATAAAAATGACTTTAAAAACTAAACTAAAACCCCCTTTGCATGTATGAAGAGCCCCCCTTTAAACTACACTTAAATTTATACCACTCGCTGTATGGAGGATTTCATAGTTCCCATCTGTCCACCAAATTTCGTTCGGATCGGTTTAGCTGTTTTGGAGAAAAATGCGTGCGACAGACAGACAGACATTGAATCGATTTTAATAAGGTTTTGTTTTACACAAAACCTTAAAAATGACGACGCCTTATAAGAATATAGTCGATCAACGGTTTATTGCTTTCGGTCATAAATTCCAGGAGAAGATGCTTTGGATTAACCTGCCTGAGGCACTTAGTGGAAAAAATTGCCTTCCATAGCCCGTTTATCCCTTACACCTAACTTAACCTCGTGAAATCAATATGCAATGCAGTCCTTGTCTCAATACTCAGCTTTCCTGCAAATCTAGGCTGAGTAGGCTATCGTGCTTCGCACTTACCTCTTAAATTTCCTTTAATTCCCAGTCAGGGAGGCCGCTCCCACAGTAAAACGAAATGTTTCAAATTAAATTTGATTCGAATAATTTATTTAAAGTGATGTGTGTGTAAATATATTAAAAACATCTGGATTTTACCTTTAATACTAATAAGACTGAACAAAAAAAGGAAGTTAGACCTCTTGACCAACATTGAAGCTTAGCTTAGAAAAAAAGTTGTTCAGACAGCAAACATACGTCCTTGAGTATGATATATAAATGCACTGGGCTATGCCCGCAGGAAATCAGGCGGCTCGTAATTTCCCCTATCGCAGTAGAAGTCCCGCGGCGGCGGTATCCGTTCTAGGGTCCGCTTCCCTGATTCACCATTCCTGGGAATCACCCTGTAATAACTGCACTTCCGACGACCATAAAAGGGGATGTTGCTATCGTACGGAGGGCTGAGTATATCGAAAAATGCGGCGACACCCCCAACCGCCGTGATTTCGTGGTAATTCCTTTTGGTCGGCGTTAATACTACGCTTTCGTCATTATTTGTACAGAGCCTCGGTTCGTCCTGAACGACTTCAATGCGAACAGCGTCCGGGTCGTAAAGTAACTGCTGCCCAGCAGAGCCTGTAGCCTCTTCTTTTGTGAACGATTCAATCATCGCGCTGCCGCTCATTACTTTCAAGATGCCATGCATAACAGGATGATCGTGGAGCGGCATAGTGAACCCAGAACGGAGGATAAACACACTGAACTCGAACTCCTCGTCTTCCATCAGGTTTACGTAGGTTACTGGTGCTTTGCCGACACGGCTGAAAGCCTCGTCAGTGGTCAGGTCCATATTCAGGTTGATATCACAAGGGGTTAGTTGGTCGACTAGTTGCTTGAGAACACTAAAATTCTTATTAAAGGACGCTACATTCTTCCTGTCGAACGTGGCGATAGCTTGACGGACAACTCGAGCGAATAGTTGAGACATTTAGACAGCAGGATCATAAAAGCGGCCGGAGCTAATGGCGCAGTTGCAATTCTTTCGGAACCAGTAATCTCCTGTTCTTACTTTTCAACGAGAACAAGCGAATGTCCACAATTTTCCTAAATCCAATTTACCGGTTCAAGCAGAGACGTTCGACAGTTGCCAAACTATTCACTGTCATCGTGACAGTTCTTCTTACAATAAAAATGTAAGTGCACCAAGTTTTCGTACACGCAATTCAGCGTGTTGTGTACACAAATTTAATATCATTAGCATGATATTGTTATTTTCAATGGATTAAATTAATCTGATTATCCTTAATTTGCTCATAAATATGAAATTTTTATAAAAAACTTCCTTTAGCTGGAAAAAATCAAAATTATTGTTGAATTCTTGAATATATTGATGTCTGGTAACGCCATACCGGCTGCGACAGCAATTCAGCCACCATTTGACATTTCTATCCAAATTGCCGGGCGGGCCACGTATTGTTTAATATCAGGAATTCCTAATTTGTAACTTATTCGAATGTTAAAAGTAAGTTGCCGTAAAATAATTTGATAAGCGCCATGTACAAGATGTCTACTTTCAGATGGAATCTTACGAAAGGTACGTGTCTCCCGTAAACCCTGCAGTTTTCCCTCATCTGGCTACTGTCCTGCTAGCCATTGGGACATTCTTCACTGCGTGGTTTTTCGTGTTGGAAGTTTCACGGCCGAAAACCAATGGAAAAGAAGCTATTGTCAAGGAGCTAGCGATAAGCTTCTTCGCTGCAATATTTTTAGGTGTTGGCATCCTGTTCCTGTGTCTGTCTGTGGGGATTTATGTTTAAGAAGATTTTTGTAAGTTAGAATAGCCTCCTCTGATTTTCCATAAGATAGTCTGGTGATTTGTCCACTTTCTCATTTTTGATATCCTTGTGTAACCACCAAAGGTATTGCAATAAATTCTTCACTAGTTTGTGAAATCGACGGTCGGATTTTTAGTTAATCCTTTTTATATTAGGCTCGATTCTTTCGCACTGGATGAGCAACACCAATCCATTTGTATCCCCGAAAACTGGCTAGACGATACCATATTGAATTCCAAGCTCCCCGAAAGGTACTCCACTTTCCGCTATGACAGGGACCGGAATGCATCTCGTAAGTCCACCGTCGGTGGGGTCCTAATTGCAATAAAACATGCATTCCGCCCCGAACTCGTCTTCTCCTCCTCCGGCTCACCATAAGACTGTGTTGCTCTTCATGTCTCCCTGCCCAACACCCTCCCGTTCATGGTATCTTGTATATACGTCCCCTGTGAGTGCCCTTCTCACCAACACAAACAATTATTTGACAGTTTGTCTGAACTCCTTCCTGGCGGATTCCATTCCCTCCTTCCTCATTTAGTGTGTGTTGTCATTCTTGGCGAGCAATGACCTCATTTGAGTCTTCTCCCCTACGCTTGTACATGGCTTCACGTTCTTTTGCAAAAAGTGCAACGGGAATCACTCCCGCGATCACAGTCAGTTCACAGATAATGCGTTAGGCAGACGCCACCCGCAACGCTCCCCGTCTCTGTATTTACAAACAGTGTTTACGATATACCTCCTTGCCAAGAGCATCAGCTCCTACATCGGGGTCGTAAAGCAAAAAATACTGCGTTGCACCAATTCGAAGACGTCCTCTGGTAGAAGTAGGACGTTTAATTTAAGGCTTCAGTTGCAGCCTTGTCAGCTTCTGCTTCGACTTACTCAAAAAAGCTCATCTTTGAGTTGAGCGTCATTCCAAGGCACTTGACCATTGGTTTTGATTCGATTATCAACTCACCAATCGACATTTTAGTCAGGATGACTACTTCAGTTTTTTTCAAGCGCAAGGCTGAAACCATGACCATCAGCTTGCCCGTCGCACCAATCTACCGAGTCTACTTGGCGCCGGTTCAATAGTGCGTTCGGCAACAAGGTCTGCATTTGCAAAGACAACCAGCCGCGACTCTTCTGGCATGTTCAGTCTTAGCAGACTATCATAGGAGGGCCCTAGGATGGATGCCTGCGCTACCCCCATAGTGACATGCATCCTCTTGGGGCCCTGTGGCGTCTCACAGAGTAGGTTTCTCAGGTAATTCCTCAATATCGTCAGGAGATTGTCCATAACATGGAATGAATTATCCAGTGTGCCTAGCACATCAAGCGTTACGAGGAAAGTCCAATGCGCAAGCTATGTGTCTCAGGTTGATGAACCAACTCCATGACTTACATGACAGCATCCGCTTTCGATATCCCCGCTCTAAATGCGAACTGATTTGGAGATAGTTACCGGGTAACACGTACCGCTTTAGCAAATCTGCTCCTTATGAACTTTTTGATGTCCACCTCACAGAGTGGTTGGTATGCAGATTGCAGCTCATGGTATCCTTTCCGTGTGCTAATTACAGCAAGCCTCACTGCCTTCTAGCAGGAAAGAAAAATGCCCTTTTTCAGACAAGCGTTGAATGCACTGAGCAGTAGGCCTAAGGTAAAACATCGTTTTATATAGCTTTGCCGGGATACCATCGGGCCTTGGTTGTTTTTTCATAGAGAGGACTGCCTCTTCCAACTCTTTTATGGAGAAAAGTCCTTAGCGCCTTCCACGCTGCTATCATCAACCCGTAAGGGAAGTCCACTAGGCCCTGCCAGCAACGAGCTTTTTTACGATAATCTGTACTCTGTCATTGTGTTGCGTGCGTCATCCTGGCCTTCCGTGTCAAACGGTGGAGCTTGCGACACTCCTTCCGGAGCTCGGCAGTTTCCGTCATCTACCCAGCAGGTTCATAGCTAAATTTTTGTGTCAGCTTTAGTGCTACCACCTCCCCGGATTGTCCTCTAGGGTAGGTCTACCTGTCTGAAAAGTTTCGATAGATTGCCTGGTGTTTACTTTCATGACGTTCCACCTGCAGCGAGAGCGCTTGGCTAGTGCATTCGAAAAGTAGCGCCAACCACTTCAAACGCTATGTCGCTTGCCGAACTTTCAGAACTCACCACACAACCACCAGCGACACATTTTGATGCGAAGGTTACATCGGTAATGCTTTCTTCGCAGCCTAAGCGCCGAAACCTTGTCGTGGGTCCGGTGTTCAAGACTAACAATTCTTGCCGCCATTTCGAATTTCTGTTTCCCATTGGGATCTGGTTGAGGCATGCCCCATTAAAGTGCCCTAGCATTAAAGTATCTGCCACCAGAATCCGCCGTCCGGTGATCAAGACAACGTCCGCCAGAGCATATAAGCTTGTCTCGAGAATCCAACATCGCCTCATTCGATTTTAAATAGACGCTGAAATACGTTATCCCTAAGCATCAAATCCAGAAAAAATTTTCCCCTCAGCGTTGGGCAAGAATCCTAAGGGGGATGCCGTTTCGAACCCCAGATGACAGGGGCACCTGATGGGTCGGGATACTATGAAGCTGGGTCCTTGTGTTGATACTGTTCACTGATTAGCACTAGATCAACTTTTACCCCCGCGAACTGCCTAAGTAGCTTATGAGCGGGTGCATTCCGATACGATGGGTATCATGTTAATCGTATCTGATCTGTAGGATGTAAATCATGTTAACCGCGTCATAATTCATTCCAAGTCCGCTCATCCCTTTTACAATTCCTTCCAAAAACCTTTCCCATTCTTCCCGTCTACTTTCTTCCTTTCAATATCAGCAAAAACTTCTTGACCCGTACTCTCGATCTCTTCCTTTCCAACCTCCCCGAACGCCACCTCTCTTTATTTCCTTGCACATCCCCGTATTTCAAAACTGACGCTCACCAGCCCCCCACTTGAAATTGAAGCGGAGCTCCCCGCTCAAACTCCAGAAGTGCGCGTAAATCTATTAAGATCAACTTCTACAATGCTAACTTTGCCAGCCTCAACGTGTTACCAAGCTCTTAGCACCTTTTACAATATCCTGTCCAATCTCCTTTGCTGTAATGTCCCTTCTTCTCGTGCTTGCCTGCGTAAGTACCCAACTTGGTTCACAACGGAGGTCCTTAATAACAAAAAAGCCTAAAACATGCATTGCGGAAGAAGTTCCGGGCTTCTAAGAAGGACGCCAACCTTGCTCACTTTCAGATTATGCGCTCCATTGTGAAGTCCACGATTAAAAAAACGCATAAAAGGTACTTGTTGAGCGTGGATGCCGCCCTTGCCTGCAGTAACTTGAAATCGTTTTGGCCCCACACTCGCTATTCTCACAATCCCTTCCTTCTTCCATCCACTACCAACTCCCCACAACATCTTGCAACCTCTTCTGCTCTTACTTCTCCTTCGTGTTTTCTCCCTCGACCACTCCACCCTCTACGCCTCTTCTAACTGCAGACTGCTCCAAATCTTTGGCAACTCCTCTCCTTACGCCTTTCTTTTTTGAGTTCCTCATTGGTAATCTTGACGCCAATGTTGGTCCTGGTCCCGATGGGCTTCCTAATCTCTTCTTTCTTAACTATAAAAAGAACATTTCCCCAAATGTATAATCTGCAACAAAAGTCTAGAAGAATACTACTTTCCCCATCTCTGGAAAGAAGCGCTTATCATCCCTATCCCCAAAAGCGGAAACCTTTCTCGTGCTGTGAACTACCGATCCATCTCGCTCCTGTTGCTCCACCTCCGTCACTACATTGTCAAAGAGTAGCATGGTTTCGTGAAACATAGATCTACGGCTTCAAACCTTTTGGTCTTTAACAATTTCGATGCTAAATTCTTTAATTCACGACCAGGGGTACATGCTATTTTATACTGATCGTCTCAAAACCCTCTTTACTCAACTTCCCTCCCTAAATCATCTTCCGGAATTTCCTCCCATCTCTCATATTGTTCCTGAAGGGTTTCTGCTGGGCCGTGTTTGCTTTACGCCGACGACCTTAAACTATTTGCCTGTGTTATCTTGCAGTCCAACCTTGATACTCTGGTCCGTTGGAATTCGGTTAACAAGCTGACACTGAATGTCAGGAAATGCCACTGGATATGCCATTTGCTTAAATCCCCATCATTGTACTCCTTCTTTTCCACCTCCTGCCGACGTTGTTTCGCTTGGAAAACAACGTTCCGAACTTATAGTCGGCGAAAAGATACGAAGACAAACGTTTAGTTATTCGCAGCAAGAGACATCCTCGATGTGTTTACTGGTTGCTTGATTGATGATAATTTCTTGTCAGGGATGTTCCTTTTTTTATATGTGATGCTAAAGCACAGAAACAATGTGTTCGATGAACGAACAAAACCAAAATGAAAACTTCTACTTCATTTCCTCAAGAAAATTATAGACTCTATTCAACGTGGATTAAGTATACATGCCGTTGCCTATTCCATGTATATAACAACTATATAACGAGAAATTCTTGTCCAAAAGCTCCTATATGTTAACAGTGATACGATCGGCAGTTTGTAGTTGGAGTTCATCAAGGAAGTGCCCTCTCACCACTCCTCTTTATCCTTGTTATGGACACCGTCACACGGGATATCCAACGTCCAGCGCCGTACACACTGCTTTATGCAGATGATGTTTTCCTAGCATCTGATAGCAAAAATGATCTCGAGCAACTTGTTCAAAAATGGAATGATCGCCTCATGCAACACGGTCTCAGATTGAATTTAAACAAAACTGAATTTTTGACCACCGATCCCCATGAAACAGGCACAATCACTGTCAGCGGCAGTGATCTGCCCAGAACTGAGCGATTTAAATACCTCGGGTCAACGCTATCAGCCAATGGAGAGCTGCGTTATGAAATTGCTTCACGCATTAACGCAACCTGGATGAAGTGGCGTTCCACAACTGGTGTTCTTTGTGAACGACGTATCAACGAACGTCTCAAATCTAAAATTTACCGCAATGTCGTCCGTCCAGTCGCTCTCTATGGTTCTGAGTGTTGGCCGACCATAAAAGACAATGAACGGCGTCTTGCGGTAATGGAGACGAAGATGCTACGTTGGACTAGTGGCGTCACACGTTTAGATCACATCCGAAATGAGGATATCCGCGATCGTTATGGGGTTGCACCGATCGTGAAAAAGTTGCGAGAGAGGCGTCTTCGATGGTATGGTCACGCAATTCGTGCAAACGAGAATTCACTTGCAAAGATTGGTCTGAACATCGAAGTCGATGGTAAACGACCAAAAAGCAGACCTAAGCAACGGTGGCTTGATACGCTGGACGGGGATTTGAAAGCCTCGAGATTGCACCCAGATCAGGCATTCGATAGAGCCAAATGGCGAAGCCGATCACGACGAGCCGACCCCGCTTGTGAACGGGACAAAGACTGAAGAAAAAGAAGAGGTTGTACTCCAAAAAGATGTACATGTCGCAAAGGAGGTAAGCCAAGACGAAGCTTTAAATACACGTCACAACCGTTAAGCATAGTTGCATAAATCAGATGGAAGAAATTGTAGTTGTAATTGATTCATGTATTTCCCTTCGTCAACGTCGCAGGATATCGGATTGCAGTACTTCTACAATCTCTTCAGCTGATGTACAACTATCTATGCCTCTTCCTTTCTTATAGAAAATCCAAGGCTCCCACTAACAATCACTCACTCTTCCTCATTTGAATGCCCTTCCGGGCCACTAGGGAAAAAACCTTTAAGCAAACAAAAAAGCCGCAGTATTTTGCGCGAACATTTCTGTACCTGCCGCTCGATTTCTTTTTTTTTAATTTTTCTGGTCTTCTCTCGTCACATCCCAGACTCAATATTTTACAACTATCTCTAGAACACTTTACAACTATCTCTACTTCAGTTGAAGTAAGCAAATTTCATACCGAAACCACTTCACTTACATTGGATCCAGATTTTAAGAAATCAGAAACCACAAAGACACTGCTACCCCAGCAACAGACCTCGACCAACTGCCTCTAATCAACTTCAACTTGAACAAAGCACCGCCTCATACCTAACAACTAAACTCCTGGAACATCTCATCATTTGCATTCGCATTCATCATATTTTGCTCTAGTGGTGGGAAATATGACTCTTTTTCGTGAGTCGACTCATTTCGACTCGCTCACTTAGCTGAGCCGACACAAAAAAGTGCCTCAAAAGAGTCAACATTATTTTCACTTCGTCAATAGCACTATGAATCGTATCGTAATCTGAAAATCAGCTTAAACACCTCTAAATTAATTTCAGAACTACCAGTTTGCCTAATATATTGTGATTTCTGTTTCCTAGTATTTGACATTCAGAAATTAGAAAGAAGTCTTGGAAAACAATAGATTTATTTGAGTGTAATTACGCGGTACTTCTAGCGATTAAATTATTTGAAATAATAAAAACTTGTTTTTCCTAATCGCTAGTGTTAATTTATTGGTCTTGCAAATACCGGACTTGCTAGCACTGATGAAGGGAACAAGTGGTTCCCGAAATATCGGTATTTGCAAGACCAATAAACTAACACTAGCGATTAGGAGAAACAAGTTTTTATTATTTCAAATAGATTTATTTTTTGAGTGTGAGTCTAGGTGTGCTGGGGTTATAGTATAAAAATTAACACATTCCTATCTTTGCCCCAATAAACACACTCTTCCATTCAGCACTTACCTGTAATTCACACGATAAACTCAAGAAGCACATACCTCAATTCCAAGAACGATATTTTCCACTTCTACCTACATACAATCACTCGGTCCACTTCCATACTCCAAAAACTATAAAATTCAAGCGAATTTACCTAGAGATCTTTTCCCGCGATCGAATAACGTATGCCCTAAACGTTTTAAATAAAATGCAACACTTATTATGCATTTCCGTAATGAGGTAACGTTTCAATTAACAAGTGAAATAGTAATTAGTTGCATTCAAACCGTGAATAAAAAAAGATACAATTCCGAAATTCAAGTTGTTTCATTCGAGTCTCCATATTTTACATTGCTCCTGCTTCCGACAATAGCATGCATGTGTGTATTTATTATCTCATCTTGTTTACTAAAACGTGATACGTTTTCGACTTGCTAAAATGTCGCTCATATGTAATATTACATTTCGAATCTATGAATATTTAAGTTATCTACTTCATCCCACATTGAAATTCGTACACATTTTGTTCATAACACATTTCAACTTATAATTGTTTTTACACATAACCTTAAAATGATCGTTTCGACGTGCACGGTACGAGATTGCCCTGTAAACATACCTACGTACAATGCTCATATTGGATGCATTTATATACATGGTTACCATTCAACCCTCTACTGTTCTGCGCCAATTGCCTTTGAGACACCCCACTTGTCGGCCATCTTGACAGGGTGGATTCCACTGCATGGCGTAGCGCGCAATGCAATCGTCGCCCCTTCTTAAAGTGTGACCTCTCCACTGTCACTTCCGTCTTCCGATTATAGGGCGTACGAATGACAGGCCTGTGCGCCGGCCAAGTTCTTTGTTTAAGATATTGTCAGACCAGCGCACTCCGATGACACGATGCAGACAGATATTGACGAAAGCTTGGAGCTTCTGAGTAACAGGGGAGTTCACTTTCCATGTGCTACTCCCATAGAGCAACACAGAAAAAACACTAGTACAACACAGTCTTAACTCGATGTTGTTGGTGTTGAGTTAACTGCATTTCCAGATTTTAGACAGGACATCTACAAGCCATCTAAATGAGTCGACTCGCATCTTGCTGAGCCGGGTGTGTAGCGTGCTCACTGTGCCGTTGAGATTGTGCTGTCGCATCAATTGAGGCGGCTCGATGCTGTCGACTCTTCTAAGGCGGTTCCATGTCGTCGACTGGTGTTATTGGCTCCGTATATGTTAATTTAAAAAACTGGCAAGGGTATGAACCATATTGACCGAAACCGCCAGCTTGCAACTTCTGCTGGTCTGAGCCTAAACAACTACTTTTTAATAGTAGTAATATTTAATAATTTGAGTTTATCCAGTTTACTCCTTTTGGTCCACACCAAGAGGCTGATCCTTTCAAAGCTTTATCATAAGTTTTTCCGGGACATAACGCAGAGTTCTTTACACAAACCCTAGGGACTTTCCCGGTATCATTATTTTGATGTTGCCAACATACCTTTGAGCATGATGCTCCGGTCCATTAAATAGGAGGTTTTCTGTCATAGGTTAAGTTCGCCAGTAACACAACGTCTCGAATCTTCTGTCTCAGAGAAGTCTTCTGAAACGCCCTTGCAACACGAAACTCACTAAATAACTTTTATATCATTTCTGTATATTTTTTCATTCTAAATAAAAGGACACATTGCTGTGTTCAATATTTTAATATATAATATAAAAATAGCAGTTAAATTGAGAGTAAACATGACACTTTCCCATATTTATAAGATGAAACCGAAATACGTTGACAACAAAAGTTCTTTGTGGAAATAATCATGGTAAAATCGCAGGAAAAGATAGAGTAAAATTTCTATATAATAATTGGGATGGCAACGTGCTCTTTTTAATAATTTCTCTATATTAATACACTCTTTCAGCCCTTTCGCCTTCTTCCTCCACTAATCTCAACAATCACTAATAACAAAGTCTTGCGATTAATAATAGATTTCCGCGGTAAGTTCACATCGTCTCTTCCTCAAGGTGCTTTCTAATTTGTTCCGGTTTCCTGCACATACACACACACGAATTGTTCGTTGTATTTGATTTGTTCCTTCCTTATCAGCCGGCAAGACCAGCTTTTTGTCGACATTTTTGCATAATCGCACGCAACATGAATTGTTTACGGGATAATTGTCGAACATGTTTTAGGAACACTTCTAGATCGATAACACCACTCCGTAAAGCTTCACCTAAATAGTAGATTGCGTCCTCAGTAGCTGCTTCTTCGGCATAAGCGTTGAGTAATCTGAAGGGAGAAAAAAAACGGGAAGAAATTGCATTTCAATTTCGGACAGTTTTCAATTAACAAAATATCGAAAGCTCCTCAAAGATCTCTAAACCTATTCCATGAGTTATATGTAGAACCTTTTCGAATGCTTCCCAATATGCAAAAACTATCTATGAGGCTCATCATGCACACTCCACCCTTTGATTTTATACTGGAAGTCCCCATGGTAGGTAGGTAGGTATCAGTGGCCGCTCCGAGGAGCTCAATTAGCGCTTTGGTGCGCCGTTTTGATGCCACAAACTCCTAAGACCGTGACTGTTGTTACGGGGGCAGGGAGGCAGAGTCCAGCCGGCTTGGATCTTCAGAGCCAGCCCGTAGCATTCACGAAGGAAAGCAGCTCTCCGACCCTGCAGCTAGAAATCTCTCTGAGGTCCCTAAAGAATGGTTTACCCAGTGTCCGCAGCCTGACTCCCTCAAGTCCCCATAAATTATTTAATTTTCTGAGAGGGTTCCCTATTTGTCAGTCACCGAACGCTTAAACATCTAAATTCGAATAACTTTAATTAAGGCAGTGTCTGGATGGTATTACTGATTAGATCGCCAATCCGTGACAACGGAAAAATTGAGGTCCAATTATCTCTAATGGCAAAGTGATTTTTATCAGAGGCTGAATGTCGAAAATCAGTCCAAATAAGTGAGAATGAATATTTTAATGAAATTAATAGACCATTAGCTTAATCCCAACTACAATTTTATTTTATTATGTATATATATATTTCGGGAGCAACTTACTCCCTTCATCAGTACAAAGCTAATGAAAACAATTACGATTCTATGGTTCTATTTATACTAAAAACACTAATTACCTAAATTACTTTTACCAAGAAAGAAAATAGAAAAAAGAAAAAACATTAAATTATTAACTTAATTATCTATTAATTACCGCGGCAAGTCTTATTAGTTTTGAGGGGCAATTACCGGAATCTGTATTTAATAACCGCGTCGCGTCTTCTCTTAGAATTTCCAGACTTTCCCAAGGGTCCAGGGTTGTCGTTCGGTTTGTATGCCTCAAGAGCTCAAGGTTATCGCGTTGGATGCTATGGGCTTCTTCGACTATGTGCGCTGCCACTGATGACCTTATGGACGATTTTTGTTTCCGAACACAATTTACCGCTTCCCTAATATGCTCGTCAAATCTCATCGTTATCAGGCGTTTCGTTTGTCCTATGTATATTTTGTTGCAGTCGCTGCACGTTATTCGGTAAATCCCACTTTTCTCGTTCGCTCCCAAGGGATCCTTAACGCTGCCCAGTAAACTCCGCAAGGTGGATGATCGACTGGAACCTACGATTTCCAGTTGGTACTTTTTTGCCCAATTCTTGATGTTGTTGAATAGGTAGGAGTATGGGATA
This sequence comes from Hermetia illucens, assembly GCF_905115235.1. NCBI lineage: Eukaryota > Metazoa > Arthropoda > Insecta > Diptera > Stratiomyidae > Hermetia > Hermetia illucens. Next base: position 189,957,812 of record NC_051850.1, read on the forward strand.
CTTATTCGTCTAGTGGTTGCCTCCTTCTGCTGCGAAAATAGCGTTGTATAGGCATGCCTATTGTGTTGCCTAACTTTCCTTCCAATCAATTTCTCAATGGTCTGGGAATTATACCCATTTTTAACAGCGGTGTCAATAATGTACTCTCGTTCTTTATTGAAACCACTTATTGAAAGAGGGTATGTGATCAGTCGGTGAATCATGCAATTATAGGCAGCCATTTTTTGGGAAAACGTGTGATGTGAAGTTACCGGTATCGTTCTCTGCGTTGCTGTAGGCTTACGGTATATCTCGAACTTAAGCTTTCCGTTAGAGTTGACGACATTTAGATCCAGGAACGGTAGAACCCCATCCTTTTCTACCTCTAGTGTAAACTCGATTTTATTATGAATCTTGTTTATAGAGGAGATGACCATGTCTATGTCATCCCTACTAACGATCGCAAATACGTCGTCTACATACCTAAACGCGAAACTACACCGGGCTTTTGAATGTGAAATTATAAAAAGACGCCGCGTTCTAAACAAAAAATTCGCCACCCTAAAAAACCAATCGAGTCCGCAGGCAAATACTAATAACGTCGCGCATATCGATAACTTTGTAATAAATAAAACGAATATTGAACTGACTGATAACGAAATTAAATTGTTAAACAACGGGCTTGCGTTCGCGGTACCACCAACCAAGGTTGTCGACGAAACCGTGGTAAATATTGAGGCGGGTATAAAATTCTTGGATAACGAAACCAAGGATGAAATTCGTTCGGGTCTGACAAAAATCATTCGGAATAACGCGCCGTTAAAGATTTGTAAACGCGAATTAAAAACAATACGTGAACTTCGTGAGAAGCCGCTATACTTTCTCAAGGCGGACAAGGGGAACAACGTCGTTGTCATGGAAAAAACGAAGTATGACCAGGCTGTTTTTCGAAAATTGGAGAGTGGCAATTTCTTCGAACTAAGGAACAATCCACTGCCCGAATCCATCAAAAGGGTTGATCGAGCATTGAAGGAAGCTAGTGCGGTGTTCCCGAATATTGGACGACTCCGAATGCCTAATCCTGCGCTTCCAAGAATCAGATGTCAGCCGAAGATCCACAAGGAAGGAGATGAGATGCGAGAAATTATTGCTGACTCGAACTCACCGACGTACAACATAGCCAAGTGGTTGATTAATGAGTGCCAGAACCTGGGGACGACGAATAGCAAGTACTCAGTTGCTAACTCCCATGAATTAATAGAGAAGCTGCAACGCATTGAGAGGATGGGTGATGACGAGGTGATGGTGTCGTTTGATGTAAAGGCATTGTTTCCCAACACACCAGTAAAAGAGTCAATTTTCGAACTCGAAAGATGGCTGAACCAGTTTGGATCTGGCCCGGAATGGAGAAGAAAAGTTCGTATCTATGCTAACCTTGCCAGGCTCTGCATGAACGAAAACTATTTTACATTTCGGGACAAATTCTACAAAACTACTTCGGGTGTAGCGATGGGGAACCCCCTCTCGCCATTACTCACTGAAAGGTTTATGTCATCGATCGAAGAAGAAATTGAATCGAGGGGAATAATGCCTAAAGTATGGTTTAGGTATGTAGACGACGTATTTGCGATCGTTAGTAGGGATGACATAGACATGGTCATCTCCTCTATAAACAAGATTCATAATAAAATCGAGTTTACACTAGAGGTAGAAAAGGATGGGGTTCTACCGTTCCTGGATCTAAATGTCGTCAACTCTAACGGAAAGCTTAAGTTCGAGATATACCGTAAGCCTACAGCAACGCAGAGAACGATACCGGTAACTTCACATCACACGTTTTCCCAAAAAATGGCTGCCTATAATTGCATGATTCACCGACTGATCACATACCCTCTTTCAATAAGTGGTTTCAATAAAGAACGAGAGTACATTATTGACACCGCTGTTAAAAATGGGTATAATTCCCAGACCATTGAGAAATTGATTGGAAGGAAAGTTAGGCAACACAATAGGCATGCCTATACAACGCTATTTTCGCAGCAGAAGGAGGCAACCACTAGACGAATAAGTATCCCATACTCCTACCTATTCAACAACATCAAGAATTGGGCAAAAAAGTACCAACTGGAAATCGTAGGTTCCAGTCGATCATCCACCTTGCGGAGTTTACTGGGCAGCGTTAAGGATCCCTTGGGAGCGAACGAGAAAAGTGGGATTTACCGAATAACGTGCAGCGACTGCAACAAAATATACATAGGACAAACGAAACGCCTGATAACGATGAGATTTGACGAGCATATTAGGGAAGCGGTAAATTGTGTTCGGAAACAAAAATCGTCCATAAGGTCATCAGTGGCAGCGCACATAGTCGAAGAAGCCCATAGCATCCAACGCGATAACCTTGAGCTCTTGAGGCATACAAACCGAACGACAACCCTGGACCCTTGGGAAAGTCTGGAAATTCTAAGAGAAGACGCGACGCGGTTATTAAATACAGATTCCGGTAATTGCCCCTCAAAACTAATAAGACTTGCCGCGGTAATTAATAGATAATTAAGTTAATAATTTAATGTTTTTTCTTTTTTCTATTTTCTTTCTTGGTAAAAGTAATTTAGGTAATTAGTGTTTTTAGTATAAATAGAACCATAGAATCGTAATTGTTTTCATTAGCTTTGTACTGATGAAGGGAGTAAGTTGCTCCCGAAATATATATATACATAATAAAATAAAATTGTAGTTGGGATTAAGCTAATGGTCTATTAATTTTGGACTTAACTACAAACTGAAGGCGATATCTAACATGTTATTTTAATGAAGTTAGGCTAATAACTTGGCACGAGCGCACTGCTGACTGCATTGACTTTTAGCGTATTATTGGGGACTCGAAATGAAGTGCTCTAACATGATTCAAAGCTTGGGTCCAAATTGGACTATTGATTAGTAAACACGCAAAAAGCTAACGAAACGTTAAAGGATTCTATTCTTGTCATACATCATCATCATCAACGGCGCAACAACCGGTATCCGGTCTGGGCCTGCCTTAATGAGGAACTCCAGACATCCCGGTTTTGCGCCGAGGTCCACCAATTCGATATCCCTAAAAGCTGTCTGGCGTCCTGACCTACGCCATCGCTCCATCTCAGGCAGGGTCTGCCTCGTCTTCTTTTTCTACCATTGATATTGCCCTTATAGATTTTCCGGGGTGGATCATCCTCATCCATACGGATTAAGCGACCCGCCCACCGTAACTTATTGAGCCGGATTTTATCCACGACCTGACGGTCATGGTATCGTTCATAGATTTCGTCGTTATGTAGACTTCTTGTCATACAGAGGCTTTTAATTGGGACACACGAAACATTTGCAACTACCAATTATTCGAAAACTCGTTGAGAAAATGCGTGAGAACTAAAGTGCAGTTGCAACTCAAGAATAACATTAAGCCTGCACCTGTCTCAGCATACAGTCGCAATCGGAATGAAAGTAGAATTAAGCGCCTGGTCAATCCGTACATTCTGAAACTAGTGGACACAGCCTGTCAAGCCCCTAAACGTTGCCACATTATCATGCGGCCCAACCATTTTTCGTGATAACTGACCCAAGTCAGACTATTCTTGGTGGCCTCTAACTGTAAAGGTACGTGAACGGCGTGTATATGAAATGCTCTGTGCAGGAGTGACTTTTCGGGCGTTGCATCTTGTCATTGATAAGATTTCTTCATACCGCTTTTTCCGGAGGACATACATATGGTTGCCATAATCTCTTATGTGGGGATACCACGTCAACTATGCCTACGTATGATCACTGTCGGTCCCTGGCAATGATCTGCAGCTGCCTCACTCCGAAATGCCTTCGCCCCTCCTCCGCTACCGTTCAACGTCATTAATGCAGATAGGAAAAGTCCAATGGCCAATCAGGCCGACATTTTTGTGTTTGTTGATGCTTATCTTCGGTCCGACTCTGATTGCCTACCTCTCCAAATCCAAAAGCATTTGGTCAAGGTTCTTGTCCTCATGAGACAGAAACCAAATGTATTCAACGTAGTCACAAGTTTTTCAGGAAAGATGACATGGTCCACTGAACCCCACCACGTCCTCTAGCCAAGCAGCATGAAGGACGTAATGATACGAAAAATGATCAATGACAAAATGCAAACCTAACGAACTCCGCTTCCTCTGCCGTCACTCTGATAACAATCGCTGGTGTCTCCAAAATGTATTTCTTACGTAAAGCATTCCTAATACTCTCCCTGTTGATCCCGTCGAACGCTTTCTATACATTGATGAAAAGCAGGATTTAAACTATATAAACTGCTGCAGAATAATCCGAAACATGTTGATGTGTTTGGTATAGGATTTCCCGAAACGGAAACCAGTTTGCTCTCAAGTTTTTCAAGTGCCCTTTGATACGTGCCAGGGCTATTTTAGGTATCAACATGGCAACGACAAGAAAAATAAAAAAATATCCCTCCTGTTGTCGCACTCAAGCCGGATGGCCTTCATCGGCAAATTAACGATCATCTCCTTTTTCCACTCACCGGGAAAGATCTCCGAATTCGAATATTTACGAATGAGTAATTCTACAGAGACAATAAATCAGCGTAAAACTGGGGGTTCACTGGATCTTATACGATTCAAAATCGTGAAGTGCTCCTTCCATTCCTTTAGCTGCCAATCATCGCCTTTTATGAACAGCAAAGAATATCTTGATCGTATTTTTAAACCCCAGCTTAAAGGAAAGTCCACCGAAAATTGAGCCTTCGCCAGATAGCGTTGAATATAAAGGAAACAAGCAGATTTAAACTGAAAATTAATACTAGCAAAGCCAAGGTTCTGTCTGTTGAGTCGTCGCACGATTCCTACCCCAATTAATAGGCAGAGGATTGAAGGCGTCGGTCAGTTTATATACACAGGACGCGAAAAATAATAGCTAAACTGGACGTAGCACATGCAGGGGCATAAGGCTTCCTAAGGCCAAATATGACAATCTACTTCTCAAATTGAGACTAGCAATCAGGCTGGAGCCACTAATCCTCCAGTCCAGGATCCAGCCACTAATTCTCCAGTCTTTGAAGCTGAAAAAGTCAGGACCGATTGACATGAAATTTGGGGTGAGAGTAGCAAGTAGCATAAGAAACAAAAGTTATATTGCGCCGATACTTTCCCAATCATACGCCATAATTACCATCTGCTGCACTTTCATCGGCTGGAAACGAAATTTCGAGGCACGCGGCGAGCCTTTCCCCTTCCACCCCATTGACTGTGACTTTAATTCCGGCTCGAAGTTGCAAATCCATGTTTCGTCGACAGTGACGATACGTTTTAGGAATTCCTCGCCCTCGTTTTCATAACTGTTTAACAGCATACAGTGACTATGTGCATTACTTTTGGAACCACCCTCGTGGGTGACTACGGAATTGAGGAAGTGAATCGATGATCAGAAGGGATTGAAAGCTCTATGGACTGGTGCAAGTGATGATGGGCGTGAGTGTTCGAACTTCAATACCGATCGAAATCGCGGGAAATTCAACGTAGTGTGCGACGTGATATGGGCGAATTTGCTATTGCGCTAGTCAGGGAAGCAGAAGATGCCGCAGAATGCAATGATTTCAGAAGTGTATATATACTACATCACGAAAGAGCTTGCATGCGGTCGCAAATCTCTCGATGGTCCTGTGAAAGACGTTAACGATCGACTCCTCTTTCACGATGACGTGCAACTGAAGAGGTGGAAAGAACACTTTTCCACGGTTTTTAACCGTATCACATCCACTGAGGTCCCTCTTGTGGATGAATGACTATTGCCGTAACATATAGCTACGGACTGTTCCTTCAATCAGAAGAGAAATCATCTCGGCCATCGATGCATTCACACGGAGTAAAGCGACTGGGTTTGACGCCCCCCATCAAATCTCACTGACGCCAGCTGTGAATGAGTACCTGAGTCAAATCTGCGTTATAATCATGAGCGAGCGCAATGTTGAGCACATTGCCTCCTATAGGGTACTGCAATCCTGCACTGTAGCGTTTCAGCCTTGAATGAGATGCCCTAACACACACACACACCCCTATACCTATTCGAATCCTCGCGCCAACGATTATTATTATCGAACGCGTTGATCAATTTATATATCTAAGCGTGGTTTCATCCGACGGTGGCACCGAACTGGGTGTTGCCCCACGGGCTAACAGCGCTAGACACTTTCGCCTTCCGATCACATCGCCTAGATATACAAATTGATCAACATCTTCGATGCTCTGCTCATTAACACAGATACGGAATCTTGGTTTTGTTGGTGTTTATCTTCGGTCCAACTATACTTACTTCTCTTTCCAAAACCAGAGCCATTTGACCAAGGCCAATAATTCGACCAGAGAACAAACAAATGTCATCAGCGTAATCAAGGGGTTAAGGATTCCGTTTTTACCTTTTCATTTTTGGAGGAATAGTAAAAGGTCTCGTGTTGTCTTGTATGAACAACTCGGACTTAATATAGTTGATTGGCAACGACTGCACCTTAGAGTCATAGGTTCGCCGCCTCTAAGCAACTAAAGATTGAGTAATCAATCAAATCAAAAGTATTTTTTTAATGGGGATCAAACAGGTGCTCTGAGGTGGCGGGGAGGAAGATAGGGCGGCAACCCTGTCGGCTGAACCAAAACCAAGTGGCCCAGGAGAACCTCCACGTGGTGGCACCGGGAAACACTGTATCGCATTGGCTTGCCGGCCGTGATGCAGTAGGCGAATGCTCCGAGGCCTAGTAAGAGCGATCAGACCCGAGTCTGCACGGGGACTCATCTGAAGTGGCTTCGGTCCCGAAACCTTACCAGGGGTATACTGGTACCATGGGAACCGAGGTAGCCCCTGGACTCTTATACTTCAGGAGAATTCCTGTCGTATCTGAGTACAGCTCGGTTAATTGCGGTTGGCCCCCTTGTGGGAGTTTCATGGGGGCTGTGGTTGTGCTCAAGCGAGAAGAGACCTTCGGGCCTCGACGTGGTGTTGCGTATCAACACGGGTGCCGTACTCCATAGTTCGGTAGAGATTTAGGTAATTCTTGCATCCACCAGTATGAATGCTAAGCCATGTACTTGGTATAGACTGGTATCGTTGTGCTTGTCTCAGCGGGGCTCTGATTGTGGTCACAAAATCAATCCGTGCCTGAAGAGGGCCGTAGGATTAAGTCTCAAGACAGGTACCTACGTTAAACACCGAGGACTTCACTGGGGATCAAACACTAATTGAAATAGTCTAATGAGCTACTCCTAATATTCACCAAAAACTTCCATTGCCGACTGGAGGCCGTCCAAATAGTAAAATGATTCTCCTAACACCCACCTCGGCTATCGTGAAATTGTTTTAAATTAAATAGCAAAATCAGGAGGGAGTTGCCTTTGAAGTTGTGTAGTCGATTAGTCGCTCTTCTGCTGTATGCAGTTTGCCTGAAAGGTATAGGCAATGACTTCAGGAGGGATGAATTTGGCTTACATGGGGCGGACAATGAAAGTGAATTTCTGATAGAAAATCATAGATACAAAAGCGACTCTTAGAACTGCTTCTTCTTTAGCATTTACTCCGTTCGGTAGTGCTGTCGCTGGGCTAGTTTGGATTCGCCACTTCTCCCGATTATAGGCTTGATTCTGGTAGAATCGGCAGAATCTAAAATCATCACCATTACTTCGGTCGGCTTATTAGTGTTTTCCCCAACGAATTCGAAGACTACCCGACTTCCGAAGATGTGTGCAACCCTACATCAATCGTGTATATGTGCTACGCTACCAATTCAAGACAGCATTCTCTTCTCCATTACCGCAAGGCGATATTCATTGCCAACACACAAAATTGTTTAAGCCAACAAGGACATAGCGGCTGATTTTGGATTTGAAACGTTAGTTCATGCGTCAATTACAAAAAAACCATCGTTGTGCAAAGCTACCTCAACTAATTTGCACTGATACTCCATTCCACTTTTGGACAAGTTGTTTAATTTGAGCTTTGCTATGAGATGCTAGGCAACCGTCTACATAGGGCAGTGTTTAGAGCGCCGAATGCTTTACAGGGGCCATGACAAGAACAAAGAGGAGTGCCGAGAAGACGTTTTTTTTATAAACACCGCCAGAGACATAAAGCGGCTTTGATATACATGTCATACTTCGAAGTTTACTTTTCTGTCTATTAACCAACTCTCTATGACAAGAATTAAGAGACTGTAAAGACTGTGGTCAAAGGGTAGTATAGGTCCCAGAGCGAAACGCGGATTGGTACCCACGATGGAGCATAAAATCTGAGAAATGCCTGCTGAACCAACACCAACAGCTCTACTACCAAACCCTATGTCCACCTCCACGTGGTGACCGCTGGGAGCTCTTTCTTAACGAAAAGCTGCAGACGGAGAAGGATGAAGACGAGTCTCCCGCGCCTAAAAACGGGACAAACTGTACCAACTGGTCCTCCAGGTTGGAGGTTGGGTAGGGCTGACAACCCTACACGGAAAACCGAAGTTACGAAGCCACGAAAGGAGCCTCGGACAGGATGGACTTTAAAACGACGGACCCGGCAACGGCAACGGATCAACGATTTGCGCATTTTCTCATGGAACGTGCGCTCCCTGTACAGAGATGAAGCTGATGATCAGCTAGCCGATACCCTGTCCCAATATAGGGCTGGTATAACAGCGTTACAGGAGATGCGATGAACAGGGACCGCTTTCCTGGGGAAGAGCGACTACACCATATATTATAGCGGTCATCCAGTAAACCGTGTGCTCGGAGTAGGTTTCTTAGTCAGCCAAAAAATGAAACCTGCTGTTATCGGCTTTGAAAACATAAGCGAACGGCTATGCACTCTGCGCTTGCGAGGCAAGTTTAGAAATATAAGCCTCATAAACGTTCACGCCCCTACAGAGGAGACTGCAGAGTCGAAGAAGGATACCTTCTACGAGGCAGTAGAACGAACCCTGGAAACCTGTTCCAGATATGATATCAAACTCATACTTAGGGATTTTAACAGCCAAGTAGGGAGGGAGCCTGTATTCCGGCGATATGTTGGCTCCCATAGCTTACACAAAAAAACAAATGATAACGGACTGCGGGTTATTCAATTAGCAGGGTCACACGAAATGGTTGTTGGAAGCACCTGGTTTGCGCGGAAAGCGGTCCACAAACATACGTGGGCCTCCCCAGACGGGGCCACTTTCAGCCAAATTGACCACGTGTTGATCGAACGCCGCCACCTCTCAGCCTTGATGAATGTCAGAACATATAGGGGGGCCAATATAGATTCGGATCACTATCTCGTTGGCATGGTGCTCCGAGCTCGAATAACAATACCACCTAGAATCCCCTCTGACAATCAGGTGAGAGTGAACACTGAAGCCATCCACAACACAACCCTCCGCGACACCTATAAGAGGGAAATGGATGCCGCAATAACCGCAGTCAACAGAGGACCTGGAGATGAAGCATCCACTAATGATCTTCACAACCACCTGAAGAACGTTATCATGGATACGGCCACAAATATACTTGGCCCCAGCCGCAAAAGGAGTCGGAACGGCTGGTTTGACGATGAATGTAAGCTAGCAACGGAACGGAAGAATGCCGCATACCGAGTAATGTTGCATTGTTATAGAACGCGGGCACGCGCAGAGACTTATCACGAACTCCGTCGAGCGGAGAAGCGACTTCACAGACGGAAAAAGGAAGCCTGGGAGAACCAACAAGTCTGTGAACTAGAAAAGTACAGGGAGCAACCGCACCAGGTGCGGAAGTTTTACCAACAAGTCAGCAGGATGAAGCCGCAGTGTAGCACGTAAGAAAGGCTCCGGAAGACCACGAAAAATGAATAGCAGAGACACGAGAGCGTTGGAACAACACGCGCTGAGGAATCGGAAATCGTCGATCGCACAAATATCTAAAGATTTTGTGCCAGCCAGCGGAAACTTAGTAAGTCGCCACACGATTTCACGCCGTTTGAAAGATGTTGGCATTCGCAGTCGGCGCTGTCGAAAAGTTCCGGCTCTTAAACCGAGGCACAAAGCTGCAAGATTGGTTTGGGCCAAAGACCATCGAAACACCGACTGGACTAAAATCATTTGGTCGGACGAATCAAGATTTTGCCTTCGATCGGACAGGCCGCAACGCTGTCTTCGTAGGTCAGGCGAGGAATACAGTGAGGATTGCATCCAGGAAACGCAGAAAGGCAACCCTGGAATAATGGTATGGGGCTGTTTTTCCTCAAAAACAGTAGGTGTACTGCACCGGGTACCAGTGAATACAAAAATCAACTCAGCTGAATATAAAAATATTTTAGAAACATCACTGGTACCAAGTCTAGCGAGGTTCAGAACACCTCGCCTATTAACTTTCCAACAAGATAATGCACCATGCCATAAGATAAGGCTCATATCCGATTTGTTGGCCCAAAAACATATAAGGACTCTTGATTGGCCTGCTCAAAGCCCTGATTTAAATCCCATCGAAAATATATGGGACCATATTGATCGTGAGATTCACGACAAGACAATTAACAACTTAAACGAGCTATGGGAAGCTGTTTTGGGTGCCTGGAATAGAATCTCCGAGGAGTATTTAGAAGTACTAATTAATTCTATGCCAAACAAAATTGATAATGTTATTAAAAATAAAGGAGGACATACCTCTTATTAATAATAAAAAATTTGTTTTTTATTTATAAATAGCCTTTACACTTCCTACCATAGTATTTGTAAAACAGATATTTGAAATTGTTATCAATTGGGGAGAAACTAGGGTTCAAGTTTGGATTTTCGGAAAAAGTTTGGGTGGCCACTTTTTTTTTATCATTAGTGTATAAGATATTCTCCACTATCTTGCTAGGACGGATAGCCCCATACGCCCAGAACATCATTGGCCCATACCAAAGAGGCTTCACTCCAGGCAAATCAGCAACAGATCAGATTTTCTCTGTGCGGCAAGCGATGGAAAAACTGTTGGAATATGGACAACAGTTGCACCATCTGTTCATCGACTTTAAAGCCGCCTATGATAGCATAACCAGGGTAAAACTGTACACGGCCATGAGAGAATTCGGTATTCCGACGAAATTAATAAGACTGACTAGGCTGACCCTGACCAATGTGCGAGACCAGATAAAAGCAGCAGGATCACTCTCAAGAACTTTCGACATCAACAACGGTCTACGACAAGGGGATTCCCTATCATGCGTCCTCTCTAACCTGGCCCTCGAGAAAGTGATCCGTGATGCTGAGGTAAATGCAAGAGGTACGATCCCCTTCAAGTCCACCCAACTACTGGCCTATGCTGACGATATCGACATCATGGGAAGAACCACCCGAGACGTACAAACTGTCTTCATCCAGATCGAGCAGGCGGCGATTGGCGCGAGATCTTGGGCTGCACATCAATGAAGGCAAGACAAAATATATGGTGGCAACGTCAGCACCGAAGACGAATCAACCAACAACATCAAACCGCACTGGTCAAACACAAACACGAAGATGAATAAGGATAGGAGAATACAACTTTGAGACCGTTGACAATTTCTCCTATCTAGGATCGAAAATCACAACCGATAACAGCTACGATGATGAAATCCGCGCACGGTTGTTGTCAGCCAACAGAGCCTATTTCCGCTTACAAAAACTGTTCCGCTCGAAACGTCTCACCATAGGGTCAAAGCTCTTACTGTACAAGACTATGATCTTGCCAGTCCTCATGTATTCCTCGGAAACTTGGGTTCTTAGTAAGAAAAATTGCGAACTCTTGGCCGCGTTCGAGAGAAGAATCCTCCGAAGAATTTTTGGCCCCTTGGCCCCCTACATGAGGATGGACGATTCCGTAGCCTACACAATGACGAAATCTATGAGCGATACCATGACCGTCCGGTTGTGGATAAAATCCGGCTCAATAGGTTACGGTGGGCGGGTCACTTAATCCGTATGGATGAGGATGATCCCACCCGGAAAGTCTATAAGGGCAATATCTATGATAGAAAAAGAAGACGAGGCAGACCCTGCCTAAGATGGAGCGATGGCGTAGGTCAGGACGCCAGACAGCTTTTAGGGATATCGAACTGGTGCACCTCGGCGCAAAACCGGGATGTCTAGAGTTCCTTATTAAGGCAGGCCTAGACCGGTTGTTGCGCCGTTGATGATGATGATAAAAACGAGGTTTCTAAGATCTTCCAATAAAATCGAATATCCATTCTATGAATGTAAATACTAACAAATGTACTCACTGTCTATATAAGGGCGCTGTCGTCACAACAGCTTCATCTACGTCGATTCCATCTGTTTTCTCCAAAGATTCTAAACTCTTCTCTAGCTCCTGCTCTTTATCTTTCAAGACAGCGATATTCTTCTTCAATTCCACCTGTAATGGCAAAATGGCAAATGTGGAAACGGTCCCGATAATCATATTAACCCACGAACCTCTTCCCTCTCCAAACGCGATATAATGGAGTCAATTTTCGATCGCCCCTCCGTCAATTCCTGCTTGGTTCTATTGAGTGTGTCGATTTCCGCTTGGCATTGATTCACATGCTCCTGAATTCGACGTCGCAATTTATCCTCGACGGCACTAATTAATGAAGCTTTTATGTGTTCTTCCGTTATCGTTCCTTGATTCGTATTCGATCCTTGGTCCTAATGAGATCCAACACAGTAAACTCTGCCAACTTGACAAACACCACAAAAATACTTACAAAATTGGAATGAGGCGGTTGTGGGAAGTTATGCATGTAGGGAGGATAACCGCCCGTACTGCCGCCACTGCTACCGAAAGTCTGGTTTGAATAGCCGGGCAGCGACGGCAACATTGAGTTCGAGGTAGGATACGGCGGGAAACCTGATCCTGTCGTCGGGTATGGCAGATACGAATTATTCGGCATGGGCATAAAAGCTGCAAGGACGAATTTGATTAAATGAATTTAGGTTCAAGTCAGCGCAGTTTGCAGACTTACATTGATTGGGGTATGGTACGCCACCATGGCTATCAGCTACCGCTGCAAAAGAAGAATTTACGGGGTGACAACTATATTAACAGAAATCACAAAGTAGTTTGGTGGAATTAAATGAGAATGTAAAAATGCAGTTCTGCAGTACAACGTTCACCAACCAAACTACCGAAATGTACCGAAACTCACGTTGTGGAGGATACGGAGTCGTGTGGTCCTTAGGTTTGGAATAAACGGGAGGATATTCGCCAAACGTCACTATCATCACTTGTATCAGCCCGAGTAAGTCCGAATTCGACTGTAGAATGCAACAAAAGTTTATTCACTCACTCAATCAAAAGCAGAGGCTCTAATTACCGGCTTCCAGTCGTGCAGGTATGGTAAGTAGATTTTCCCCGTATGGTCAACATACATGGAGACCTTGATCTCCATCGTGGGGGTCGGCTTCACGTAGCACATTGGCGCGTTCAGGGGGTGAGTGTCCATCAGCCAAATGCAAATCGGAATGTGATACGTGTTATCTGAAATGAATCGCAACAATCAAATCAATGCCAGGTGCTCGGTACTTGATTAGTCATCGTCGTCAAATACTAACTCTTATAAATCACCGGTATGGTCCCCTGCAGATTGAAAAGATCTCGCACGACTCCGTCGTTGAAAACTACATGGGAATAATTGTTAAATCATCAATAAACCACCAAAACCTGTCAATATTCTTACCAAACTTCTCCAGCTGATAAACGAGGCTTTTGTAGTTTGTGAGTGCGTCGATAACATCTTTCTTTGTTTCTTGTACGTTTTTATACTGGAAAGGAAGTAGGCAATTGAAATTTGAAGTAAAGATAAAAACAATGCAACCCAAGCTGCTTCACAAATCTTACTTTGGATAAACATTTTACGATTTTAGTTTCTTCCCAAGGCATCATCTTGCAGTCTGGGGTGTTTAACACTAGCCTGGCGGCGGGTGATGAAGTTCACGTAGTTTTCACTTTTCTTAGTTTCCAACGCAAACTGGTCTGTACACTCTTGTAACTCAGTGGAGACTTCTACTGCGATTTTTCCATTTCCATTGACAGATGATTAATTCATCAAGAACATACTTTTCTCTGAAAGTTATTTGCTTATGAAGTTGGCCACGCTTGTGGTTATGGTTAGTCTTTCATTTGCTGAATAACAAAAATAATTTAAGACACCCATAGACCTTCAACATCTACTCTACTCAATATATATGTTTATTAGCTAAATCTGAATTACAAATATATCTGAGTTTGAAATCTTATTGATTCCCTGGTGCCTTTTCCTATACTTGCCAAGTATATAAATGCCCAGAGACCCTTGTGCAAATTCAAGTCTGAAAATTATAAGCATTCCCTAATTATGACAAACCTATGGCTTGTCCGAATATATCCGTCTTGCATATATATTTCATTTTATTGGGCACTGTCGCTTTTCAGGCTAGGATATTAATATGCAAATTTATTCATATGGCTAAGCTAGAGCGAGCAATCTACTGTCTTTCTAGAAGGGAAGTCGCCGTGTAGGTATTAAGGGGGTCATCCCGTGTGTCGGATTTGCGGAGTCGGATTTTTTTTTGTTTTTGCATCAATTGTATCTAGATATAGTGTGGAATATATGGTCAAAGTGATTTTTTGATATTCGAAGTCGTTCGGAAATTATAGTGTTAAACACGTGATAAGTCACATGCCAGATTTATGTCGATCGCCGTAATAAAGCTCGTATTTATCGATCCGAATGACGTTCGAATTACTTCAATAAAACGACAAGAATTAAAGCCAAGGCTGTACATGTGTTTCTTGAAGAAACCTAAAGTTTATGGATTAGGTATAGCAGATTAATGGTCAGTTAAAGTTGTATGGCTAAAAATCACATTCTACTTTTTAAATGCGTTTTTCTCGAAACTGCGTGTTGAAAATCGGCTACCATCATAGCCCAAAATCTATCCAACGAGATTCTTTGAAATTTTCACGATTTATTTAGAACATATTTCTACGGTCCGCAAACTAGAATAATTCCGATTCGTTCAGTAGCGTTCTTTTATTCATTGAAGGAGCCGTGAAAAAACACCAAAATTCGCGAAACAAAGCTTAATACGGCACCAAAAATTTAGCTTTTAATATTTTTTAATAATCCTAGTTTGCGGACTGTAGTTAAGTCTGTACGTTAAAATGCCGTTTACTTTTTTTTTTAAAATGATCACAGCGCCCTCTAGCGTGGCAGCAGAAAAACACCTTTTTTTGGAGATAGGTGCATAAATTGCCCTGTATTTCAATAACCAACTATGCGATCGGGGTGGAAAAATTACTATGCACGCTCAAGATATTAATAAATCTATGGTGAAAAATTTGTATTTGTATCCAGTTCTTCACAAAAAATTTCTAGATAAAGCCAAAAAAAACTGCCTTCATGCTCTTTTATTTGAGAATTCCTGAGGGGTTCCTGAGTCCGCCATACATTTGATGACGACCGAACCGGAAAACAACATGCATATGATCCACCTTAAGTTGCAAAAAGTATATGACTTGTGGTTTCATCCAAGGCAGCATCGCATAGCATAGCAAAACGAATCCCATCGCGGTGCGGTTATAGTTTGAACGTGTTAGTAGTAATGCAGGCAAAGACATATATGTATCCGATTACTAGTTTTAATTAAAAATTATGCATTAAAATGATTTTCTACTATGTTCGTCCGTGTTTTTATATCTTCAGGATCTACATTCTCTGGCCTAGTTCAATATTAATTAATTAATATCGCAAAGGTAGGGAATAGAAAGCAGTATGTATAAGAGTTTTATTTGAAACTAGGTTCGAGCATTTTCGGTCAGTGGCTCTTACTGCCCACTTCCTTATTAAATAGAGGCTGTGCTGTAAGTACGCGGAGCTGCTTGCCGTACTCTCTTAACCCTTCCAGCAATTATTGATACTCATAAAATGGTCTTGTCCGATCCCGCAGTGCTTTCACTGCGGGGGGCCATCTTCTCACAACTATGAGCTCATAATCACCTCATATGGTGTGTTGTCTGTTTTAAATAATCCACGTGGTTGTGGGCTCCCTTCTCCCTTCCACAGACGGGAAAATAGCGCGCTACCTTGTCCAACCTATTTGTGGATCATAAGGAACAGTCCGTGCAATTCATCGGCTAAAAAATCATAAGTCGCCAGGAGCCGATGGAATTATAGCCGAATTGGTTAAATATGGAGGCGACCAGTTACACCAAGTGGTTCATCGACTTGTGCTCAAGGTATGGGACAGCGAATCAATGCCTGACGATTGGCAACGAGGCATTATCTGTCTCATACATAAAAAGGGAGATATCACACAGTGAAGCAATTATAGAGGTATCACGTTGCTGAGTACTATTTATAAGATATTCTCCACTATCTTGCTAGGCCGGATAGCCCCATACGCCCAGAACATCATTGGCCCATACCAAAGAGGCTTCACTCCAGGCAAATCAGCAACAGATCAGATTTTCTCTCTGCGGCAAGCGATGGAAAAACTGTTGGAATATGGACAACAGTTGCACCATCTGTTCATCGACTTTAAAGCCGCCTATGATAGCATAGCCAGGGTAAAACTGTACACGGTCATGAGAGAATTCGGTATCTCGACGAAATTAATAAGACTGACTAGGCTGACCCTGACCAATGTGCGAGGCCAGATAAAAGCAGCAGGATCACTCTCAAGACCATTCGACATCTACAACGGTCTACGACAAGGGGATGCGCTATCATGCGTCCTCTTTAACCTGGCCCTCGAGAAAGTGATCCGTGATGCCGAGGTAAATGCAAGAGATACGATCCTCTTCAAGTCCACCCAACTACTGGCCTATGCTGACGATATCGGCATCATGGGAAGAACGACCCGAGATGCACAAACTGCCTTCATCCAGATCGAGCAGGCGGCGATTGGCGCGAGATCTTGGGCTGCACATCAATGAAGGCAAGACAAAATATATGGTGGCAACGTCAGCACCGAAGACGAATCAACCAACAACATCAAACCGCACTGGTCAAACGCAAACACGAAGAAGAATAAGGATAGGAGAATACAACTTTGAGACCGTTGACAATTTCTCCTATCTAGGGTCGAAAATCACAACCGATAACAACTACGATGATGAAATCCGCGCACGGTTGTTGTCAACCAACAGAGCCTATTTCAGCTTACAAAGACTGTTCCGCTCGAAACGTCTCACCATAGGGTCAAAGCTCTTACAGTACAAGACTATGATCTTGCCAGTTCTCATGTATTCCTCGGAAACTTGGGTTCTTAGCAAGAAAAATTGCGAACTCTTGGCTGCGTTCGAGAGAAGAATCCTCCGAAGAATTGTTGGCCCCCTACATGAGGATGGACGATTCCGTAGCCTACACAATGACGAAATCTATGAGCGATACCATGACCGTCCGGTTGTGGATAAAATCCGGCTCAATAGGTTACGGTGGGCGGGTCACTTAATCCGTATGGATGAGGATGATCCCACCCGGAAAGTCTATAAGAGCAATATCTATGGTAGAAAAAGAAGACGAGGCAGACCCTGCCTAAGATGGAGCGATGGCGTGGGTCAGGACGCCAGACAGCTTTTAGGGATATCGAATTGGTGGACCTCGGCGCAAAACCGGGATGTCTGGAGTTCCTTATTAAGGCAGGCCTAGACCGGATACCGGTTGTTGCGCCGTTGATGATGATGATGAAGGAATAGTTGTCTAAAATCCACGGCTACAGGCTAGATTTGCTGGTCGATGCTCTTGATGAGCAACAGAAAAGTCAAAAAAAGCACGTCACCACGATTTTCAATCGTGAATGTTGGAGATGATATGGTAAACGCCGTAATATGTGGATACGGAGTACTGCTCTAAGTAAAAGTAAAATCATCTCTGCCATCAACGCACTTAAAGGGAGCACAGTTGATAGCTTTGACGGTCTTCATGCGCATATTATATGTAGTCCCTATAATTTCTCCACTTATTTGTAAATCCAGGATATTAAAATTCTTTCCCAGTGTGAAGAAACAGAGAATCGTCAAGGAAGGGAATTTGAATCTGATCGGTACCGCTCCCAGAAGTCAAAACGTCAGCCTTGAAAATGTTATAGATGATTGGACTGGGTTGGCTTGTCCTCATCCGTACGGGTTAACTGTTAACCCCACCAACCACGACCAACCGGTTGTGATATCGTTCACAAAATCGATCGTTATATAGGCTATGGAATTGCCGATTTCCTGTAGGGGGCATAAAAATTCTTCGGAGGATTCTTCTTTCGAACGTGGCCAAAAGTTCACAATTTCTTTTGTTAAGAATATTAATAGAGGTACATTTGTGTTGTGTTTGCGGGAAGTCTTGGAGGGAATTGAAACACATTTCAACAATGATGTCGCGTAGGCTTGGTTAACGGGAAGGGATAGTTTTGTTTGCTACCACGGCACCTATAGCTTTCGTACTAATTTTTTCTTCAAGCAACAACTTCTGAATCTTAAGAATGGGACTGGTTAAGCGTCTCGAACAGCGTGAATATAAGAAGCTATTTAAGTACTCGGAACGAGACTACTTTAGAACTGGAAGGCCAAAGATAAATTTCCTTTGCAAAGTAAGATGAGTCTGCCTCTGTTAGAAAACCAGATGGAATTTTCATGAACTCCAGAGTTGAATCAGTCTAAATTTTTTTTGGAAGTACACCATCTGTGGGTAACCCAACTGGGAAAGGGACAGAGCAGTTTCGGCAAATCTTTCAACACGAAAGTGTTGAAAAGGAAATTGAAACACTGTGGGAGCGGTGGTTACCAATGAAACAATGAGAGCTGCTATGCCGTCCATCAAGCACTTCAAAGGCATCTATCCAGCAATGCTAAAGAAAAGCATAGATGTTCGAGTGGCTGTGCTAAGAAATATTTTTCTAGCAGGTCTTGCTCTGGACAGAAGGTTAAGGTAGCCTTCATACCTAAGCCTGATAAATATGACTATTCAAACCCAAAAAACTTCGGACAGATCAGGTTAAAATCATTCTTACTGAAATGTTAGGAGTGCTAGGATCGCACCCATTACATGAAAACCAACGACCTCCAAGGAGGTATAGCCACTTTTGTGGAGTATATTGATCGGCTCACTACTATGTGAACTTTATAATCTCCAAAGACACGGTCAAGCTTATGCAGGTGACGCTGTTGATTTCATTGACAGTTGGCAGTTAGGCATGGACTTTCAGTAAATCCAAATAAGACCATAATGGTATTGAATACCCAACTTTTCTATTTTAAGGTAAAAAACTTCTGTCTCCAAAACAGAACGGGGTTCTGGAGCAGGAGTCTACCTTCAGGATGGGCTGTAATGAGAAGGCGGAAACCTCAAAGCATTTTCTACGTAAATGCCCCGCCGATGGACTCATAAGACATCAAATCTTTGGCGCTGATATTCTCAACTTGCAATGGGTAGGATCACATCCACTAAAGAAATATCTGGGATATTCCATTAGAGAGGGAGTCGAGTACAATGGACCACTGCGGTCTAAGTTCTCAGAGATTATGCTTCTCCCTCACAAATACATAACACAATCTTCCCTTGTCTTTTGAGTGGTGATTGGAAAAGGAGGAAGGTGGTTGACGGACGACAAGTCAAGAAAGTTAAGCTAATAATAATAATCGTTGGCGCAACGAAGCACTCTTCTCCACCGTCCAGCTGAGGTTTCCGCTGAGGTTCGGGACGAATTCCAAAGAGCGTGTATAGAATTCTCGGATATCGATCCTTTGCATAGACCAGGCATTCCCAGGCTCTATGCATCTCCAGCAACTCCGGGAATTCTATCTCAAATCAATGATGAGATTGCGTCTCGACTGTGTGCTGATATGTCGCTGCTGCAACTACAATCACTTGTGTATTGTGGTGCAGTTGTGGCTATCAGATTGCACGGTCAGAAGATTCGCTATTTTGTTATTGGTTTGAGTGACCAAAGAGATCCACCATGGAAAATTCGTCTGGAACGTCGGCGGGACTCACTAATGCAGGACATTACTAGACTAATTCAGATCAGCATTGGCAACGCCAGCCGACGGGTGAGAAATAAAGTGCAGAAGGTTTACCGGAACTATGCCATCCCCAGTGAGACACCCATAGTTGAAATTCTGGACACACTAAAACAGAAACTTTCTGTCATATGCAGTCGGTTAAGACGGTATGACGAAAGTCATTCCAGACGTGTCCAGAATGCAACATACGCGAGGAACCAGCGGACCTTTTTCAGATCTCTCAACGGAAGATGCCCATCCGTATACGGAGGGGCATCTTCCAGGGGGATTCGTTGAGTCCCCTTTGGTTTTGTATGGCACTGAAACCCCTTTCATGGCTACTGAATGATGCTAGAGGGCATGGTTTTGCAATAAAGTATGACCTACGTGCTAAGTGCGAACTGACACACTTGATGTACCTAGATGACATCAAGCTGTATGCTGGTACTGACAACCATCTTAGAAGTTTGTTGCGAATAATAGACATGTTCAGCCGTGATATTCGGATGGAGTTTGGATTATACAAGTGTCGAATCCAAGCCATCCGCAAAGGTCATCACGAGCTGCATGCCGGACATAGCATTGGTGACCTCCACATCGAAGCTATGACCGAGACAGACTTCTACAAGTACCTAGGAATTCTGCAAGGAACCCATGCTCGAGTTGGTGATCTGAAGGATGCTCTGCTGTCCGAATTCCTGCGACGTGTAAAGCTGGTGCTGAAATCGCATCTCTCGGGGAAGAATAAAATGAGCGCGTTGAATGTATTCGCTATCCCTTCACTGGCTTATGCATTCGGAATATTGCCGTGGACGAAGACCGATCTGGAAAACGTCCAGCGGCGGATACGGACAACCAAATTCCGAATGCATCACCCAAAGTCTGCCGTGGAGCGGATGAACCTGCCTCGTGACATCGGAGGTAGGGGCGTGGTTGACGTGGCGGCACAACATCATCGCCAAGTCGACTCGCTGCGCGCTTATTTTTACAGCAAAGAGCAGGCGAGTTCCTTGCATGCGGCTGTCTGTAAGGCAGACTGTGGACTGACTCCACTTAACTTGAAGGATCGATCTTTCAATCCTCTGAGTGGGGTGAAGTCGGACCAAGAGCGGATCGATGAATGGAAGTCGAAGGCAATGCACGGTAAACACGTGAATTGTCTTTGGCAGCCCTTTGTCGATTTGCATTTGTCAAACAGGTGGCTGTGTGCTGGGGAGCTCTTTGCTGAGACGGAGGGGTTCATGTGTGCCATTCAGGATAGCGTGGTCGCTACTCGAGCTTATAAAAAGCTCATCATGAAAGAACGGTTGGAGAACGACCAGTGCAGAATGTGTGGTTCGGCGTTAGAGACGTTGGGCCATCTCATTTCTGGCTGTACTGTTATGGCACCGGTGCAATACATCACCAGGCATAATGCTGTATGTAAGGTTATCCATCAAAACCTTGCATATAAGCATGGGCTGATCACGGGAACATGTCCGGTTTACCGATATGAGCCGCAAGCAGTACTTGATAGTTCTGCTTACAGCATGTATTGGGACCGGCAAGTTCTGACTGATCGCCATACTGCACACAACAAGCCTGGCGTACTGTTAGTTGACAAGAGGGGTCGCTCCGCGTATATTATTGTATTGATGTTGCTATCCCCCATAATAGCAACATTGAACGGAAATACGTGGAGAAGAAGATGAACTATGAGCCATTCGCACGGGAAATCAAAGAAATTTGGCGTCTCGAGCGGGTGGTTGTAATTCCCATAATATTGTCAGCTACAGGTATTGTACCTAAATCCCTGACGGCTTCCCTTGATGTCCTGGGACTTTCGCACAGTTTGGTTCAAACCTTGTAGAAGTACACCATTCTGCATACGTGCTCGATGTTGCGGGGAGTACTCGACGGATTCTCCCCCTGACCTACCACCGGCCACCACCACCAGTGCCCCTTTAGTTTTTAAGTAGGTAGGATCGTCCGAGCCTAAATGCTTGGCACTTAGTGCTAGTATTAGGTAAAATCCGGCATCTGCCGAGATTGTGATAACTCGGAAATAATCGTTGGCGCAACAATCCATGTTGGATCAGGGCTTTGGAGTGTGTTAGAGCACTTCATTCAAGACCGTAACGGTACACTAGGAGGCAATGTGGTCAGCATTGCGCTCGCCCGAGATTATTACCCTGATTTGACTCAAGTACTCATTCACAGCTGAGTCGACTGGTATCCGACGTCAAATCACGATACAAATTCCACTGCCACCAGTGAGATTTGAACCGCGACCTGCCGCACGACAGCCTTGTGCTCTAACCACTCAGCTATCCGGACACACAGTTAAGCTAGCTTTCCCCTGAACATGAAGTTCCATATTTTCGTGACGCTGATCGGCAATTCAACAAACAAAAGATTGCAGGCCCTAATTCCATCCATAAGTGGTGGACGCTACTTTTTAGAATCAGGAGGATAGTGCTGCCTTCTTTGTCCGATCAAACTTCGCAATTCCCGACTAAAACTCATAGAATATGTGGTAGTCACTATCCCATCTAGGGAATGATTATACCAAACGATACAAAACAAAATTGACAAATGTGTTTTACTATTTCGCGTTTATAAGTATATAAGCTTCCATACAGGGATCAACTCAATAATTTGCTCTGTACCTCTCGCTTAATCTATCAATACAAATTAAAGGAAAACCAATCTTGGAATCGTAATATATTTTATTACGACCCAAAGTGGTGGTAAAATTTTACAAAACATTAATGTATCAGATGCAATCACAAAATTTGAAATAATCCAAGACTCTATTTGATGTTGATGTTATGTAGTCGTCGATTCAAGTCATCGAACTTAACAATTTTCCGAATGAAGAAGTCGCCATATCGATGTGCCACCTTCGTATCAGCGATGTGGATCATGTCGTTGTCGATGTAGAAGTCCAACTGAAAACAAACAGTTCATTCGTCAAATATAGCAAAGCCTACATCACCGTCAGACTTACCTCCGAGCCAGACTGGAACTTTCCCTCTAACCCGCTTGAACCCTTCGTCCAGACGATGTTCTTCATTTTATGTTTGAAGCATAGCAGATGGATCATCAAGTTGGCGATTTCGCGTGGGTCAGCCTCATTTGCGCTTTGATCCATAAACGCTGCCAATTTGCCAAGCGGAAGGGTTGTGTACAACTTCAGATACGAACGAATGGTTGGCAAATCCTTTTGTTGGTTCACTTCATCCATAAACACTTGCAGTTGATGCTCCATCGCATCCTTGACGTAGTCTTCGAACGGGGCGTCTGCTGGTGGGGGGCATGGACTAACGAATTTCGGGCAGGCAAATATGAAGAAACTCTTGAAGGCATCCAAATCACCACATTGCATCTTGCACATGTTGTCGTGGTAGTTCTTGTCGCGCAACACTTGCTGAATAGATTCATCGATGCATTGAGGGTGGAGCACCAAGCAAATAGCGAGCAGATGGTACATTTGATCCGTTTGTTTGTTGATTTGATCGTTTTGGTACGACCGGGCGCTGTATAGTTGCTTCGTGCGCTGAATGTACAACAAAATAGAGGAGAATGTGCGAATGGCGTCGGCGTAGCGACGCATCATCATGTACGCGAACCCAACGTAGTACGAAGTCGAAATTTGACAAGCCGGAATATGCGAATACTGTGATTTCTTGTGGATTTCAATGGGCTCCAAAACCTTGATGGCTTGGTAGTAGTCGCCGAGCAACGAATGTACCCGCAATAAACTCACAAGCGAGAAGTACCCCAACATTTTATACAGCGATTGGCTGCCAAACTCGCCTGCTACGGTGGCAGGATCGCCTCCATTCGTCTCAACTTCCAGTTGCTGCTTAATATTCGAAATGTCTACAAGTGAATGCAGAACGTTGAGAATACAAAGGATATTCCAGACATTGCTATTGTTGTTCAACAATTGTTCCATTTCCTCCTGCGTTTTATCCGTCAGCCGAGCGCGATACTGTGCGAAGTTCTGGAATTGGTAAACAAATTCATCGACCAATTCCCAAAGCCAAATGTCGGGCAATTCCAACAGCACAGGCTTCTTCGACGACAAGATCAAATTGAAGAAGTCGCAGTAGTTGAAGAACGAATTAATGCGTTGCTCAAGTTTCGGTCCACCTGGGATTCGTGCGTGAATGTGACGATAGTACAATTCCTTGTACAGAATCATGAAGACCTTGTCGTTATCAACGAGGGGTCCAACTTCTGTCTCATCGGGCCAGGCGCTCTTGTCGAAATGGTGATCGCTCAGTTGGGGGAATGTGTTCTCGTACATGTTTTGGATATCGAACATCACGCCCTCGTTGATGGCAGCCCGAAAGTTAAGAATGAAGGTTTTCACATTTTCCGGCATGCGGTTTGAATAGTACGCCCGTTCGTACTCCATGTCCAAGTGCGGGTCTCCTGTATGACCGTAGTCATCGTAGTAGTCCTGCGGGAAGTATTCTCATTAGTTGCCATAAAAAGATGAAACGTTTATGTTTTCATAGAAGAAGTAACTCTAATAATGCGTTTGGGGATGGTGAATTGTAGCAGTGACAGATTTTGTCAGCTCACTTAGTCAAAGGTAATTTCAGTACGAAACGAGCGGGGCCAGTGTTATCGAAATCGAAAGTCGGCCCCTAAGCGATTGTCGTACTTCTGTAGTTCCTCTTTTTCTTCAGCCTTTGTCCCGTTCACAAGCGGGGTCGGCTCGTCGTGATCGGCTCTATCGAATGCCTGATCTGGGTGCAATCTCGAGACTTTCAAACCCCCTTCCAGCGTATCAAGCCAGCGTTGTTTAGGTCTGCCTTTTGGTCGTTTACCATCGACTTCGATGTTCAAACCAATCTTGGCAAGTGAATTCTCGTTGGCACGAATTGCGTGACCATACCATCGAAGACGCCTCTCTCGCAACTTTTCCACGATCGGTGCAAACCCATAACGATCGCGGATATCCTCATTTCGGATGTGATCTAAACGTGTCACGCCACTAGTCCAACGTAGCATCTTCGTCTCCATTACCGCAAGACGCCGTTCATTGTCTTTTATGGTCGGCCAACACTCAGAACCATAGAGAGCGACTGGACGGACGACATTGCGGTAAATTTTAGATTTGAGACGTTCGTTGATACGTCGATCACAAAGAACACCAGTTGTGGAACGCCACTTCATCCAGGTTGCGTTAATGCGTGAAGCAATTTCATAACGCAGTTTTCCATTGGCTGATAGCGTTGACCCGAGGTATTTAAATCGCTCAGTTCTGGGCAGATCACTGTCGCTGACAGTGATTGTGCCTGTTTCATGGGGATCGGTCGTCAAAAATTCAGTTTTGTTTAAATTGAATCTGAGACCGTGTTGCATGAGGCGATCATTCCATTTTTGAACAAGTTGCTCGAGATCATTTTTGCTATCAGATGCTAGGAAAACATCATCTGCATAAAGCTGTGTGTAGGGCGCTGGACGTTGGATATCCCGTGTGACGGTGTCCATAACAAGAACAAAGAGGAGTGGTGAGAGGGCGCTTCCTTGATGAACACCAACAGAGACACGAAGCGGTTTTGATACACCCGCCATACTTCGAACTTTACTTTTCGGATCATGGTAGAGCAATTGAACCCAACGCACGAGTTCTTCTGGCACGAAGTGTTGTCGTAAAGCATACCAGATGAGTTCGTGTGGTACACGGTCAAACGCTTTCTCTAGATCCAGAAAGGCAATGTAAAGAGGGCGATGCTTCTCCCGGTGTTTCTCCATGAGTAACCGCGCAGCGTGTATTGCGTCAGTAGTTCCGCAGTTCTTGACAAATCCGGCTTGATTCACGGTTATTTCAACGATTTCGCGAATACGGTTGTCAAGAATGGTATGGGAAAGTAACCGGATCGGACGGTAATTTGAACATTCTGCTGGGCTACCTTTCTTTTTCCATATTGGAACAGTGGTACTTTCTTGCCAGTCAGATGGTGTTCTTCCTTCCTCAATAACCCGGTTAAAGAATTCACTGAGCCACAGTGTTGGGTCCCAGCTCTTCGCTTTCCAGAGCTCAGATGCGATGTCGTCAGTTCCTGTTGTTTTCCCCGATTTCATTTGTTTTATTGCCTCCTCGACTTCAGTTGCGCTGACTGGTGGAACTGCTCCAAATGTCGGCAATGATTGTGGAAGTGGAGGATGAGCAAATTCTTCAGTTGAAATCTGCTCGAAGTATTCTCGCCATCTATCCGTTGCAGCTCGACGGTTGGTAAGCAAAGTACCGTTCTTGTCATTAACACAACAGAAGTGTTCTATATCCTGTGTGCGTTCATTACGGCTTTTAGCAAGTCGATACAGATCTCTCTCGCCATCCCGAGTGTCCAGTTTATCGTAAAGATTTTTGGAATGGTTCGCTCGGGTGACAGCGACCGCTTTCTTTGCTTCCCGGTTGGCATTCTTATAAATTTGCCAATTAGCAGGCGTTTTATCGTCGAGAAATTCGTGGTAGAGGCGTTTCTTTTCACGGACCTTTATTTCAACATCATCATTCCAAAGCCAAGTATCTCGGTTGATGTACCGCTTACCCGGCTTGGTGACCCCGAGGGTTGCAGAGGCTGCTTTGTGGATCGTGTCTTTCATTTGGTTCCATGATTCTTCCACATTCGTAATGGTCGGCAATCGTATGAGTGAGATCGTTTCTTCTCACCAAATCGCCACCATTTAATGCGCGGCGGGCCAGTGCGTTCCTCACGCTGTTTTTTCGCAGGACGGCAATCAACGGCCGATGTTGAGGTGCGATGGTCTCATAGGGAACGACTTTGCAATCAGTGACAGTGGTAAAATGTTGGCGTCTTACGAGGATATAGTCGATTTGCGTTTTATTGTTCCCACTATAAAATGTGGGAAGATGAGACAATCGTTTGATGAACCATGTATTCATAAGTACAAGGTCATGGGTGTCCGCAAAATCGATTATACGCTCGCCACCTTCATTGCGCGCTCCGAACCCCTTTCCCCCATGGCAACTGTTACCGTCTGCCTTTTCACCCACATGACCATTAAGGTCGCCGGCAATGATTATGTAATTGTCAGCAGGCACGTGACAAGTCTTTTCATCGAGAAGTTGCCAGAAGGCATCTTTCTCGGCATCAGGTCGACCTGCCTGTGGTGCATACGCGGTGAAGAAGTGAATAGTGCGATCAGCTGATATAATGGTGAGCTTCATCACCCGATCATCAAATCGTTTCAACTTCTTTAATGGCATCACGGAAACCCTCTGAGATAGCAATGCCAACACCATATTGAGTGTGTGGGTTACCAAAATAGAGAAGTTTGTAGCCATTTTTACCGCGTTCGCGTTCAATGTCGCAGCTTTTGGCACCAGGTCATCGGGTTTCTTGCAGAGCGCCGATGTCAATGCACCTTTTCCGAAGGGCTCTTGCGAGTTCCTCGGTCTTTCCAGTTAGGGTACCAACATTTAGCGTGCAGACACGTATTTGTTTTGTTCGTTGTGTGCGGACTAACTTGCTTAAGTCCTGACGTCGTCCATACGCCAAGAACCCTTGCACATTTCTCGACAGGACCGGGACCTGTCCTGCCGCGTCGACTGAGGTGGACGCCCTAGCTTTTCTCCGAGGCTTGTGACTCAATCCGATCATCATTTTCTTGGTCGACCTGTCGCGGGGCCTGTCACCAAGAGAGACCAGGTAGGATTTAGCATAGTAGAATAGCTCCATCTATACTCTATTTATCTCTTTCCCTGATCTCTGTAGTTGAGTCATTACTATAGCGTTTATTTTAAGTATAACCCAGGAGAATAGTTTGACTCAATAAATTAAAACATAAATTTAGAAGGGACGCATCCGACATATTTAGAATTTTGGAAAGAAACCGCGAATGTTTACAAGCACTCAATCAATATCTAACGATGCATATGCTGTTCAGTCTTCACAGAGGATCATTCGACTGCATAAACTGTTCATTAACTATCCGCCGAATACGTATCCATAGCTAGCTTTGTGGCCGGCAAATTAATCCAGAATTCTTCACGAAAGTGACAGCGAGTCAAGGCAGACTCGTTCAGGTTATGTTGCCCGAACCAAGCCCCATTTCTTACAAAATTCCCTATTAATATTCGCATTATAACATTTGAAATGTATTTATACTTACCGGGCCACCATATTCATCGTTAGTATACATTTTCTGATGCGTAAGTTACACGTTTAGCCCGGAAAAATCACCAAAAATACCAAACTGCAAAATGACAACGACACGCTGCACCGTGTCACTTACACAAATGAAGGAAGAGACAAGTGATTTATCAATGAAGTGTACACTAAGCGGATCGGCAATGTCAACCAAATTCGATCTAAAAAATACAACGAAAAATAAAAGAAGTAGATTTGCCGTTCGTTCAGTTTTACCCAGATCCCAGATGAGCATGTCATCATGACAACTACCTCCAATTTGGCATTCGCCTACATTTACGTGTTCCCGTTCCTGTTGGAACTTCATACTTTCCCTTTTGGATGTATGGATAGAAAGGTTAATCCTACGTCATTCTGAATATAACAACTATTCCCAACTCTCGTTTTCATTGCAGGCGCCTTCATTGTCCAAAACAGACAAGACAAAGCAAAATACACATTAAGACAACTCGCAGTAATGTAAGTGGACATCTGCATTTTCCAAAGACTATAGTAGGAATAATATTTGAATGCTGACAGAGGTGGAATAGACGAACAGTTGAAACATCACAATTGCATGCTAACTGCATAATCATGGCTACGAAACGTCGACCTTTGCACGGTCAAGCGACCAATATGAACTTCAGACCCCCTGGTCCGGAGACGACCAAGGCAGAAGCCCGTGGGACACGGCCCACGGCTAAGCCTACCTCGATCAAAGAAGTGCTCATCATGATGGTGTTGCATGTTTGCAAGAAAGCTATATTCTTCGACACCAACTTGAAAGTTGCTCTCTATCTAGGCTGTCTTTTCTTTATTTCCCTCATAGGAGACTTTATACCTTTCCCGAAGACCTACTTCGCGCGGTCCGACAACCTATTCAATGTTTACTTTGTTAAGATGGGCTGGGCCTGGACCCTAGCATTTAGTGGCCCGTTCCTGTTCATGACGTCCTACACACTTTGTTGCGGAGACATAGTCAAATTTGCGAAACATCACCTGCCTCGGATTATAATAGCGACGGTTTTTTGGTTCGTGTGGACAAAATTGTTCAACGTAGTCGAGGTGGCATATGGACGCTGTAATGTGAAGAATTTCTCCTCGAAATCAAGCTGCCTAAAGGCAGGTCACTTTTGGCATGGTTTCGATATTTCTGGCCACGCATTCATCCTCATATATTCAAGCCTGGTTTTGATAGAAGAGGCTAAACCCATCATCAAGTGGGAATCAATCAGTGATTATCTGCGCAACGAGCAGTACAGTCGGAGTGTGGCTGAAACTTCAAGTAACAATCCTCTGCGACACTTGTCCGACGAAGAAATTCAAACGCTGAAATATTTATACAAGCGCTACACGCCCGCCATTCGCACACTCTTCATTGGAATGACCATTTTGCAGGTGCTGTGGGACGTGATGTTGGTCTGCACAATGCTTTATTATCACAAAATGATCGAGAAAGTTGTAAGCGGGATTGTAGCAATCCTAACATGGTTTTTTACTTATCGTGCCTGGTACCCGTCGACGAGCTTACTTCCTGATCCTGCTGGCAGCGGAAACTTCACATATCAACGGGGAAAGGTTGAATCCGTACCAATGAGGCGCCAATCTGTCTTGACACCTAGTGCATCGTCTACATCAACTTCTTCGTCGCGTCAACAAGTACCCAAGTTTATGGGTATGCCACTGTACACAGGCCCACCGGGACGGGCTACACAACAACAACCGAACCCTAGCGCAACGAATCCTAGTTCAGTCATCACAACCGACTTAGCCACTTGATGCTCGCCTTGTTTTAAATATAATAAAGCTATTAGTTACCTAAGAAACATTCATTTAAAGGTTTCATTCATTTGCCCCATAATTGTTTATTTATTGGAGATTCGTTAGTTGTATTCGGTCTTGTTTTAAATATTAGTTTCACGGTTGCACGGCACACTTAACTTGTTAAATTACTGTTGGTGGTTTGTTGGTCCTTTATTGGGTTCAATAATGTGAAGGTTTTTAATTTTTGTGTGGTCCCAATGTTAAATTGTCCTAAGGTGGAGAGTTCTGTAAATAAAAATGTATTTGACATAGAAATTGATGAGTTTTACCTTAGTCCTTGTTGTGCTTGCAGAATGTGTTATTTTGAAACTGAGGCTAAAGCCGAGCGCAAACGAACAGCGTAGCTAAGCGGGTGTCTTTCCAAACCCATTGTTTCTTTGATACTGCGCACATCGCAAACGTAGCGTAGCGCAGATTAGCTTAATTTGAACGACCGCTTGGTTTCAATTTTTACGCTCGTACAGTCGTGATTAATTTGATTAGAAGTGAAGAAGGATTTCGAAATATTAAGGACCAGTTACGGCGTGCTCTTAAAAAAAACCGGAAACACAATCTGGCCTTTTGTAGTCATTGTAACGTACTTTAAGATATTGTTAGAACTTTGAATGAATTTAAGGCAGTAATCAGGGGGCAGGGGGATTCCCTCCGAATCCGGAGTTTTCTTGAGGGCCCGGAATAGAAATTTCTATGATAAAAAGAGGTAATAGGAGGCCCCACATAATGTTCACCCCCGATCTATATAGTTTTTACCCCGAGCCTCGTTTTTCCTCATAATGTTCCCCCGGGGCCAGATGTTTTCTCTACTGCTCTGGGTGTCGAAGTGATAATAATAATAATCATTGGCGCAACAATCCATGTTGGATCAGGGCCTTGAAGTGTGTTAGAGCACTTCATTCAAAACCGTAACGGTACACTAGGAGGCAATGTGGTCAGCATTGCGCTCGACCGAGATTATTACCTTGATTTGACTCAGGTACTCATTCACAGCTGAGTCGACTGGTGTCCGACGTCAAATCACGATACAAATCCCACTGCCACCAGCGAGATTTGTACCGCGACCTTCCGTACGACAGCCTTGCGCTCTAACCACTCAGCTATCGAAGTGATAACAACTTTTTTTTCATAGTATCAAAAATGTATCCTCTTCAACCTGGCCCTGTAGATGTGATTCGCGACGCAGATGACAATGCGAGAGGCACCATCCTTCCCAACTCCACCCAACTACTGGCCTATGCTAACGATATTGACATTATGGGAAGAACAACCCGAGATACAGTCTACCTTCGTCCAGATCGAGCAAGCGGCGCGAGATCTCGGACTGGACATTAATGAAGGCATGATGAAGTGCATGGTGGCAACATCAGCGCCAAAAACCAAAGAAGGTCAAACGAAAAGAATAAATATAGGAGACTACAACTTTGAGACCGGTCTCCTATCTAGGGTCGAAAATCACAACCGATAACAGCTATGAGGATGAAATTATTTGATGACCCTGCTTTGTTCATCATCATCATCAACGGCGCAACAACCGGTATCCGGTCTAGGCCTGCCTTAATAAGGAACTCCAGACATCCCGATTTTGCGCCGAGGCCCACCAATTCGATATCCCTAAAAGCTGTCTGGCGTCCTGACCTACGCCATCGCTCCATCTTAGGCAGGGTCTGCCTCGTCTTCTTTTTTTTCTACCATAGATATTGCCCTTATAGACTTTCCGGGTGGGATCATCCTCATCCATACGGATTAAGTGACCCGCCCACCGTAACCTATTGAGCCGGATTTTATCCACAACCGGACGTTCATGGTATCGCTCATAGATTTCGTCATTGTGTAGGCTACGGAATCGTCCATCCTCATGTAGGGGGCCAAAAATTCTTCGGAGGATTCTTCTCTCGAACGCGGCCAAGAGTTCGCAATTTTTCTTGCTAAGAACCCAAGTTTCCGAGGAATACATGAGGACTGGTCTTGTATACATAGTAAGAGCTTTGACCCTATGGTGAGACGTTTCGAGCGGAACAGTCTTTGTAAGCTGAAATAGGCTCTGTTGGCTGACAACAACCGTGCGCGGATTTCATCATCGTAGCTGTTATCGGTTGTGATTTTCGACCCTAGATAGGAGAAATTGTCAACGGTCTCAAAGTTGTATTCTCCTATCCTTATTCTTCTTCGTGTTTGCGTTTGACCAGTGCGGTTGATTCGTCTTCGGTGCTGACGTTGCCACCATATATTTTGTCTTGCCTTCATTGATGTGCAACCCAAGATCTCACGCCATTCACCGCCTGCTCGATCTGGATGAAGGCAGTTTGTACGTCTCGGGTGGTTCTTCCCATGATGTCGATGTCGTCAGCATAGGCCAGTAGTTGGGTGGACTTGAAGAGGATCGTAACTCTTGCATTTACCTCAGCATCACGGATCACTTTCTCGAGGGCCAGGTTAAAGAGGACGCATGATAGCGCATCCCCTGTCGTAGATCGTTATTGATGTCGAATGGTCTTGAGAGTGATCCTGCTGCTTTTATCTGGCCTCGCACATTGGTCAGGGTCAGCCTAGTCAGTCTTATTAATTTCGTCAGGATACCGAATTCTCTCATGACCGTGTACAGTTTTACCCTGGCTATGCTATCATAGGCGGCTTTAAAGTCGATGAACAGATGGTGCAACTGTTGTCCATATTCCAACAGTTTTTCCATCGCTTGCCGCAGAGAGAAAATCTGATCTGTTGCTGATTTGCCTGGAGTGAAGCCTCTCTGATATGGGCCAATGATGTTCTGGGCGTATGGGGCTATCCGGCCTAGCAAGATAGCGGAAAATATTTTATAGATGGTACTCAGCAACGTGATACCTCTATAATTGCTGCACTGTGTGATATCTCCCTTTTTATGTATGAGACAGATAATGCCTCGTTGCCAATCGTCAGGCATTGATTCGCTGTCCCTTACCTTGAGCACAAGTTGATGAACCACTTGGTGTAACTGGTCGCCTCCATATTTAACCAATTCGGCTGTAATTCCATCAGCTCCTGGCGACTTATGATTTTTTAGCCGATGAATTGCACGGACTGTTTCTCCTAAACTTGGTGGTGGCAGTATTTGTCCGTCGTCTTCAGTTGGCGGGACCTCCAACTCGCCGATGTTCTGGTTGTTCAGTAGCTCATCAAAGTACTCAACCCATCGCTCTAATATGCCTATTCTGTCGGAAATCAGATTTCCCTCTTTGTCTCGGCAGGATAAGCATCGAGGTGTATAAGGCTTCATCCTGCTGACTTGTTGGAAAAACTTGCGAGCCTGGTGCGGTTGCTCCCTGTATTTTTCTAGTTCATGGACTTGTTGGTTCTCCCAGGCTTCCTTTTTCCGTCTGTGAAGTCGCTTCTCCGCTCGATGGAGTTCGTGATAAGTCTCTGCGCGTGCCCGCGTTCTTTGAGAATGCAACATTACTCGGTATGCGGCATTCTTCCGTTCCGTTGCTAGCTTACATTCATCGTCAAACCAGCCGTTCCGACTCCTTTTGCGGCTGGGGCCAAGTATGTTTGTGACCGTATCCATGATAACGTTCTTCAGGTGATTGTGAAGATCATTTGTTGATGCTTCATCTCCAGGTCCTCTGTGGACTGCAGTTATTGCGGCATCCATTTCCCTCTTATAGGTGTCGCGGAGGGTTGTGTTGTGGATGGCTTCAGTGTTCACTCTCACCTGATTGTCAGAGGGGATTCTAGGTGGTATTGTTATTCGAGTTCGGAGCACCATGCCAACGAGATAGTTATCCGAGTCTATATTGGCCCCCCTATATGTTCTGACATTCATCAAGGCTGAGAGGTGGTGGCGTTCGATCAAAACGTGGTCAATTTGGTTGAAAGTGGTCCCGTCTGGAGAGGTCCACGTATGTTTGTGGACCGCTTTCCGCGCAAACCAGGTACTTCCAACAACCATTTCGTGTGACCCTGCTAATTGAATAGTCCGCAGTCCGTTATCATTTGTTTTTTTCGTGTAAGCTTTGTTGCTTTGTTGGAACAAATAAATTTAAACGCTTCAAACATAATGATTTTGAAGATGAAAAATACTCTTATGAAAAGAAAAAGATTGAAGAATCATTAAAAGCTAATCACACAACGGTTCCGAAATATTCGAATATTTTACGAAACAATAAAGAATTCAATCATCAAACCAGGACATTTATTGCCATACAAATTACAGCCGAACGATGTCTAACAACAACTTTTCACATGTGAACAACTGTTTTGCTTTCAGTAGAAAACATTTTTTTTTGCATTGCATCATGCATAGCGAAAAAAAATGGTTATAATGTGATAATTCTACGTGAAAGGGGCATGTGCGGCCATACATCATTTGTGAAGCCAAATATTCATAATTCGAAGGTGAAGCTGCACCGACTGGAAGGGGCAATAATTATGACTAAAAACAAGTCAAGCGAGTGGGATTTATCATTTCTCATTATTACAAGGAAAGGAGAAAAATGAAATCTCTGCGAAGACTACAAAGTCAGAAGTACAACTTCTCCGAAGAAAGACTGAGGAAGATCTACACAGCAAAGACCGTGTATTCTTTCTAATTTTGATCCTTCGAAAATCCATCCACTGGTTTTATGTCGGTTTTTCCGCCACCTCTCCCAAGGTTGCGGCACAAGTGGATTCCTACGAAGCCTTTCTGACTGGATTCTACAACCAAATGTTCTAGAGCAATTACTTTTCGGGAATTTCAATTCAACCGTTGCAACAAATGGAAAGCTTCTTTTATGGCAGAGTACACTAGATCTTTGATGAAAAAATTAGCACAATCCCCACGTTCTCAATTTAGAAATATTGAGGGATCCAGAGATTGGAAAATTTGTGGAGAAACTAAAGAACAAAGGCCAATCGAAATCCAAACTAAATTCTCTACCCGAGGATACATTTTTAAAACCAAAGAGTTATCGTTCCAGTCACTCTTCAACAACCATTTTTAAGGTTTTGTGTAAACACAAAACCTTATTAAAATCGGTTTATTGTCTGTCTGTCTGTCGGTCGCACGCATTTTTCTTTTGTGTAAACACAAAGTCTTATTAAAATCGGTTTACTGTCTGTCCGTCACACTCATTTTTCTCGGAGACGGTTATAGCGATTGACACCAAATTTGGTAGAAAGGTGGGAACTGTGAACGCTCACGCATACAGTGAATTACGTTCTTTTACGTCGAATTTAAGGGGGAGTCCCCATACATGCAAAAGGGGGGTGTAAAATTTTTTTTCATCAAATATAGTCATGTGGGGTATCAAAAGTCTCGATTAGTACTTTTCAAAGCCGATCTCAGTTTTGACATTCGTTGGAAGGGTGAGGAGCGCGGGGGGTTGAAAGTGATCCCGTCTTTAAGGGGGCCATTCTCAGAAACTACCAAACCGAAAAATCTGAAAAAAATCAGGAGGCTGCCGCTATATGGTGCCTGGGTTCCGAAATACCTTCCATGCCGATATCTGTTTAAATAAATTTAATAATAGTATATTACTACAATTTTTTGTAATTGGATAGAAACCCCCCTTAAGTTCATCCTAGTACCATGAAACTGTTCATCCTAGTACCATGAAACTGCAGTGATATAGGCTATAATATAGAGCATGATCTTACCAAGTTTGGTGGAAATCGCACTATTACTAACAAAGTTATAATACCTCAAATTTGTTGCTTCTTTGAAAATTGAAGACTATGAATGTCAATATCACCAGAAAGTGGATACTCTCACATAATATATGGATATATTACGTGATACGTACTAAGAAATACACAAAACCTTTCGTATCTGAAGCGTCCAGCTTCCGGTTTCCTGACTTGTTAATTACATTACATACAACCGAGTTATTTGTTTATAATGACGAAAAATGGGATTGCTGATGGCCAAACGACCATCCTGAGCAGCCGGAGACGACCTAGAGGAGAGAGCTATTCCAAAAACCTAAAAAGCAAAAGTTGTTGAAATTGACCGTAAAGGTAAGCCCGCAAATCTTGGAAGCTCCAATCGAAGTGTTCCATCGACCCGAGAAAATAAGTAGGAGTAGAAAAAAATATAAAAATATTATGGGTCGATGGGTCCGGAACGGAACCTGAAAAATACTTAAAAAAACGTGGGGATTCGCGTGGACCCAACGAAATAGACATATGCAAGCTAAACCTGGAAATATTTTTTTTTTATTTTAAGGTTTAGCTCGCGTGTGTTTTTTACGTTAGGGGCATGCGAATTTCCATGGTTGAACATTTGTCAGGATCCGGTGCACATCCACGCACCGGCAAGAACACGTAAATTTTTGTGCAAATGACACGTGAGAGATCGAAGCGCTCAGATGAGCCCTCTCCCCCCGCATTTCCGAGCCTGTCTAGCTGCAAATTATCAAAACTTTTGCCTTCCCTGAACTAAGTAATTTTCCCTTTGTAAGTAACTACTCCGACATAGTGGAAAAAGTCGAATATGAGCTGTTGCATCGGTGATTTGATGTGTTGTTGCTGTGGGTATCATTTCGAATGCACAATGCTAATTTCGAGAATTCAGAACACACAAACATTGTGAAATGGATATTCTTTATTCGACCACTCTCTTACAGACTACTTCTAAGGTTTATCGATTACTATGAAGCGATTTCTGTTCCGCTTTCAATAAGTTGAAATAAATTCGCTTTACCGCTTTAAAATCTGCGAAGGACAGCATATTCCCTGCCGCTCGTTGCGATAGTTGATTTAGCTTCTCCGTAATAGAGTCTTGTAGACCCTGAATGCTCATACAATGGGCTATAAACTTCAAACATTCCCTGGACCAGAAACATGATGAATTTTTCGATGGTTTCATGCCGGGTTTCATTGGAGTCGATGACACCTGATTCAACAAATTATTGGTCTCGTTGTCCCATTTCTTGTTGATCTCGCGTATTTTGTTGGCGACAAAAGTGCCAGAGCCGCTTCTTGGGCCTGCATTAAATGGAAACTGTCGATGTGAGGGCTTCATTGGTTGGCTCAACATATTGGGAGAAGGGTGCTGGTAATTTGGTGAATTAGATGTGGTCGGCTGCTGGATATGGAATGGTGGGGGAAGCGGCACATTCTGGAATTGATTTTTCCTCCTGAAAAGTGGACTTTGCCCAGCCTGCTGCTGTTGACGAGACGGAGTTTGACTCTGGTTTCCAGATTTTTGCCGGGCATGTCCTACTTGTTTCTGCGGACTCAGGCCAAATTCAGTTCTTGGGGTTTTAATTGATTCGAAAGTTTGCTCTTGTTTAATATTTTGGTTAATTTTAGGAGGTTGTGGCGGCTGCATCAGCTTTTCCATTTGTTCCTTCGTGAAATTGGTATCCAAGACTTTCTTCCCAAGCAATTTATAATCCAGTTTCAACTCTGGCAGGTTGTTGGTCTTCTTCATGTTCATATACACACGAATAAGCTGCTCATAGCAACCATGTTGGAAGGATGAGAAAATATACCGATAGTGCTTCTCAATCTGTTCGCGTAGGTCGAGCGTCACAGGCTCATTGTTTGTGCATCCTTTTAGCTCTCGTAGCTTATCCTGAAGATTCGATAAATGCATTTGGCCATCGCGTAGCCCTGCTTGCCCCATCAAGACCATATTCAAAGTGCGACGATACTTCTCAGCTAATTTAAAGTTGGATTTTGATGAGCGACCCTCATTGAACTTCATTTTCTTATGCAAATCGATGACATCTCCAAGGTCCTTTTCCAGCTGTAGAATACTTTCCTGCAACACCTTGATCAGATTATCGCGGGCTCGCGGCAACTTTTGCGATTGCTCCAGGGTCTTGCGGTTCTTATCGTCCGATACAGCTTTCATTTTTTCCATAAGTGCGGTGTGGAATTTGTCCTGATTACTTGGTAGTCCGTGGATAACTAGAACATTGCCGACCGCCGACCAGTCCATTATCACCTTTACATTATGTTCTCGCGATGACTCTACCAAAAACTTTGTCCCTTCTGGCGATAGTAGGAATTGACTGTGGAATTTGCTCGGGTAGATTTTACCTTCGCAAGATTCTTCTGACTGTCCCTTTCCTTCGATATTCTCTCCCTCGGGGTTTAGAGTCTTACTATCATTATCTTCATCTGAGTCGCCTAATGATATGAAGTCAGGTAATGGTCCGACTTTTCTTTCACTTTTGGTAGCGGTTTCCATTTCCGAGTCGCCGGAAATCGGTATGAAATCCGGCAACTGACCTACACTTTTACTTCTGTCGATTTTAAGTGTAGACAGTGACTCACCATCATTCTTTTCATTACTGGGAAAGTGTTCAGAGAAGCTGTAATTTGAATCAGTGTCTAAAGCTACCACGTCGATAGCCTTGCCTCCTTCCTGGACAGATTTTCTTTCAGCAGAATCCTCAGTAACTCCGACTTTATTTTGTTCTAAAGCATCCAACGCATTTTCATCAAGGTTAACATCGACATTCTCCGTGACATCCATCTCTTCGCGTGCTTCCACCCCTCCGCTTATATTCAACTGGATGCTGTTATCGTCCTTATCGAGTTTCCTACGTTTCGCTTGTTTTTTCATAATCTTTTTGTCCTCTTTTTTTAACCTTTTCGCGAATGGGTTCAGAACGTAATTTCGCACAATTTTCGATTCTGGAGCATCGAAAAGATCTACTGCAGCCAGAAAACGTCCGTAATATTGATTTTTGGTTACTTTCTTTGAGAAAGGAAAAGTCACCGTTTCTTCTGGTGAAGACATTAAGTGAACTCCAATAGCTCCGCTGAAAAAGGGTTCCTTAATCTTGATGTCTTCGTAGGTTTTCGAATGGTACCGGATTTCGCTGAGCGGTGCATGGTATTCGTTTAACTTGTTTGAGCTTCTACAATGCTCTGGCAAATGACCGCGCCCCCCACAAATGCAACAAGCCTTGCGCTCGTTGTAGAATACTTGAGAGTTCGGGTGCTCGTTGATGGCAGTCTGAAAAGAGATTGGCACGCATCTGTTGATGAAGGCATTACTGAATAATAAATAAAATTACCGTGGAGTGGTAGCGGCGCCACTTGTCCGGGCATAGGTCAATACTGTGACCACGAATTTTACAAATCGGGCATATCTTTGAATTCTCCATAATACAATTCTGACAGGACCGGGTAAAAACGTTGGTCTTCTTTCCACACTGCAAATAATAATAATAAAAAGTAATCCTTAAAGTTAAAATCAAATCCGGATATTGCCTTACTCGTAGGCAGACCGCATTAGGACACCTGGGCTCTTTGTGGCCAACGTCACCACACACGAAACAGGTGAGATCCTTCCGTGGGAGAGGGCATTTATTGCGATGATGTCCGAACTCGCAGCAGTTGTTGCACTTCATATTCGTGAATTTTCTAGATACTGGGAATCTGTCTGCGTTAAGTATATGCCAGTCGGCACGTCCTTTAATAAGAAGTATCGAATTAGAATGTAAAATTATAATGAAAACATATTCGACACCCACGATCCATAAGCCTGAGGATCCTGTCAACGTTGAATCGCTCCTGTTGCCAAGAATGTTCATAGAATCGCACCATTTCCTCATTCCAAGTGACGTGATCACGATTCGTGTACACAACATGCATGAAATCCAACTTGTTTTCGTCAGTTACTTTCGGAGCAGATGGCGATTTCTCCGCAACAACCCCAAGCGCACTGTTCCCTTCGTCTGATGAAAGGTATCTCTCTGTAAGGTCTTCGAATTGCAGCTCGGGAGTAGGGTCACGGCCGTGCCTTGGCGGCTCTTTGAAATCGTCCAACTGAGTGCTAATCGTATCAATTACGTCGAACAACGCCAAATCCTTTATAGCATCGCTAGGAATTGCGTTCTCGTCATCGTTGCTGTTTGATTCCTTGTTTGCTTGCTTCAGAACGTCCTCCGCGATCTCCCGAGCCGTTATGTCAGCTTCGGCACTATGATTAGATCCGTGGCTTTCATCCAAATCGGCTACAGTGTCGTCATGGCCGCGTGCAATGTTCGACAACTTATCGATGAATTCCCTGTCGTCAGCGTTGATGGCATCTCGACTTGAAATTGTTCGACTCTTCATCTTCCGCTTGCAGTTTTCTATCGCCTCGCCACGAGCAATGTACGGAATGGATGTAGCGGAATGATCTCCTTCCTCAGAATCTGTGGAATCATCGTTCGGCTCTGATCCTTTGTTACTGCTGGACGCCCGCCTCTTCCGCAGTCTTTTCGTTTTTGCAACGGCCTCTACTTCCTCTACATCTGAACCAGATGATTTGTTCACTGCGCCCACTTTGTTCCGGTTGCCTTTCTGGTACACGCTCTCTGGCATATCCGAGCTCTCGCTTTCGTAAACATCCACTGCCCCGATGTTCGCTTGAGTGACTTGATAATCGCTAGCCTGTTTCTGCCGTGTCAGTCTACTTACCCTTTTCGTAGGAGTGGCAAAATTTCCTGACTGGTGACTTGCACTGTCGAGAACCTTTTCCGATCCGTGAGCAGAGCCTGGTTCGGAGGTGGGACATTGCAATTCGTGGTCATCGGGTATGTTTGTCTCGCTCAGAAGGCGGGTTTTGTCTTGCTGCCCAATAAAATCGTCAGACATAACAGAGTTAGGACTGTTGCATCGCGAACCGCCCGTGCCTACTTTCCGCTCGCTAGGCTGTCTCGGATCGGATGGTTTAGCAAACGACTCTCCATTGCCGTCGTCTTCGCCTTCATCAGAGCTTTCTAAGGTTACTATAGGAGGCGGCGGAATGGGCACAACCACTACGTCACCATCATCCTCATCCGACGACTCTAGAACAATCGTCTCTTGGGTCTTCTTGCTTTTCATTCGCGCCATCCGTGATTTGAGGCGCTTCTGATGGATTTTCTTGTTTTGTTCGAGCTTACGCAGTTTCCTGTCCTCAAAATTTCCGGGACGACTTTTCTGGTTAATTTGGGCCGCCCCTTTAGACTTCGGTTTCTTGCGTGCATTTGCTACGCTGAATGGATTAATGCTTCTTTTTTTCTCTGGACCACCCCCAGAAGCCAAAAGGGTGGCCCCAGCGTCCGGTTCATTGTCTACGACTGCCTCAAATGGTGGAGCAGCGGCGCCTGACGTTGAGGCTGTAGCCCCTATGGAGCTCTCCGGCCCACTTCTCACGAATTTCCTGTGTTGCGAGACCGCTGGCTTATCTCCCTTCGCCCAATATCGGCTGCTGTTATCAACTACATTACCTGATTGCCCATTGTCATTCACAGGACCGGTCGACTGCCCAAGGTCGACAGCATTTTCAGCTGCCGCCGTCTCCCCAGGCTCGACCGCGTCATGATGCACTTGACTGTAAAGGCGCACTTCTAGTTCTTGCAAATCTTCGTCATTTTCCATACTTTTCCTAGAATATGCATCGATTGTTGACAGCTTACAGGTGCGGTTTTACTAAGAAATACAACTTACTTGACATACGATTAGTTTAGTGATTCAACAAAGGAAAATTTTAGACAGAAGCGATACACTTGCCCGTCTAGAACACGCGACAAATTTGAGAAGATGACAGTCGAAGAGAGGACAGGTTATGGCCAGTCGGTCAAACGTGGCGCTGGTTTCGCAATGAAGACCATAACCATAAACCGGAAATCAGTTTGATTTGAAAGGAAAATATTTTTTTCAACAGCCATTGCAGTTGTGCTGAAATATATGAAATAAATTATATGGGACTTGGGCTATATGTTTCTTTTAAGGAAAATGAACGTAAAAGTTTTCACGAAAAGAAATAGTAAATATTTCTTGGTTTGAACGGGAAACTGCAAGGTGCTCAAAATTTTTAATGAGTTTGGAAAGGTGTTTTTCTTCAATTGAAACACTAGGGACTGTAGCGTTCGTTACCGAACATTAACTGAAATCATAAAGTTTGCCAGCAATACAAATTTGGTGATCTCATCAACATTATTATTATTCTGTTAAGGGAAAGTCGCACCGCGTCCTTGAAGAACTATTGTGTCCCCTTTTACTGGTTATAGTGTACCTGTTGATCATAGTATCTCAAGCAGGCCTGTAACCGTTAGGAACTTTAGTATGTTCCCCACTTCCAGATGTTTCAGCTTTGCATCTGGTGTGTTCTCCCAGATGTATCGACCTACTTTGCACAAGTGCCGGACACTGTCCCAGGACGTGCATAAAGGTTTCGTCCTCCTCCTCACAAAACCTGCAGGCAGTGTCCGTAGATATCCCTAGCTTCCCTAGGTGATAGTTCAGCCGACAATGACCAGTGAGAATTCCCATTATGATTCGTAGGTTCTTTTTGGTGAGGTTTAAGCAATCCTTTGTACGCATGGGTTCGTATCCCCCAATAAGCACCCTGAACTGCTCCACCACTGGTAGGCCCGCCCAATATAGTTCCCTCAACCGTTTCTCCTCGTTTCTTAGATTCATAGCCTTGAAACCGTTTCCGATTCCACAGAAGGGTTCTCGCCCGTGTAAAGGCATCCCTGCTCCCTTCTTGGCTAATTCATCCGCTGCCTCGTTGCCTTCCAACCCAGTATGGCATTTGTCTATGGCGTAAATTTCCGCCTGGAATATGCTAGTGTTCCTGCCCATTGGCTCAAAGTACATTTTCCTTGGACCAATGACACCGGCACCTGCTCCCTCTGCTGTAAGGGATCCGTCAGTGTACCAAGTAATCAGTTGCTGGTTTAAGCCGTATGTCGCAGCCACGCTCTCCCAGTTTGCCTTGTTACTCCAGCGTGTTTCAAACTTCTTATCGAAGTGAAACCTCGTTGTCATGTTGTCCCTCGGTATCAGTAATTCGGGATACCGCCTAGAAAGGATATCAATCTTCCTTCGATTTAGGCAGCTCCCCGCCTCACTCATACTACCGGCCATCCTGAATATTGATCTCCTTGCCTGCATCTGTATGTGCAGATGGAGAGGGGTTAACCCCAGAAGGACCTCTAGGGATGCCGTTGGGCATGTCCTCATTGCCCCACTGATACACACGCAAGCCAGCCTTTGGAGCGTATTTAATTCCCTGGCTTGTGTGCTCAGTTCGGTTCTTTCTGATCAGATTACCGCTCCATAGGTAATCATTGGCCTTACTATTGCAGTATATATCCAAAGTAGTATCTTCGGGCTGCAACCCCATTTTTTTCCTGCTATGGATCTGCAAGTCATCAGAGCCCTCGTGGCTTTCCGACATGTGTCTTCCAGAGTAATTTTTGGTCTAGCGTGATTCCCAAATATTTGACCTTTGTTTCTCGTTTCACCTCCATATCATGTAATGTTATGGCTTTCAGGTGATCCAGCTTACGCCTCCTAGTGAATGGTACTATGGTGGTTTTGGTTGGGTTGATCCGCAGACCCACCTTCCTGCGCCAGGCACTAGTAACCCTTAATCCAGTTTGGATTCTATCACATAGGGTATCTTCATATTTGCCCCTACAGATTAGAACAATGTCGTCCGTATAGTCCTGGACTTGTATTCCAGTATTAGTTAACACGTCCAGGAGTTCATCCACTACCATACTCCACATCAGCGGCGATAGTACTCCACCCTGTGGACAGCCTTGAGTGGTGTTCATGATAATAGAATTTGTACCTCTATTTGTCTGCTTTCTAGCATTTTGCCCATCCAGAGTGCCAGGGTGTTTCCCACTCCTTTGCGGCTCAGGGCATCCTGTATCTCTGTGTGCGATGTGTTGTTGAATGCTCCTTCGATATCTAAAAACGCGCACAATGCAATTTCTTTTGTTTCTATGGCGTCCCGTAGTACCTCTGTCAGCTGATACAGAGCAGTTTCAGTTGACCGTCCTGCCCGGTAAGCGTGTTGACAGTGATGTAGGGGATTACGCTTTAGAACGTTAGTTCTAATATAGTTGTCTATGACTTTCTCCACCGTTTTGAGTACGAACGATGTTAGGCAGATTGGTTTGAAAGATTTAGGGTTAAAAGGATCCTTTTTACCCACTTTCGGAATAAAGACCACTTTTGCCCTTCCCCATGCCCTTGGTATGTATCCCAGTGCTATGCTCCCCCTTACCACCCTTAAAAGGGACTCTAAGATAATTCCTAGGCCTTTCTGGATAAGTGCTGGGAAAATGCCATCTACTCCGGGAGATTTCAAGGGTTTAAAAGTTCCCACTGCCCATCTTAGCCTAGCTTCTGAGCATACCTCTTTTGCTAGTTTCCAGCTCTCTTTCCTTCCCCTTTTATTCGTTGTTGGGGTGTCAGGCAGATAGTTGTCGCCTGTCGCCGAGGGGTAGGACCCCGGGAAATGAGTTCTGAGAAGCAGGTGTACCCTGTCCTCCTCATTCTCGGTGAATGTCCCATCTTCCTTTTTCAAGCAGACAGAGGATATTCCCCCGTCTTTGGCTACAGCTTTGTACAGCCTGGTTGCTTCTGTGATCTGTTCAATCCCTTCACAGAATTCACTAAAGCTATTCCGTTTCGCTTCCCTGATCGCGTTGTTATACGCAGTCAGTGCATTTTTATACCTCCGCCAGCCCTCGGTTTGTTTTGCCCGGTTAAAGAGTTTTCGTACCTCTGTTCTCATTCTGGCTAGGTTCTTGTTCCACCATGGTACATCCCTTGATGACTTGACTGTCTTGGCCGGACAGCTGGCCTCATATGCGTCAATGAAGATTGTATTGAGGTTTTCCACCATCGTTTCTAATTCCAGTTCGCTCCTGATGTCACCGCCCCCTTGAAGGTGGGCAATGTTGTTGCTCAGGTGCGTTGTGTAGGATTCCCAATCCGTTCTCTTGGGATTCCTTATTATTCTTTTTATTTCGGAGTTACCCTCAATGTCGAATCTGATTATCCTGTGATCAGACATTGAGGGTTCATCCGAAACCCTCCAATTCCTGACCATCCCGTTCATTAGGGGTATTTCCTAGAGTTATATCTAGTACCTCTTGTCTGATGCTGGTCACAAATGTTGGAGTGTTCCCTATGTTGTATATTTCTAACTTATTGCTAAGAATAAATTCGAGAAGGTACTCACCTCTACGATTGGTGTCGCTGCTTCCCCAGACTTCGTGGTGGGAGTTGGCATCGCAGCCGAGAAGAAGTGGTAACGCCCTCTCCT
Organism: Hermetia illucens; assembly: GCF_905115235.1. Classification (NCBI taxonomy): domain Eukaryota; kingdom Metazoa; phylum Arthropoda; class Insecta; order Diptera; family Stratiomyidae; genus Hermetia; species Hermetia illucens. Next base: position 190,002,754 of record NC_051850.1, read on the forward strand.
CGCAATACTTCGTCAGCTTGGCGACTTGTTCCGGTGGAGCCCGGCTCTCGTCTCCTGGGAAGTATCCCGATGCTAGAACTGCCTCTTGAGTGCTCCTCCCGGCTTCCAATGAGACTTGGATAGCCACAAGGTCCCCGGTTAAGAACTCTGAAAGACATATGTATTTTAAATTACGTTTGAGAATTGTGCAAGCTCTTGGTTTTTCACAAGAGGAGTCCCAAATTACCTGCATGTCTCCTCCTTGCAGACCGCGAATCTGCCCCCGGTACACCCAGGGCTCCTGAGCCAGCACTATTCCCATGTTCTCCTTGGAATTTGCCCTTGCAATCACTGCAGATGCAGCTCTCGCATGGTGGAGGTTTATCTGGGCTACCTTAGTGCTGGCCATTGGCTCCGTTATTGTTTGGAGCTCTTCTCCACTGTCGGAGTGTCACCCTCCTCCTCCGACATGGCGCTTTCCTGCGCGTCGCTGTCCACCCCGAGCTCTAGGAGTCCTAGGTCTAGGCCGTCCAGCTTCTGCTCTTCACTGGGCAGCAGGTCTATTTCCCTGGTTGATCCGGATGTATATTTTCATGTAATCAGATATTTTTTATTCCTCGTCGTCGCTGAGACACTACAGCCAGCTACAGGCCAGAATAGCATTGGTTTGTAGAATGTCCTTCCCCCGACTATCTCGATCAATCGGCGGATCAATCCTCCAATTTTAAAACCCGAGCAGTGATGCGCTATCTTCGTCAACAGAATCTGCCCAGGGATTTTGGGGTCTCTCCCTTCCAATACATTTTAGGTATCCGAATGTCGTCCATACGCTGAACGTGTCGAGCCCATTGCAACTTCCGAAGTTTTATTAACATGGAGGCTTCAGTGTCTCGAAATATTTGCCATATCTCATGCATGTATCTGATTCGCGAATGGTCGTGTTTTCATTTAGCTGCTACTATTCTCCTCAGGACCCTCCTCTCGAAAGTATCCAGTTTTTCTGAAGTTAGTGCTAGGGTTCATGTTTCACATTTGTAGCATACCACAGGTCTTATTATAGTTTGGTATACTCGGAGCTTCGTTTTTTCTGTGTATGCTGCTAGCTTTTAAGATCGGTAAAACCGAGTAGTAGGTTCTCTTTGCGAGCTGGATTCGACGTTTTATTCCTTCAAGTTAATTTCTGAGTTTTGGAAGAGGTTAGTAGCCCGGTAACTCTGGGTCTCCTTCCTTCTTGCTTTTCCTATCACAAGTAAACGACATTTTTGTGCTCCGAATACCTTTGATCACACTAGAATGGTCATTCGTTGTTTGTTTTTTTTGTGTCTTGGTGTCGCAAATGTTTCCTTTGATACCAAGCCTTTGTTGGGAAGTATTTTAAAATCTAATCCCATTTGATTGCATCTATATTAGTCACAAGGGTTCCTTCTTCTTGAATGATTGTGCCTAATGATGAGATTGAACCCAAATTTCGATAGAAAAAGCATGCGAAATGTTCAAAACTTGGAACCTTCAGAATATTGATAGATATTCAGCACAAGGAAGAGTTCAATATGAGCAAATTCTCTTTCTAATTTAGTCTATCAATGCCCATACCCATTCAAAAGGAAAAGCAAAACGACTGAAGACTAATTTTCTATATTATGAATGAATGTGAGTTTCGATCCTACAACTGGATGCAAATTCAGTGCCTTTGTGCTCCGATATTCCTCCAGAGCCGCCAGAGCGTTAACGTTTTGTTTGAGATGATGACCTATCATGGGTTCTCTTTAATCTGGCCCTGGAAAAAGTGATTCGCGATGTAAATGTTAGTACGAAACGTACCGTTTTCTTCTAGTGCACCCAACGCCTGGGGAGAACAACCCGAGATGTACGGTCTGTCTTCATCCAGATCGAATAGTCAGCGCGAAATTTTGGGCTGCACAAGACGAAGTACGTGGTGGCAATATTAACACCAGAAACGAAAGAACCAACAGCATCAACTGGCACTGGTCAAAGGAGAACAATAAAGATAGAAAACTATAACTTTGAGACCTTTGATAATTTATCCTATCTAGGGTCGAAAATCACAACCGATAACAGCTATGATGATGAAATCCGTGCACGATTGTTGGCTGCAAAAACTGTTTCGCCTGAAACATCTCACCATAAGGCCACAGCTCGTATTGTACAAGACAACGATCTTACCAATCTTTATGCATTCCTTGGCCTCCTCCTCCTCCGAAGAATTGTTGGCCACCTTCATAAGGATGGACGATTCCATAGTCTACATAACGACGAAATCTATGAGTGATACCACGACCTTCTGGTTGTGGATAAAATCCAGCTCAATAGCTTGCGGTGGACAGATCACTTAATCTGTATGGGTGTCTATAAGGGCAATATCTATGGTAGAAAAAGAAAATGTGGCAGATCCTGCTTCAGATGGAACAATGGCATAGGTCAGGACGCCGCACAGTTTTTGGGATATCGAATTGGCGGATTTTGGTGAAAAACCGGAATGTCTTGAGCTCCTTACTAAGGTACAGGAGTGCAGTTTGTTGAATTATTTGTGGAGCAAGGTATGAAACAATATTTTACCGTCCTTTTTGACATTTCAAGGCCGAAATTAATTTTAAGAATTTGATTTTTAACTGCTAACTGCCGGTCCACCGAAATTTCATGACTTGACTTGTGACGTTACACAACATGGCACGGGATTTTCAGACTATAGGAGTGATTTCCGTCATTAGTGCCAACCACACTAGTGCTTCATAGGTCAGCACTGGATTTATCACGACTTGTTATATTCAATATTTCGTATAATGTCCCAATGTCTTACTATTCTTATTTCAAAATCTGGAAAATGGAAAAAGGATTTTCAAAGTTTCTCCACCGGGGCCCTCCTTGCTATGAATACAGTCGAGAGACAGAGGGTTCCATCATGCAATTAACACCGTGCTTCCAACTCAGATGTATAAAGGCCTCCACTCCACAGCGTAAAGAACGATTGGAATCGCTCCTGCTATTACAAAAACGATGACTACTTGCTTACTGCTCGCAGTTTCCAGACGATATATCCACGATAGGCGTTTGGGGTATACCTATTTACTGCTTACAAGTAAAAGAAGCCGTTGGAACTTCTAACATTACCCACCATAACCATATCCAAACATTCCAAAAGCGGCTTTGTCTACGGTGTTCTTGAGAAGCTCATCTTCAAGTTCATCATGTCATAGTTATTCACCGTCGATTAAGGGTTACTCCGTCTTCGCCTTTCACGCGTTGTGAATCCGCCTAAGCTTGAGGCAATTTATAAGTCTCACTCATTGCCATCCGCCCGTGTTATCCTGACAGATGCTGCTAGTAAGCCATTATCAATCAAATCATTTAGCGTCACTGTTCGAATTTCAGGTTGTCAGAGATCAGTTTTAATTAGTCGATTTCGCTACGCTGTAGCTCTGTTTGGATTGGCCTTTGCGTTTGTCAACCGCTTACTTATGTCTTTGAACATTAACTGAGGCAAATCAAGAGAACCTCTCCAACCTCTGATTTTCGACGCTCTCAAGCTGTCATCATCAATTCTTAATACATGAATCGCATAATCCCCACTGCGTGTAAAACGATCACGACCTATCCCTGGCTTTTGTGATCCGCGCTCTGTCTTCAACTTAGCGTTTAGCTTCTCTGAACCACTTTTCTGGCTTCATCAATTGGCAGAAGTGCACTATTACTCAAATTGCAATAAGCTCTGGGCTTCACATTTGCAAGGGAAGTTGTCGCCTCGAAATCATCTGACCTTTAGCACTACCAATAAGAGGTTTTTAGATCTTACATTCTTTATATTAAATTCCTGTTAAACATAAACGTCTCTTTCCCCACATTTCTTTATCCATTGTTAGCGATTTTTTTTGTAGATCGTGAGACACTAATTTAGGACCAGTGTATGCTTTGTGGTCAAAGGGTAGTATAGGTCCCGGGGCGAAACGTGGATTGGTACCCACGATGGAGCATAAAACCTGGGAAATGCCTGCTGAACCAACACCAACAGCTCTACTACCAAACCCTATCTCCACCTCCACATGGTGACCGCTGGGAGCTCTTTCTTAAAGAAAAGCTGCACACGGAGAAGGATGAAGGCGAGTCTCCCGCGCCTAAAAACGGGACAAATTGTACCAACTGGTCCTCCAGGTTGGGAGTTGGGTAGGGCTGACAACCCTACACGGAAAACAACTTGTTACGAAGCCACAACAGGAGCCTCGGACAGGACGGATTTTAAAACGACGAACCCGGCAACGACAACGGAATAACGATTTGCGCATTTTCTCATGGAACGTGCGCTCCCTGTACAGAGATGAAGCTGATGAGCAGCTAGCCGATACCCTGTATCAATATAGGGGTGATGTAACAGCATTGCAAGAGATGCGATGAACAGGGATCGGTTTCCTGGAGAAGATATATATTATATATATTATATATATATTATAGCGGTCATCCAGTAAACCATGTGCTCGGAGTAGGTTTCTTAGTAAGCCAAAAAATGAAACCTGCTGTTATCGGCTTTGAAAACATAAGCGAACGGCTATGCACTCTGCGATTGCGAGGCAAGTTTAGAAATATAAGCCTCATTAACGTTCACGCCCCTACAGAGGGCACTGCAGAGTCGGAGAAGGATACCTTCTACGAGGCAGTAGAACGAACCCTCGAAGCCTGTCCCAGATATGATATCAAAATCATACTTGGGGATTTTAACAGCCAAGTAGGGACAGAGCCCCTATTCAGGCGATACGTTGGCTCCCATAACTTACACGAAAAAACAAATGATAACGGACTGCAGATTATTCAATTAGCAGGGTCACACGAAATGGTTGTTGGAAGTTGGTTTGCGCGAAAAGCGGTCCACAAACATACGTGGGCCTCTCCAGACGGGACCACTTTCAACCAAATTGACCACGTGTTGATCGAACGCCGCCACCTCTCAGCCTTGATGAATGTCAGAACATATAGGAGGGCCAATATAGACTCGGATCACTATCTCGTTGGCATGGTGTTCCGAGCTCGAATAACAATACCACCTAGAATCCCCTCTGACAATCAGGTGAGAGTGAACACTAAAGCCATCCACAACAGAACCCTCCGCGACACCTATAAGAGGGAAATGGATGCCGTAATAACCGCTGTCAACAGAGAACGTGGAAATGAAGCATCAACAAATGATCTTCACAATCACCTGAAGAACGTTATAATGGATATGGCCACAAACATACTTGGCCACAGTCGGAACGGCTGGTTTGACGATGAATGTAAGCTAGCAACGGAACGGAGGAATGCCGCATACCGAGTAATGTTGCATTCTCAAAGAACGCGGGCACGCGCAGAGACTTATCACGAACTCCATCGAGCGGAGAAGCGACTTCACAGACGGAAAAAGGAAGCCTGGGAGAACCAAAAAGTCTGTGAACTAGAAAAGTGCAGGGAGCAAACGCACCAGGCGCGGAAGTTTTACCAACAAGTCAGCAGGATGAAGCCTTATACACCTCGATGCTCATCCTGCCGAGACAAAGAGGGAAATCTGATTTCCGACAGAATGGGCATATTAGAGCGATGGGTTGAGTACTGTGATGAGCTACTGAACAACCAGAACATCGGCGAGTTGAAGGTCCCGCCAACTGAGGACGACGGACAAATACTGCCACCACCAAGTTTAGGAGAAACAGTCCGTGCAATTCATCGGCTAAAAAATCATAAGTCGCCAGGAGCCGATGGAATTACAGCCGAGTTAATTAAATATGGAGGCGACCAGTTACACCAAGTGGTTCATCAACTTGTGCTGAAGGTATGGGACAGCGAATCAATGCCTGACGATTGGCAACGAGGCATTATCTGTCTCATACATAAAAAGGGAGATATCACACAGTGCAGCAATTATAGAGGTATCACGTTGCTGAGTACCATCTATAAGATATTCTCCACTATCTTACTAGGCCGGATAGCCCCATACGCCCAGAACATCATTGGCCCATACCAAAGAGGCTTCACTCCAGGCAAATCAGCAACAGATCAGATTTTCTCTCAGCGGCAAGCGATGGAAAAGCTGTTGGAATATGGACAACAGTTGCACCATCTGTTCATCGACTTTAAAGCCGCTTATGATAGCATAGCCAGGGTAAAACTGTACACGGCCATGAGAGAATTCGGTATCCCGGCGAAATTAATAAGACTGACTAGGCTGACCCTGACCAATGTGCGAGGCCAGATAAAAGCAACAGGATCACTCTCAAGAACTTTCGACATCAACAACGGTCTACGACAAGGGGATGGGCTATCATGCGTCCTCTTTAACCTGGCCCTCGAGAAAGTGATCCGTGATGCTGAGGTAAATGCAAGACGTACGATCCTCCTATCTAGGGTCGAAAATCACAACCGATAACAACTACGATGATGAAATCCGCGCACGGTTGTTGTCAGCCAACAGAGCCTATTTCAGCTTACAAAGACTGTTCCGCTCGAAACGTCTCACCATAGGGTCAAAGCTCTTACTGTACAAGACTATGATCTTGCCAGTTCTCATGTATTCCTCGGAAACTTGGGTTCTTAGCAAGAAAAATTGCGAACTCTTGGCCGCGTTCGAGAGAAGAATCTTCCGAAGAATTTTTGGCCCCCTACATGAGGATGGACGTTTCCGTAGCCTGCACAATGACGAAATCTATGAACGATACCATGACCGTCAGGTTGTGGATAAAATCCGGCTCAATAGGTTACGGTGGGCGGGCCACTTAATCCATATGGATGAGGATGATTCCACCCGGAAAGTCTATAAGGGCAATATCTATGGTAGAAAAAGAAGACGAGGCAGACCCTGCCTAAGATGGAGTGATGGCGTGGGTCAGGACGCCAGATAGCTTTTAGGGATATCGAATTGGTGGACCTCGGCGCAAAACCGGGATGTCTGGAGTTCCTTATTAAGGCAGGCCTAGACCGGATACCGGTTGTTGCGCCGTTGATGATGATGATCAAGGTATGGTTTACAACTATTGAGAAGTTAATTGAAATTACCACGGGAGGCAGAGGGATCCTATTCAACTTTCTGGTATGAATAGATCATGGTAAAATCAGAAATGTTTCACAAATAAAAAATCATTGTATGGACTTTTTGCAAGCGTAATAATTTTCTTTCTTTTCTTTCCACGTAAGGTTGTTACAAAATATAAATATGACTTGTTTCTATATATCTGTTTATACTTTCACAAGTTGAAATTTGCTTTCAGCCATTACATACAATTTTCATTAAATCTGTTTTCATTGATCGTGTCTGCAAAACTACCATTTGCAGGGGTTCTAAGTGTTCGAAAACGAGTAAAAAAATGGTTGGTAGTCCACCGGTTCAATATTTTCAATCGTTCGTTAGTGTGTACTATGCAAAAGTAATACAAAAAGAAGTTTAATAATAAATATTAAAAAAATGAGTGTATGTAGTTGTGTGGTGTGTAGATGAAACAAAGAAGCTACAAAGCAACTTCTATCTTCTCAGTTATTCACCACTTTCTTATTGGTCGGTTATTCTTTTTTTACAATTATCGAAATTTTGCTAATGCTAGAAACAATTATTTGAATTTCGAGTTTTAACTGCTTTTAGAATGGCCTTTTCAATTGTTTGGTTTTTTAAGACGGTGGAAAGCGAAATTATGAAGATTCAGTGGTAAGAATACTTCCACGGTATTCCGCTAAGCGCCAGAATGCAACAGTTTCGCAAACTCGGTGCTGCCGAATTGCCTTCCCTCCGTACTCGATACAAAACATTGTTTTATTTAAAATAATTTTATATATTTTGTTTTGAATAGCTGTAGAGCTGTTTTTCATTTTTGCTTAATTTGATCAAATTAAAGAGAAATTAATTATAATATATTTAGGACAAAAAGTAATTAAAACCAATAACATACTATTAAACATTAAGAGCCGAACTTAAATGATGTGGGAATTGTTTGTTGCGTGAAAGCGAAGCCACCGCGCTTTTCGATGATTTTTGATTCTCGTTGAGCCTTCTTTTGATCCGCCGTGACCATAATCTCTTGAAGAGACTTGGCCTGTTCTTGTGTTAGGCTGCTAGTGAGAAGTGCATACCAGGCTTGGTCTTGTGAGGATATAGCTGTTGGTAAGAAGAACAATTTGAATATTTTTCATACAGCTTAAGCCGTCGTTTTTCTGTGTACTTACCGGACATTACTTCCTTAAAGCTGACGTATTCATCAACAGCGTTCTCCAGATCCTCCTCATTATCGATCGGTGTTGTATAGCTTTCCAAAGCAGTTTCTACTAGATCTGCGTCTGATAGATCATCGTCATCGGAGTCAGAATCTTCTTCGTCATCCTGAGCATTGACAAAATAGTGTGAATTCGCAAAAAGGACAATAATTCATTTTCTTAGCACCAGTTTACCTTGTATTCAACTTTCATTTCGAAACCAGCTTCATCGGCCTTCTTTTTCGCAAAATCTCCAATTTGTTCTAAATAGCCCGGCGCGAAATCGTCGATGGCGTCCTCGTCACTTGATAACGCCTCTGTACGTTCAGAGAACAAAAAAAGATTAGATTTCTTTTTACAATCCAGAAGACTCTTGGATACTAACCTTCACAGTCATCATCCTCTTCATCGGTCTCTTCTTCCTCCTCTTCTTGTGCACGCGAATGATAAGCACGCTTCAAGCCATCGAAAAGTAAAATTAATTTTGGAATAATCTCAGCAGCTATTTCGCTTAAAACTTTCGGCTTAGCATCTCCTAATGATATTAACGTGCATAGGCCCAAAACACAGATTTTTCGATCGTGAACACTGCGTCGAAAAGAAAACACAGTATAATGTTTGTCAACGGTTTAAAAATTTATCTGGTACTGGACTGTCGTTGGATGATGGAGTCGCCAGTTTCCTACTTACCCTAAAAAGCAGTCTGTGTCGTGAAGCCATTGTTTGATGAAATGCGAACTTATTGGTTCGGCATTTGGCTGTCCCATTTGTGTTTGCATATTTTGTAAAATTTGCAGCAATAATTGTGGATTATAATAAAGGGCGGCTATGACAACCTGCAATGAGCAAGGATTACTCGGCTTGACTCGATTTTGAAGCAAAGGAGGGTTAAATTGGAAAATTTGTTAAATAGTTTGGAAAAAAATGAATGTTGTGTCGTATATGCGCCGTTTTGTTCGCAAACTTGTTGCTATTTAGAAGGCAACTCCATTATCCCCCTCTTATAACCCCCCCTTCTTATTTGCAAAAAACTCAGACGGCCAGTTTTCGCAAGCCTCTTTTGAGGCGAACTTAGTAGCACCAAGAGCGTTTTGCATCACTTGGTGCCAGGTCCGGACTATACGGTGGGTGCGATAGGACATCCCATTCGAGCTCCCGCAGCTTCTGGCGGGTCATCAAAGATGTGTTATGCCGAGCATTGTCCTGGTAAAACAGAACACCATTCCTATTGACCAATCCTGGCCGCTTCTGGTCAATCGCCTGCTTCAAACGGTCTAGTTGCTTACAGTAGAAGACCAAATTGAGGGTGTGGCCATAGTTGAGCAGCTCATAGTGGATGACTCCCTTCCAATTACACCAAACACACAGCAAAACCTTCCTGGCCGTCAATCCGGACTTGGCGATGGTTTGGGCCGGCTCACCGCGCTTCGACCACGATCTTTTTCGCTTGAGATTTTCGTACGTGATCCACTTTTCATCACCAGTCACCATCGGCTTCAAAAATGGGTCGAATTCGTTCCGTTTCAGCAGTGCATCGCAGGCGTTGATTCGGTCCAAGAGATTTTTTTCCGTCAACTCGTGCGGCACGCAAACATCCAGCTTTTTTTGGAATCCCATCTTCTGCAAATGGTTCCAAACGGTTTTATGATCTATACCCAGTTCCTGACCAATCGAGCGAATGCTTACATGCCGGTCTACTTGGATGATTTCGACGATTTTATCGGTTTCTACGACGATTGGCCTATCAGTACGGGGTGTATCTTCGACATCCACTACACCAGAACCAAATCGATCGAACTAACACGCTGTACTGTGCGAATCGTTACAGTATCGGACCCATAAACTTCACAATTTTTTTTGGCCGCCTTCGTTGCATTTTTACCTCTCAATTAGTAAAAATGTAAAATATGACGATTTTTTCCCTTAGTGGACCCCATCTTTGACGCGCTATAACTTGAGACTGAAACGTACGATCATAAAACTGTCAAAAAAAAACACCTTTAGCCCAGATTGTCGTCTTCAAATCGCCGTATAGTATGACCCGATGCGATAAGTACAACACAAGATATGTTTAAGTGTCGCCACCTATTGACAAACTACGACATTACTTTCCTGCCGCGCCACATCACTCCGCCCCCAGACGAAACCTAGGGGTTTCGGCGACTGATCCCGGAACTTCGTTCACCGTCAATCCACAAAACGGACACGACGCTGCTTCGGGGCAGACACGGGTTTCAGCCTGGACAGAGAGACCGCCTTCCTGTGTCCACCGATCTCGAGCTGGAAGAAATGTTCTCCCCGCTCGAGAACGCGGTACGGTGGAGGCTGCAGCGGCTTCCGGACGGCATCCGTCCTGACCAGAACGTGCGTGCACGTGTCCAGTTCCTTGGGCGAACAGGCAGGTGTGGACGAGTGTCGGGTGGGTGGTGGGCTTTTATGCGTCGGAAATTGTCTCTCAGCAGACGCACCAACCCCGAATCTGTGAGACCCGATCTCTTGTCGAAGACCGGATCGCTTGGGAGTCTCGGGTTCTCCCCGTATACCAGCTCTGCGGGGCTGGCAGCAAATTCCTCTCGTCGGGTTGTACGTAGGCCGAGTAGGACGAGAGGCAAGACTTGGGACCAGGACGGATCGTCGCGTGCCATAATGGCGGCTTTCAGCGTCCGGTGCCAACGTTCTAGCATCCCATTGGATTGCGGGTGGTATGCAGTAGTCCGCTGGCGTTTAAAACAAAGGAGTTTGCCTAACTCGAAGAAAAGGGTGGACTCAAATTGCATTCCCTGGTTAGTGATGACCACTGCAGGGACGCCAAAGCAAGGTATCCACTCTCGACAGAGGGCTTCGGCACATGATTGCGCCGTAATGTCTTTCAGAGGTATTGCCTCAGGCCACCGCGTAAACCTGTCGATGATTGTGCGACAATACCTATAACCGTGCGAGTCTCGCAAAGGCCCTACTATGTCGAAGTGTATTGTGTGGAACCGCTTGGTAGTGCGGGGGAATGAGCCCATTTCTTCCCTTGCATGCCTGGAGACTTTACACTTCTGGCATGCGATGCATTCTCTGGCCCAGGAATTGACATCCTTGTTTATGTAGGGCCAGAAATATTTCTCAGTGACTAACCGATTTGTTGTCCTGATGCCTGGATGCGCTAAGTCGTGAACTGCGTGGAACACTTCCTTGCGAAAGGTGGCCGGAATGTATGGCCGAGGTCCCTTTTCCGAGTCTTTGCAGCAGAGAGAGAGGTTTGAGCCGTAGATGGGCAACTCCCGAAATTTGTATTTGGGGTTGGATTTGAGGCTCTGAAGTGCTGCGTCATCCTCCTGCGCCTTGGCAATAGCCGAGAAATCGAGTGAGGCGGGGATGTTAACCTCGGAGACATGAGACAAAGCGTCAGCAACTATGTTGTCCCTGCCGGACACGTGCTGGATATCTGACGTAAACTGGCTTATAAAGCTCAGATGTCGAAGCTGACGAGGGGACTCTTTGTCGGGCTTCTGTTTCAAAGCATACGTGAGAGGCTTATGGTCCGTGAACACTGTGAACGGCCTGCCTTCTAGGGAGAAACGGAAGTATTTGATGCTCAAGTACGCGGCGAGCAGTTCGCGATCGTAGGTACTGTAGTTCCGTTGAGCGGAATTCAACTGCTTCGAGAAGAAGCTCAACGGCTGCCAAACTTGATCCACCTTTTGGTGAAGGGCAGCACCTACTGCGATGTCAGAGGCATCAACAAAAACGGCTAGGGGTGCATCTGGAATGCCAAGAGTGTAGCGTCGGCCAGTTGTTGACGGGATTTGTCAAACGCGCGGATCGCCTCTTCAGACCACACGATCTCTCGTGTGTCCTTAGTTTTGGGGCCAGACAAGTACGCGTTCAAAATGGACTGGTGATTTTGAATGTTGCGAATCCTGCCGCGCCATAACTTTTTCCTCAACCTAATATTTTGCCGTGAGATAGCACGAGGATCAATTCAGTACTGCTGAACTGAGGTAGACGATGGAATGAATTGAGGTCTTAGCTCAAATTTAGCGCTCTTTCGATCCTGCAGGTAGTGTAAGTAGGCAAGTTTCAGTATCTTGAAATCTCAATCGACCGACTTTTAAGGTTACTTGTTGTTATCGCTGGCCTGGGAGAACCACCAAGTCTGTGAACTCGAGAAGTACAGGGAACAATCGCACCAGGCGTGCAAGTTTTACCAACAAGTAAGCAGGATGAAGCCTTATACACCTCGATGTTCATCCTGCCGAGACAAAGAGGGAAATCTGATTTCCGACAGAATGGACATATTGGAGCGATGGGTTGAGTACTTTGATGAGCTACTGAACAACCAGAACATCGGCGAATTGGAGGTCCGCCAACTGAAGACGACGGACAAATACTGCCACCACCAAGTTTAGGAGAAACAGTCCGTGCAATTCATCGGCTAAAAAATCATAAGTCGCCAGGAGCCGATGGAATTACAGCCGAATTAATTAAATATGGAGGCGACCAGTTACACCAAGTGGTTCATTAACTTGTGCTCAAGGTATGGAACAGCGAATCAATGCTTGACGATCGGCAACGAGGCATTCCCTGTCTCATACATAAAAAGGGAGATATTACACAGTGCAGCAATTATAGACGCACGTGGAGAGCAGCGGAAGACGATTGTAGAGCAGAAACAGTCGCACTCCCCGCTGAGAATGCTGCTTGCGTCAAACGGACCGCAGATAGCCCTCTGCAAAGTGAACAGGGGAAAAAGCGGAAAGAGGACGACGTGCCTGAAGGAGACTTTATCGAAGTAGTCTCCAAGGCCCAAAAAAAGAAGGCGAAAAAGGATAAAAAGAAACAACGGACTCCGGCGCCAGAGACACGTCTGTCCAAAAACAAGGAGGCTGCCAACCCAAAGCCAGTAGCGGAAAAAACGAGGAAACGAAGAAGGACTAGATCGTCGGCTCTGCTCATTAAGCCGACGGAAGGCAAGACATTTGCGGAAGTCCTTAGTGAAATCCGCTACAGGATGAAACCCGAGGAGAACGGAGCAGAGGTGTCTTCGATACGGAAAACGAGGAGTGGTGGAGTTCTCGTCGAACTGGGCCCAAAGACGACCGACAAGAGCACGTTCTGCGAAGCGGTCAAGGGGCTATTGGGGGAGAAGGCCCTTGTTTCCAGCCTAGAACCCATGTGCTCTCTGGAAATACGGGATCTTGACTGCCTCACAGAAAAGGTCGAAGTAGAGGAGGCGCTAAAGCGTGAATGTCCAGAGGTAACCAATGCCCGGGTAGGTATTACCTCTGTAAATGCTCGAGGCCAAAAACTTGCCGTGGTGGATGTCCCCGAGCAATATGCGAGGAAACTCCTTAACAGCGGGAGAATCAAAATCGGATGGGTAGTATGCAGGGTACGAATGCGGATAGTCCCCACCAAGTGCTACAGGTGTCTGGACTATGGACACACATCAGCAGCTTGCAAGGGTCCGGACAGGAGGACAGCATGCCGGAGATGCGGCCAAGCGGGTCATCAAGCGAAGACTTGCAAGGAAAGCGAGAGTTGTGTTCTCTGCAGGGATCGTGGCGCATCTGGCGAAAGCGTCGCACACACTGCGGGCTCGGGACGGTGTCCGATCTTCAGGGCGGAATTGGAGAGGGCTAGGGTGCGAACGCCATGATCCGCATTTTGCAAATTAACATGCACCGGAGTGCAACCGCTCACCAGTTGCTAGCGCAGTTCGCTGCGGAAGTAAATGCTGATCTAGTGCTGATTAGCGAGCAATACCGAAACAAGGACCCATCCTCATGGTATCTCGACTTATCGGGCACCGCTGCCATCTGGGTTCGGGACGACGTTCGACTTCGTGTTCTTGCCGAAGGCCGGGGGGACGGATTTGCCTGGATCCGGTGTTTAGGGATAACGTTTTTTAGCGTTTACCTGACGCCGAATGAGTCGATTCCGGACTTTCAACGCCGGCTTGATGCTCTGGAGGACGCCGTTTCGAACACGGAGGGACGAATCCTGGTTGGCGCTGATTTTAATGCCAGGGCTCTTGAATGGGGCATGCCTCAATCAGACTCCAGAGGGAAACGGATTCTGGAAATGGCGGCGAGAATCGGGCTCGTAATTTTAAACACCGGATCCACGCCAACGTTTCGGCGCTCAGGTTGTGAAGGAAGCATTCCCGACATAACTTTTGCGTCGGAATCTCTGGCATCATCGGTGGACGGGTGGCGAGTCCTAGAAGACTTCTCGGCAAGTGATCATCAGTACATTGCGTTCGGAGTGTTTGACGCTACTTGCCGGCGAGCACCAACACGACGTTCCTCCTGCGTGTGGAATGTCGCGAAGGTGAACATCGGAAGGTTCGTCGAAGCTCTTGGAGCAGGTAGGGCCGCGCTGGGGGGCACTCCGGGGGGTGGTGGTGTCGCAGCTGACACCGTCGTAAATTCAGTGATGAATCTGATAACGACAGCGTGTGAGGCTTCCATGCCCCGGAGAGGCCCCAGGCGCGACAAGCCTTCTATGTACTGGTGGACGGCGGAAATTGCCGACCTACGGAAGGAGTGTCATAAGCTCCGCCGTTTGGCACAACGTTTGTACGCCAACGAGGAGGCATGTATAAAGGCACAATATAGATCAGCAAAAAGGAGACTCCGCAGCGCTATAAATAAAAGCAAAGCTCGCGGCTGGCAAAATCTTATTAATGAGGTGAATGATGACCCGTGGGGACTTGGCTATAAGCTTGTCACTCGGAAAATCGGGGCTCTGCGGAAGCCCTGCATACTGAGCACCGACCAGATGGACCGCATTGTGCGGGCATTGTTCCCCAGACACCCTGTACGGCTTGATGTAAACAGCGCGGAAAGCGTCGTGGATTGCCCCCTTTTCACAATGGGAGAACTCGAAGAAGCGGTTCTCACTATGAAAAACAGGAAGGCGCCAGGTCCTGATGGCATCCCGGCGGAAGTTTACAAACTGGTGTTCCGCCAACGGCCAGAATTGCTGCTCGAAGCGTTCAACGCGTGCTTGAAGGAGGGCATTTTTCCTTCTCGTTGGAAAGTGGCCAGACTCGCGTTGATCCGTAAGGGTAAAGGAGATCCGGAGCTCCCGTCTGCATACCGACCGCTGTGTATGCTTGACACGGCCGGAAAAGTGCTCGAGAAGCTCATCAGGGGTAGACTCGCTGAAGCGATCCGTGCTGCCGGGGACTTATCCGCAAGGCAGTTCGGGTTTAGAACAGGGAAATCTACAGTGGATGCTGTTATGGAGGTCGTAGATGCGTTTAATCGAGCCGGGGCACACAGCCGCCGATCTCGACGGATAGTGCTCCTCATAACGCTTGATGTCAGAAATGCCTTCAATTCCGTGAGATGGACAGATATGCTGGGCACACTAGAGAACTCCTTTCACGTGCCAAGCTATCTCTTGCGGATATTGAGGGATTATCTGAAAGACCGCTCCCTGTTCTATGAGACGCTAGAGGGCCAGAGGAGGATGGAAATCACGTCGGGAGTAGCGCAGGGATCCATCCTAGGGCCGGACCTCTGGAACGCTTCCTACGATAGTCTGCTGAGACTCGATATGCCTGAAGAGTCGCGCCTGGTCGGTTATGCAGACGACGTTGCGGCACTTGTTGCCGGACGCACTGTTGAACAGGCGCAAAGCAGACTTGGCATATTGATGCGACGGGTAAGCGGATGGATGACTGCTCACGGTTTCAACCTTGCGCTGGAAAAAACCGAAGTAGTCATCCTGACCAGAAGAAGAATCCCGACCTTGCGTCCCATATCGATCGGCGAGTTGACTATAGAGTCAAAACCAACGGTTAAATACCTTGGTTTAATGCTCGACTCGAAGATGAGCTTCTTCGAGCAAATCAAAGCAGCCGCGGACAGGGCTGCAGCAGGAGTCGCGGCCTTGAGTCGGCTAATGGCGAATGGCGGCGGCCCTATATCAACTAGGAGACGTCTCCTCATGGGAGCAACGCAGTCCGTCCTTCTCTATGGTGCGGAGGTATGGGCTGATGCCCTTGACAAGGAGGTGTATCGTAAACGCCTCGCTCAAGTGCAGAGGCGGGGAGCTTTGCGAGTGGCGTCTGCTTATCGCACTGTCTCCGAACCGGCTGTGATGGTGATTGCGGGAGTGATCCCCGTTGCCCTCCTTGCCAAGGAGCGCAAAGCTATCTATCGCCGTAAGGGCGAAAACTTAAGAGAAGTGGTTGCCCGTGAAGAACGTCAACGCACCCTTAACGAGTGGCAACTTTCTTGGCAAAATGAGCCAAGGGGCAAGTGGACTGCGCGTCTCATCGACAAATTAGACCCGTGGTTGAACAGAAAGCACGGTGAGATTGATTACTTCCTTACCCAACTTCTAAGTGGGCATGGAGGTTTTCAGTCTTACCTGCACAGGGTTGGGAAGGCGCGATCTCCTGACTGTGTGTTCTGCAATAGAGTGGCGGATGACGCTGAACACACCTTTTTCTCTTGCGAGAAGTGGGACGGCCTCCGCCAGCAGCTTTATGCAGACACAGGGGAGCTCTCTCCAGACAACATTGTCAGAGAGATGCTGAAGAGCGCTGGCAGCTGGAATCGTATTGCGCATTATGTTCGGGCTCTTCTTACTACGAAGAAGATTGAACTCGACCGGCAGAGGGATCGGACGGTAAGGGGTTCCCTGAACTAACAATTCCCTTCCTCCCCTCCCCTCCCGTTGGTGAAAGGAATTCCCTGACTTGAAGGCTCCCAAAGCCGGGAGAGCGGGAGGGCTAGCCCGAAGTAATGTGTCAAACGGTTCCAGGCTAGTTCTCTGATGTCGGGGAGGTGTTTAGTTGGTAGTCCGCTAGCGTGCTGTTGCGGGAGTCCAACACTCTGTGCGTAAACGCATTCACCTACCCTATAAAAAAAAAAAAAAAAAAAAAAAAAAAAAAAAAAAGTATGGAACAGCGAATCAATGCTTGACGATCGGCAACGAGGCATTCCCTGTCTCATACATAAAAAGGGAGATATTACACAGTGCAGCAATTATAGAGGTATCACGTTATTGAGTACCATCTATAAGATATTCTCCACTATCTTGCTAGGCCGGATAGCCCCATACGCCCAGAACATCATTGGCCCATACCAAAGAGGCTTCACTCCAGGCAAATCAGCAACAGATCAGATTTTCTCTCTGCGGCAAGCGATGCAAAAGCTGTTGGAATATGGACAACAGTTGCACCATCTATTCATCGATTTTAAAGTCGCCTATGATAACATAGCCATGGTAAAACTGTACACGGCCATGAGAGAATTCCGTATCCCGACGAAATTGGTAAGACTGACTAGGCTGACCCTGACCAATGTGCGAGGCCAGATAAAAGCAGCAGGATCACTCTCAAGACCATTCGACATCAACAACGGTCTACGACAAGGGGATGCCCTATCATGCGTCCTCTTTAACCTGGCCCTCGAGAAATTGATCCGTGATGCTGAGGTAAATGCAAGAGGTACGATCCTCTTTAAGTCCACCCAACTACTGGCCTATGCTGACGATATCGACATCATGGGAAGAACGACCCGAGACGTACAAACTGCCTTCATCCAGATCGAGCAGGCGGCGCGAGATCTTGGGCTGCACATCAATGAAGGCAAGACAAAGTATATGGTGGCAACGTCAGCACCGAAGACGAATCAACCAACAACATCAAACCGCACTGGTCAAACACAAACACGAAGAAGAATAAGGATAGGAGAATACAACTTTGAGACCGTTGACAATTTCTCCTATCTAGGGTCGAAAATCACAACCGATAACAGCTACGATGATGAAATCCGCGCACGGTTGTTGTAAGCCAACAGAGCCTATTTCAGCTTACAAAGACTGTTCCGCTCGAAACGTCTCACCATAGGGTCAAAGCTCTTACTGTACAAGACTATGATCTTGTCACCCCTTATGCATTCCCAGGGGGGTTCTGCGCAAGAAAATTGCAAACTCTTGGCCACGTTCGAGAGAAGAATCCTCCGAAGAATTTTTGGCCCCCTACATGAGGATGGATGATTCCGTAGCCTACACAATGACGAAATCTATGAGCGATACCATGACCGTCCGGTTGTGGATAAAATCCGGCTCAATAGGTTACGGTGGGCGGGTCACTTAATCCGTATGGATGAGGATGATCCCACCCGGAAAGTCTATAAGGGCAATATCTATGGTACAAAAAGAAGACGAGGCAGACCCTGCCTAAGATGGAGCGATGGCGTAGGTCAGGACGCCAGACAGCTTTTAGGGATATCGAATTGGTGGACCTCGGCGCAAAACCGGGATGTCTTGAGATCCTTATTAAGGCAGGCCTAGACCGGATACCGGTTGTTGCGCCGTTGATGATGATGATTTCTGTTACTAGAACGACTTTAACTTATCATATTTGCCTGGAAGAGAAAATCATCCAGAAATTTGAAGTGGCTTATTCAATAGCGTGCACCTTCGCGTTAATCGAACTTGATTGGCTCTCAGTTATAATTCGAAACATTTTTTTCAGTAAATTTCTCTTTCAACCTATGTTTACATTTCTATTAAAATTACGAACCTGTAAACACATTGTCCTAAGCTCCGACGATTTAACCTGTCGCGTGAGGCGTGACAGCACTAATTCAACAAATAATGGAATTACTGTATCTATTTGCCCTTTGCATTGCAGAATTATGACCTCCAGGAGTTTAGCTGCATGGCATTCTGGATCGTCCCCGGCATCACTAGTCATTACCTATGAGTAGATAATTTACAATTTATTATTAAAAATTCTGCTTCTTCTTAAAGAACGTCCCGGCATTTGTACAAACTCTTACTCACCGTTTTACACATATCGAATATAGCTAATAATCGATTCGGGTCGGCCAAGAACGCGTTGGTATCTACTGTGACATAATTATGAAGCGCTGGCATCACGTCAACAAAATAATCCAGACCATCCTTCTTGAATACTTGATAGATCAACTCTAACATCTGCCACATTTCCGGCGAAATCGTTTTTGAAGTTAGATCGAACACAAGCGAGAAGGTTTCTTCATAGAAATCTGAAATGGACAATTGACGAATTCAGCAGGATTTTCGAAAAATTTGGTGATGTGTGGTCATCAACTCACCAGTTATGTTTTGTGTGAATATGTGTCCTACGACATTTATTACAATTGGTCGTAATCTATCCATAATAGCTGGTTGCTCTTCCATAACTGTCAGTAGTGTTTCTATGGTGTTGAGCAATCCCATTGCTGTTATTGCCTTCTCGTCAGAGCCTTCCTCACTCTCCAGTACCTGGCTGAATGTCGTTGCCAAGTGTTGACAAATATCCACGGCAATGGGTTGCAATTGGTCAGCAAATGTACAAACTATTTTCTGCATAACGTTCGTTAAATCTTCATTTTCAGTCTCACGAATGGTTTTTAATAGTTCCTCAGTAATTTCCTTAATTTTCGGCTCAATATAGGGTGCAGTTCTATCGTCGGATGATAGGAATATTTGTAAGGCAATTGCTGCCTCCACTTTCACAGGTAGGTTGTCGTCGTTCAGAAGTGCATTCGACGTTAGTCTCATAATTTCCGGTAGAATTTGCGGGTTTTTCAGTGGAGTTTCGCACAAATGATGTAATACCCAGCAGGCACGAGCTCGCATGTGTCCTGATGAGGAATATCTCGTTAGGGTGCTACTTTGAGCAAAGTGTCTATATCTACTTACCATGCGGATTATTAAATTCCGGAAACACATAATTTACAATCATCGGCTCCAATTTATCACTGTACGCTTTTTTCTTTACTAAGATCTCAGCAAGTGTGCCCGTCATATGAAGGGCGCCATCCTTCTGCTTATCGTCTGCATTTGGTGATGTGATGACTTGCTTGATAACTTCCATTGCTTTCGGCAAGACACCTTTCCGTTTTTTACATGCGGCATGCAACAGGGTCTGAGCTGCCGGCACGGGAGTCGCGTAATCTTCAAAAACATCTAAACAAGCAAGGAAAAAGGTAAGCATGTAATATCTCAGTAGCAACAGGTTGTAAAGCTTTCTATTACCGAACTTTAAACGGATGTATTCATGGGGGTCCGTATCCCAAAGTTCCTGATCTGCTTCCGTAAATGACATAATTGGGAATATAACGTCTTGAATGATAGCACCTATATGTGGTTCAATCAGTTTCCAAGATAGTGCATGAGAAACACTGTGAGCAAGTAAGAAAAGCCGTCAATGCACAGGAAATTAACATAAAAGTTTTGTTTTCAACTTACGCATTCTTCAAATACGACAATGTGTCAGTTAGAACCCTAGGTGAAACGTAGATCTTATTACGATATTGATCCAAGATTTTAAGTAGCACTTCTAGAACACCAGCAGTGAACGTCGCCAAATACCACTCCGCGAATTTCGAATATTCCTTTTCGACCGTATTTTTTGGGCTTCCGTATCTGAAGAGTTCATATAAGCAAAGTAGATGATATGGTCATGTAGATAAGATTAACGCCTAATTACCTCTCAAACATTCGCTCCATTATATGTAAGGCCCATTTTTTCACTTTCCATGCAGGCAATTCGGGCCGCTCGTCTTCATCAATATGCGACGAGTCAGGCACGTCCCGATGAGCGATTTGCCTGCATATCTCCATCCATTGCGAGAACATCTCTTTCGTTATTAATTCTAATGGGAGTGAGTACTGAGTCAAGGCGTAGTAGATTTTTAGAACTTGTTTTTGCAGAAGAAGGCTTTGATCGGATGGGTCGCCCATTAAGTTCACCATCAAGTTGTAAAGCAATGGTAATAGAAGATTCATAGCTTCGGTGAGTGGAGTTCGATCGTCGGCCTTTTTATACTCATAATTCTTAACTAATTGGTACATTGTAACTAAAGCTCCGTTCCATGCATTAACGTCTGAAATTTCAAGATTCCAAGTGATCTACATGAACTGAAGCCCATCCGACATCTTAACTTACCTGAATTTTGTAAATATATACTAATTTTATCCACTACCTGAGTCCAACGTCCTGGAAAATCATATTTGATTATATGAAACACACAGACCGCCAGCTGAAGCCTGGAATTTCACGAAAAAAGTAGTGAGCACCATTGCGAAAACTAGTAGAACTGCAGAGCACATACCTTATCAAGTCAGGGGCGTGAACTATAGCTTCAACAATACTATTTCGTATCATGGCCCGATCCTGTTCATGTATAGAATATACCATTGGTTCACCAGCTTCTGTTTCGCGATCCCACCAGTTTTGGGTAATTAAGTTTTTGAGGTAGATAGCACCCGCCTGTCGCACTGGTAAATCCAGATCATTTTGCATGACAATTTGCAAAAGTGTAGGAACAAAACCGATTATTTTGTGAATCTGTAAATGTAACGCGCAATTTCATTATTCCTGTTTTTATCAGAAAGAACGTCGTTTGTTCCACAAATGGGAACTTTGGAGTTTAGAAATTGGAATTCAGTGATTCCTCGGATACACAATGGATTTTACTTGATATAATAAATTGTAAGGTGAGGTGTGTGCGGCCGATAACAAAACAAATAATTCTCCATTTTTATCGAAATGAGAAAAGAAGACTAAATAGAATTTGCGTCACCAGTCCGCAGAGCTCGATTCAGGAATTTGGCTCGTTTTATCTTTAATCCGATTATACCATTTAATAATTTTAGACATTTGGTCAACAGCATTTATTTGGGTTTATCTGCAGCTCAACCATCTGGGCGGCACACTCAAGGTCACTCTCCTCTGGGTTCCCGGATATAGGAACATAGAGGGGAATGAGTGGGCCGACGGATTGGCCAGGCAAGGCTTTGCTCTTGGCAGTCCCTCGGCAAATACAGTCGATGTTCCGCTGGCGGCTGTCGGCGGCGGAGTCTACTCGCACTACATAGCAGCCGCGGGCCTGAGATGGCGACGGCTTACAAGCTGTGCCAAGTTAAGGAGAATTTGGCCCGCTTATAACATAGTCCGATCACGAGAGCTCCTGTGCCAGACGCGTGCAAATACATTCAAGATTACGTCGGTCTGCACTGGGCACTGGTCCATAGGGGACCATTCCGCTAGGCTCGGTATACCCTACAACTCGCATTGCCGAAGCTGCGGAGAAGGAAGGGAAACCCTCATGCACTTTCTGGCTAGCGTCAGGCTGCGGACACTGGGTAAACCATTCTTTGGGGACCTCAGAGAGATTTCTACCTGCAGGGCCGGAGAGCTGCTTTCCTTCGTGAATACTACGGGTTGGCTCTGAAGATCCGAACCGGCTGGACTCTGCCTCCCTGCTCCCATAACAGCAGTCACGGTCTTAGGAGTTTGTGGCATCAAAACGGTGTACCAAAGCGCTAATTGGGCTCCTCGTAGCGGCCACTGATACCTACCTACCCCATCTGCAGCTTGAAGCGTGAAGCGATCTAGTTCAGGCTGCTAAAATTACTCCAGAATTCTCCTTCCCTGTTAATTATCGGCAATTCTCTTTGAAAAGGGTCCAATTCTTGTTTCTATTACTCTAGAAGGGCTGAAGCTCTTGATGACCTACTAATGTGTTTTTGTGTATATAACTTGTAAGAAGTAGGGGAGGTGCGGGTATTTTGTCTTATATATTTACGGTAACTCTTATTACCCACCGTATCTAACATTCGGCGCTTTTTTACGCATTTTAGCGCATTCTTGACTACTTTGATGAGTGGAGATTGTGTTCAGGTTTAGTAACTCTCCTGATTAATGTGCACATCGGGTTTAAAATTATTCAATGGTTTCTGAAAGATTTCTTATTGCATATAGCTTGCACTCAGTCATACAGTTCACTATGCAGATACACATTTAGAAAAGTCCTTTTCGTATTCTGTATCGACTTGTTGTTTGGTATTTAGAGCACCTTCTTCTTTTTCTTCAGCCTTTGTCCCGTTCACAAGCGGGGTCGGCTCGTCGTGATCGGCTTCGCCATTTAACTCTATCGAATGCCTGATCTGGGTGCAATCTCGAGGCTTTCAAATCCCCATCCAGCGTATCAAGCCACCGTTGCTTAGGTCTGCCCTTTGGTCGTTTACCATCGACGACGATATTCAGACCAATCTTGGCAAGTGAATTCTCGTTTGCACGAATTGCGTGACCATACCATCGAATACGCCTCTTTCGCAACTTTTCCACGATCGGTGCAACCCCATAATGATCGCGGATATCGTCATTTCGGATGTGATCCAAACGTGTGACACCACTAGTCCAACGTAGCATCTTCGTCTCCATTACCGCAAGACGCCGTTCATTGTCTTTTATGGTCGGCCAACACTCAGAACCATAGAGAGCGACTGGACGGACGACATTGCGGTAAATTTTAGATTTGAGACGTTCGTTGATACGTCGATCACAAAGGACACCAGTTGTGGAACGCCACTTCATCCAGGTTGCGTTAATGCGTGAAGCAATTTCATGACGCAGTTCTCCATTGGCTGATAGCGTTGACCCGAGGTATTTAAATCGCTCAGTTCAGGGCAGATCACTGCCGCTGACAGTGATTGTGCCTGTTTCATGGGGATCGGTCGTCAAAAATTCAGTTTTGTTTAAATTCAATCTGAGACCGTGTTGCATGAGGCGATCATTCCATTTTTGAACAAGTTGCTCGAGATCATTTTTGCTATCAGATGCTAGGAAAACATCATCTGCATAAAGCAGTGTGTAGGGCGCTGGACGTTGGATATCCCGTGTGACGGTGTCCATAACAAGGACAAAGAGGAGTGGTGAGAGGGCACTTCCTTGATGAACACCAACAGAGACACGAAGTGGTTTTGATACAGCCGCCATACTTCGAACTTTACTTTTCGGATCGTGGTAGAGTAATTGAACCCAGCGCACGAGTTCTTCTGACACGTGGCAAGTGTTGTCGTAAAGCATACCAGATGAGTTCGTGTGGTACACGGTCAAACGCTTTCTCTAGATCCAGAAACGCAATGTAAAGAGGGCGAGGGCGATGCTTCTCACTGTGTTTCTCCATGAGTAACCGCGCAGCGTGTATTGTGTCAGTAGTTCCGCAGTTCTTGACAAATCCGGCTTGATTCACGGTTATTTCAACGATTTCGCTAATACGGTTGTCAAGAATGCGTTCAAAAATCTTCATGGTATGGGAAAGTAACCGGATCGGACGGTAATTTGAACATTCTGCTGGGCTACCTTTCTTTTTCCATATTGGAACAGTGGTACTTTCTTGCCAGTCAGATGGTGTTCTTCCTTCCTGAATAACCCGGTTAAAGAATTCACTGAGCCACAGTGTTGGGTCCCAGCTCTTCGCTTTCCAGAGCTCAGATGCGATGTCGTCAGGTCTTGTTGCTTTCCCCGATTTCATTTGTTTTATTGCCTCCTCGACTTCAGTTGCGCTGACTGGTGGAACTGGTCCAAATGTCGGCAATGATTGTGGAAGTGGAGGATGAGCAAATTCTTCAGTTGAAATCTGCTCGAAGTATTCTCGCCATCCATCCGTTGCGGCCGTTGTCATTAACGCAACAGAAATGTTGGATATCTTGTGTGCGTTCATTACGGCTTTTAGCAAGTCGATACAGATCTCTCTCGCCATCCCGAGTGTCCAGTTTATCGAAAAGATTTTTGAAATGGTTCGCTCGGGTGACAGCGACCGCTTTCTTTGCTTCCCGGTTGGCATTCTTATAAATTTGCCAATTAGCAGGCGTTTTATCGTCGAAAAATTTGTGGTAGAGGCGTTTCTTTTCACGCATTTCAACATCATCATTCCAAAGCCAAGTATCTCGGTTGATGTACCGCTTACCCGGCTTCGTGACCCCGAGGGTTGCTGAGGCCGCTTTGTGGATCGTGTCTTTCATTTGGTTCCATGATTCTTCCGCATCCGTAATGGTTGGCAATCGTTTAAGTGAGACCGTTTCTTCTCACCAAATCGCCACCATTTAATGCGCGGCGGGCCAGTGCGTTCCTCACGCTGTTTTATCGGTGGCTTAATTCGCAAGACGGCAATCAACGGCCGATGTTGAGGTGCGATGGTCTCATAGGGAACGACTTTGCGATCAGTAACAGTGGTAAAATGTTGGCGTCTTATGAAAATATAGTCGATTTGCGTTTTATTGTTCCCACTATAAAATGTGGGAAGATGAGACAATCGTTTAATGAACCATGTATTCATAAGTACAAGGTCATGGGTGTCGGCAAAATCGATTATACGCTCACCACCTTCATTGCGCGCTCCAAACCCCTTTCCCCCATGGCACCTGTTACCGTCTGCCTTTTCACCCACATGACCATTAAGGTCGCCGGCAATGATTATATAATCGTTAGCAGGCACGTGACAAGTCTTTTCATCGAGAAGTTGCTAGAAGGCATCTTTCTCGGCATCAGGTCGACCTGTCTGTGGTGCGTACGCGGTGAAGAAGTGAATAGTGCGATCAGCGGATAAAATGGTGAGCTTCATCAGCCGATCATCAAATCGTTCAACTTCTTTAATGGCATCACGGAAACCCTCTGAGATGGCAATGCCAACACCATATTGAGTGTGTGGGTTACCAAAATAGAGAAGTTTGTAGCCATTTTTACCGCGTTCGCGTCCAATGTCGCAGCTTTTGGCACCAGACCGTCGGGTTTCTTGCAGAGCGCAGATGTCAATGCACCTTTTCCGAAGGGCTCTTGCGAGTTCCTCCGTCTTTCCAGTTAGGGTACCAACATTTAGCGAGCAGACACGTATTTGTTTTGTTCGTTGTGTGCGGACTAACTTGCTTACGTCCTGACGCCATCCATGCGTCAAGAACCCTTGCCCATTTCTCGACAGGACCGGGGCCCGTCCTGTCGCGTCGACTGAGGTGGACGCCCTAGCATTTCTCCGAGGCTTGTGGCTCAATCCGATCATCATGCTTGTAACGACATTCTATGCATTTTCTTGGTCGACCTGTCGCGGGGCCTGTCACCAAGAGAGATCAGGTAGGATTTAGCATAGTAGAATAACTTCAACTATACTCTATTTATCTCTTTCCCTGATCTCAGCATTTTCTTTTTGTTTTATTGAGGATAGTACAGAGTACGTTGCCTCAAACCCTCCTCCTTTACCTGGGCTTGAGTGATATTTAGAGCACCCAATGTAGAAAAAACGGGCGTCCGCTTATTGGGGTTCGTTATTTCGAGAGACTACTGCATTTATCGTCATCGAGGCTCTAAAGCCCATTTCGGGCCTTGGCCTTCAGGATATCCTTATTCCAACAATCTCGATCCATCGATCGTGTCCTTAATTTTGAAATCCATACAGCGATGCACTATCTTCGTCAACAGAAAATATTGAGCAATTTTGGGGGTTTTCCTGTCGGCCTTCGTGTCGGAATTTTAGACATCTGAGTATCGTCCATACGTTAAACGTAGCCTGCGCATTGTAATCTCAGAAGTTTTATTAATTTCGAGATTTCAGGGTCTTCAAATCTTTGATGGTTGTATCTGATTGGTCATTTGACGTCGTCTCGTGTAGCTCCTATTATTCTCCTCAGGACCTCCTCTCGAAGTATTGACTAGTTTTCGGAAGTTTCTGTTAGGGTCCGTCATTCACTTTCGTAGCATAGGTCATATTATCGTTTTGTATACTCGGCTGTTTGCGAGTTAAATTCAGCATTTTATTTCATCAGGTTCCTTTCCATTCTTCGTCAGTTGTACACCTAGGTATATACAATTTTCCACATTTTCTAAGTTGACTTAGACTTGGACCTCCGCAGGATGTTCAATGATGGGTATAGAGGAATCAAATCAACCAAGATACTTGGCTTTGGAATGACACTCGCTGTTAGTTATTGGGGAAGATAGAACAGAGGATATCGAACATTTCTGTTGCGTTAATGACAAGAACGGAACTTTACTTATCGACCATCGCGCAGTGACGGATAGATGGCGAGAATATCTCGACCAGATTTCAAAGGAACAAAGGATTCATCTTCCACTTCCACAAGCATGGCCGACATTTGGAGTAGTTACACCTGTGAGCACAACTGGTGCGATGAAGAAGACGGGCGGCAACCTTGTCGGCCGAACCAAAACCAAGACGCCAGGGAGAACCTCCATAATGGTGGCACCGGGAGACACTATACCACATTGGTTTGCCGGCCGTGATGCATTAGGCAAATGCTCCAAAGGCCTAATTAAGGCGATCAGACCCGAGTCTGCACGGGGACTCATCTGAAGTGGCAATAGGTTACGACACTTTACCACCATGGCAACCGGAACCCTCCTGAATTCACATACTTTAGGAGAATTCCTGTTGTTTGTTGCAGTTGGCCCTCTAGTGGGAGTTTCATGGATGTTGTTGGTTACGTTCGAGCGAACAGAGACTTTTGGGCCTCGACGTGGGTTGCGTTTTAACATGGGTGCCGTACTCCTTAGTTCGGTAGAGATTTAGGTAGATCTTGTGTCCACCAGTATGAATACTAAGCCATGCACTCGGTATAGACTAATACCGCTGTAGATCACAAAATCAATCCATGTCTTAAGAAGACCGTGGGATTAAGTCCCCGAGACAGGTACCCACGTAAAGCACAGAGACGTAACTGTCAGCACAACTCTAATTCCAGTCAACCCGTTGGGCAGTACCGTTCCCACGTACTCGAGGCGATCTGGTCCAATCCGAGTCTGCAAGGGACTCATCTGAAGTGGCTCTTGCCACGAAGCCTCACCGGCGGTTATCTGGTAACATGGGAACCGGGATGCCCTCTGAGAACACATGCTCCAGGAGGCGGTTGGCCCTCTTGTGGGAGTTTCATGGTGGCAGTGATAATGCCTACATCGCAGGCAGCATCCGCTGGTACGAATGCTTAGCCTGTACGCAGAATAAATCAATACCGATGATATGGTCACGTAGATCCAGATCAGGCTTTTGATAAAACAAAATGGGACCGATCCGGACGAGCCGACCCCGCTTGTGAACGGTGCAAAGGCTAAGAAAAAGAAGGATAGCCAAAAGAACGATTCATTTATGAAATTATCTTTGGATCAGTTACAATAGATGTCTTCTTGGGCTCTTCTGTGTTTTCTTGTCTTGTAGTATTTAGGGATATGTGGACAGCACGTTCGGAGAAGATATTTCTGCTCCCCTTATTGTCAAATTATTTATCAAAAATAACTTGACGACCAACGTTTCTACTTCTTTGATAATATTGCGTATCTTCTTGCCTCTACTGGCCTCACTACTACGAAAAGGTGCCACAAAGAGCAACTTTCTTGCCTTTGCAATCTTGGGGCCAAATGATTACACCCCCAGGATTTCCACCGGAGAGCGAGCTCTTTTCCGGCCTTTGCGGTTTTTTTTTTTGTGTTAAGGTAAATAACATCATTTTAATCGCGTTTTAATTTTTCCCTTGATGATTTTTGCTGTTTATATAAGGCCTACAAATAAGTTCTGTCGGTTTTTTCTTTAAATTTGAAGCTTTATTGTGAAAAATTGGTTATACATTGATTGTTCAAAGTATTGCCCATCGCTAGCCACAACTTTCTTCCATCTTTCAGACAATTCATAGATACCATCGCGCCAAAAATTGGCCTGCTTGGCCGCTATCCACTCATCGAGCCATTTTTGGAGTCCGTCGTAATTGGAGAAGTGCTGGTCAGCCAAGTCATGTTGCATTGACCGGAACAAATGGTAATCAGAAGGAGCAATGTCTGGAGAGTACAGCGGGTGGGGTAGGACTTCCCATTTCAACGTTTCTAGATATGTTTTAACGGGCTGTGCAACATGTGGACGAGCATTGTCATGTTGCAAAATAACTTTATCATGCCTTTGCTGGTATTGCGGCCGTTTTTTCTTGAGTTCGCGGCTTAAACGCATCATTTGACGTCGGTAGAGTTTGCCCGTGACCGTTTCGTTCGGTTTTAGCAGCTCATAGTATACCACACCCAGCTGGTCCCACCATATACACAGCATGATCTTCTCACCATGAATATTCGCTTTGGCCGTCGATGATGAGGCATGGCCGGGGTATCCCCACGTTGCCCGACGCTTGGGATTATCGTAATGGATCCACTTTTCATCGCCAGTAACTATTCAATGCAGAAAATCCTTCCTTTCTTGTCGTTGGAGCAGATGTTCCCACGTGAAAAAACGGCGTTCGACGTCTCTTGGCTTCAGTTCATACGGAACCCAATTTCCGACCTTTCGGATCATTCCCGTTGCTTTTAAACGGTTGGAAATGGCTTGCTGAGTGACTCCAAGTGTTTTTCCAAGTTCTTCTTCCGTTTGCGATGGATCTTGGTCGAGCAATGCCTCTAATTCTTCATCTTCAAAAATTGTTGGCCGTCCGGCGCGCTCTTCGTCTTCTAAGTCAAAATTGCCACTTTTAAACCGTCCAAACCACCTCTGACACGTTCGTTCAGATAGAGCATGGTCACCATAAACTTCCATCAAAATGCGATGACTTTCGGTTGCTTTTTTCTTCATATTGAAATTATGAAGTAGAACTCCCCGCCAAAAACACATTATTTGGTACAAAATTGGCCATTTTCGTTGATGAAAAAAGTAGTGTTGTTTACACTTTAATTAAATAATTTATACTGACGTTTGTGCCTATTGACAGTAGCTTTCCGATGAATGTTTGGAAATGTGGATCAATGGAATAAAAAACAAGCTACGCCATCTATTGTGAAAACCGACAGAACTTATTTGTAGGCCTTATATCTTTTTGGTTTTTTTTCACTGGAACCGGGTTGAATAACTACTTTTTTCAGATTTTTCGGTTTGGTAGTTTGGTGTAAAAACAAAACCTTATTAAAATGGGTTTACTGTGTCTGTCTGTCCGTCACACGCATTTTTCTCGGAGACGGTTATAGCGATTGATACCAAATTTGGTAGAAAGGTGGGAACTGTGAACGCTCACGCATACAGTAAATTACATCCTTTTATGTCGAATTTAAGGGGGGGTCCCCATACATGCAAAATGGGGGTGTAAATTTTTTTTCATCAAATATAGTCATGTGGGGTATCAAATTAAAAGTCTCGATTAGTACTTTTCAAAGCCGATCTTAGTTTTGACATTCGTAGGAAGGGTGGGTAGCGCGGGGAGTTGAAAGTGATCACTTCTTTAAGGGGGCCATTCTCAGAAACTACCAAACCGAAAAATCTGAAAAAAATCAGGAAGCTGCCACTATATGGTGCCTGGGCTCCGAAATACCTTCCATGCCGATATCTGTTTAAATAAAGTTAATAATAGTATATTACTACAATTTTTTGTAATTGGTTAGAAACCCCCCTTAAGTTCATCCTACTACCATGAAATTTTGCAAAGATATAGGCTATAATATAGAGCATGATCTTACCATCTTGGTGGAAATCGCACTATTATTAACAAAGTTATAATACGTCAAAGTTGATGGTTCATTGCAAATTCAAGACTGTGAATGTCAATATCACCCGAAAGTGGATACTGTCACATAATATATGGATATATTACGTGCTACGTACTAAGAAATACACAAAACCTTTCGTACCTGAAGCGTCAAGCTTCCGGTTTCCGACTTGTTTAAAACATAAATAGATCTTGCTCGGTAATGCCAACTCTTCTAAAAAAATGCTTTCAACCTTATGATGGAAGATAACTATGTGGTTTCCTCTTAATACTATCACAGTTTATCTTTAGGAACACAGTGGAAGTGAATTTCAATCCGCAAAGCTTCCTATATGACTTCGATTCACACCATTCCAGCATATGAAGAGGTTTAAACGTTCTATCGTCGATAGTTAGCCGAGAAAGGATACGTTTGGGGAACTATTCATCTAAATCGGATGCATTTGAATCTGCTGGTTCAATATAATGACTTGACTTCATCGAGGCTGATCGAGTAAGTGACCTATCTTTTTCTTTAGCCTTTGGTCCGTTCACTTCTTCTTTTTCTTCAGCCTTTGTCCCGTTCAAAAGCGGGGTCGGCTCGTCGTGATCGGCTTCGCCATTTGGCTCTATCGAATGCTTGATCTGCGTGAAGCAATTTCATAACGCAGTTCTCCATTGGCTGATAGCGTTGACCCGAGGTATTTAAATCGTTCAGTTCTGGGCAGATCACTGCCGCTGACAGTGATTGTGCCTGCTTCATGGGGATCGGTCGTCAAAAATTCAGTTTTGTTTAAATTCAATCTGAGACCGTGTTGCATGAGGCGATCATTCCATTTTTGAACAAGTTGCTCGAGATCATTTTTGCTATCAGATGCTAGGAAAACATCATCTGCATAAAGCAGTGTGTAGGGCGCTGGATGTTGGATATCCCGTGTGACGGTGTCCATAACAAGGACAAAGAGGAGTGGTGAGAGGGCACTTCCTTGATGAACTCCAACAGAGACACGAAGCGGTTTGATACACCCGCCATACTTCGAACCTTACTTTTCGGATCGTGGTAGAGCAATTGAACCCAGTGCACGAGTTCTTCTGACACGAAGTGTTGTCGTAAAGCATACCAGATGAGTTCGTGTGGTACACGGTCAAACGCTTTCTCTAGATCCAGAAAGGCAATGTAAAGAGGGCGATGCGTCTCCCGGTGTTTCTCCATGAGTAACCGTGCAGCGTGTATTGCGTCAGTAGTTCCGCAGTTCTTGACAAATCCGGCTTGATTCACGGTTATTTCAACGATTTCGCTAATACGGTTGTCAAGAATGCGTTCAAAAATCTTCATGGTATGGGAAAGTAACCGGATCGGACGGTAATTTGAACATTCTGCTGGGCTACCTTTCTTTTTCCATATTGGAACAGTGGTACTTTCTTGCCAGTCAGATGGTGTTCTTCCTTCCTGAATAACCCGGTTAAAGAATTGACTGAGCCACAGTGTTGGGTCCCAGCTCTTCGGTTTCCAGAGCTCAGATGCGATGTCGTCAGGTCCTGTTGCTTTCCCCGATTTCATTTGTTTTATTGCCTCCACGACTTCAGTTGCGCTGACTGGTGGAACTGGTCCAAATGTCGGCAATGATTGTGGAAGTGGAGGATGAGCAAATTCTTCAGTTGAAATCTGCTCGAAGTATTCTCGCCATCTATCCGTTGCGGCTGTTGTCATTAACGCAACAGAAATGTTGGATATCCTGTGTGCGTTCATTATGGCTTTTAGCAAGTCGATACAGATCTCTCTCGCCATCCCGAGTGTCCAGTTTATCGTAAAGATTTTTGAAATGGTTCGCTCGGGTGACAGCGACCGCTTTCTTTGCTTCCCGGTTGGCATTCTTATAAATTTGCCAATTAGCAGGCGTTTTATCGTTGAGAAATTTGCGGTAGAGGCGTTTCTTTTCACGCATTTCAACATCATCATTCCAAAGTCAAGTATCTCGGTTGATGTACCGCTTACCCGGCTTGGTGACCCCGAGGGTTGCAGAGGCCGCTTTGTGGATCGTGTCTTTCATTTGGTTACATGATTCTTCCACATTCGTAATGGTTGGCAATCGTATGAGTGAGATCGTTTCTTCTTTCTTCCCACCAAAGCGCCACCATTTAATGCGCGGCGGGCCAGTGCGTTCCTCACGCTGTTTTATCGGTGGCTTAATTCGCAGGACAGCAATCAACGGCCGATGTTGAGGTGCGATGGTCTCATAGGGAACGACTTTGCAATCAGTGACAGTGGTAAAATGTTGGCGTCTTATGAGAATATAGTCGATTTGCGTTTTACTGTTCCCACTATAAAATGTGGGAAGATGAGACAATCGTTTGATGAACCATGTATTCATAAGTACAAGGTCATGGGTGTCCGCAAAATCGATTATACGCTCGCCACTTTCATTGCGCGCTCCGAACCCCTTTTCCCCATGGCACCTGTTACCGTCTGCCTTTTCACCCACATGACCATTAAGGTCGCTGGCAATGATTATGCAATCGTCAGCAGGCACGTGACAAGTCTTTTCGTCGAGAAGTTGCCAGAAGGCATCTTTCTCGGCATCAGGTCGGCCTGTCTGTGGTGCATACGCGGTGAAGAAGTGAATAGTGCGATCAGCTGATATAATGGTGAGCTTCATCAGCCGATCATCAAATCGTTCAACTTCTTTAATGGCATCACGGAAACCCTCTGAGATGGCAATGCCAACACCATATTGAGTGTGTGGGTTACCAAAATAGAGAAGTTTGTAGCCATTTTTACCGCGTTCGCGTTCAATGTCGCAGCTTTTGGCACCAGACCGTCGGGTTTCTTGCAGAGCGCAGATGTCAATGCACCTTTTCCGAAGGGCTCTTGCGAGTTCCTCCGTCTTTCCAGTTAGGGTACCAACATTTAGCGAGCAGACACGTATTTGTTTTGTTCGTTGTGTGCGGACTAACTTGCTTACGTCCTGACGCCGTCCATGCGTCAAGAACCCTTGCCCATTTCTCGACAGGACCGGGGCCCGTCCTGCCGCGTCGACTGAGGTGGACGCCCTAGCATTTCTCCGAGGCTTGTGACTCAATTCGATCATCATGTTTATAACGACATTGTATGCATGTCACCAAGAGAGGTCAGGTAGAATTTAGCATAGTGGAATAACTCCAACTATACTCTATTTATCCCTTTCCCTGATCTCAGCATTTTATTTTTGTTTTACTGAGGATAGTACAGAGTACGTTGCCTCAAACCCTCCTCCTTTACCTGGGCTTGGGACCAGCATACTATGTTCATAGCACTGCCCTTCAGAGGAGTAAAAATCCACTCTATGTAGGCATGGAAATTCATTTGGAGTATTTGAGAGGAGAAACTAAAATAGAATTATTCAATCGCTGAAATCTTCCGGCCTCCAC
The DNA here is from genome assembly GCF_905115235.1 of Hermetia illucens. Classification (NCBI taxonomy): domain Eukaryota; kingdom Metazoa; phylum Arthropoda; class Insecta; order Diptera; family Stratiomyidae; genus Hermetia; species Hermetia illucens. The sequence goes on from NC_051850.1 coordinate 190,036,621, forward strand.
AGCGCGGATAATAAAATTGATTACGGCAACAGATAACTCAATTATAGACAATACAGGCGAGCGCCACATACTCCTACCCCTCCCGCGAGGAATACAAATAATGTTATCTGTGTACATACTCCATCTCCGTCATCACCATATGCTTAAATGATGAATCATGGGCACAAGCTTGATTAGTCTTGCTTCCATTGTACGTTTCGCAGAACAGTAGCGCTTTTTCATGTTCAGCATCAGTATTAGATCTTACTGTCCAAGGTCTTCCCTTGACCCGAGATCCAACATTCCAATTACCACATACGATGGAGCAGCCAGATAACGTTCAACCCGGAACGCAAATCCGACATCACGTGAAGGTCACGTCGCCACCGAAATTATGTTTGATCGATGTTTTGTTAAGAGTTCAACCCCTTTCGGGCCGTCAACTAGGGTGGATAACATTCTCAATAATTCAGTCCCCTTGGGCGTAGAATTGTCAAGGTCGACTATCGACCGCAAGTCTTAACTTTCTCGTCGTGGGATCGGCTGACGGCACTCCAGAGCAAGTCGGCATGTCATCGCACCTCGTGTTCGCCATCATGTCATTGTCGATTTCAAATAGTAATTAGTAAACAGCTTGGAACGTTCTATTTGTGCAATCTTTATGGGAGAGCCGCAGCGATGAAGTCAATCAGGCAGGCAGTCACCGATGATATGATGGCAGTGCTCGACGAAATGGGATGGTTGCTCGTTTTGAAATGGAACAAGGAAATCAAAAATTTGTGTCACGTTCACTATGAGATGAGAATGGCGACGAGGTCATAAGCTTTTCTCTGTACCGAGCTAAATTTAGCGCGATAATTGCAGATCGACGTGGTCATCGCATAAAGCATGCACGGAAAACTGAACGTCTCCGCGAGCGATTAACCCGCTGGGTAGGCGGCGCTAAATTCACCAAGTTTATTGGATAAAAAACTGTGCAAATCATTCAGGTCGTTGTCGTGATGTTTCGTAACGAAATGCTAAGCATCTTAGGTCGATGCAGGAGAGATGACAGTTATGGAGAAAACCAGAGCGATACGAAACACTTTTCAGATTTTTTTTGTTTTCAATTTCGGCCGAAGTGCCGGCGTGTGCGAAACTCGCGGCGAAAAGTAAGCCAATGTCATCTCTGCTGTCACTTCGACTCGCAGATGTGTGCGTGAGTAACTTCGCCGTGAATGGCTCGCTGCGACGATGATTCCAATAAGATTCTTTTTAAAATCCTAGGGGGTAGGAGATTCTGGACTTTAGGATTTAGTGCTCAGCCCCCTTTCCTATGCCTCCCTGGCAGATTACTGCACCATTTACTAACCCCCGCACAAAGTACGACCCGCTACCGCGGCTGATTGCGGCGCTTTTGACATTTCCACCAAAACCACATGGTCAACACGCGGCGGACAAAGCCCGCAATCGCTCATCCGGAAGATCGCGAAATTTCACTTAAATTACGATGCACTGCAACCTAATTAGCATGCAATTATCGCCCACGGCGGACAACTACTCGCTGGAGCGAGGACGAACCTGTGTTAATTGTTCCTCTGCCTGTTTTCGTTGTTCGGGAACGGGATCAATGGTGGCCCGTAGAAGCTCAGTCAGTTTGCGTGGGTCCATTTTGCCTTGTTCTCAGCGTTTCACTGTGCTCCGCCACAAAAATGCTCCCGGGAACTGCTACTGTCCGGCACGCGAACACCAAATTATTCTAAAGTCTACTTTTCAACGTCAAAATGAGGAAAACTTTGTCGAGCAAAGCCGCGGCGGCGATTCCCCGGCTCAAGCAGACGACGACTTTTGCGCTACACTCACACGGACGTCCGACCACGGCGACCTGTATGCTGCTCCGACAAGAGCTTCGTCAAGAAATATGGCGAGCAGTCGTGAAGGAGATGCCAGCTGGCTAAATGACAGTAAATCTGCTGGTGCGAACGGGATGGTGATATAGATGCACTGACGTATTTCGGTTCCCTGTTGCATGCATCGTCGTGGAGTTGATTTTGCAAGCTCAACGAATTGCTGGATATGCAGTTCGACTGGCAATTTTGGCGGGACTTGAGTTGTATTAAATTCGATTCGGTAGTTGAACGTTGAGATAATTCTACGTAAAGGTTTGGCCGTTTAATACTACTTCGAATTAAAAGCTCTTAAACAATATTGTATTGGCATCGATTCATTGAAATGACATTGAAATTTGTTGGCAAGGTTGGAACTGTGAACCTTCAAATCCCTCTCAGAGGGTAACATCATTTTCCGTTTAGTTTAAAGGGATCGGGGAACGTCCTCATGCTCAAAAAAAGGGAGTGGGGGTCAATTTCCCCAATGAATGTAGCCTTGTGGGGTGCAGTGAAGAATTAAATAGTGAGCTTCATCAGCCGGTCATCAAATACTTCGACTTCTTTAATGGCACCACGGAAATCCTCAGAGATGGCAATGCCAATATCGTATTGAGTCTGTGGACTACAAAATAAAGAAGTTTGTTGCGATTTTTATCGTGTTCGCGTTTTATGTCGCAATTTTTCGCGCCAGACTATTGGGTTTCTCGCAGAGCGTAGATATCAATGCACTTTTTCCGAAGGCCTTTTCCTCGGTGTTTCCAGGGACAGTGCCAATATTTAGCGTGCAGACGCGACTAATTTACTTACGTCCTGACGCCGTCCATGTATGAAAAACCCTTGCCTATTTCCCGACAGGGCCGGGATACGTCCTACCGCATCGACTAAGGGTAACGCCCTAACATTTCTCCTAGACTTAGGATCTCTCAACACGACCATTTCGTTTCGCACACATATCCTCATCAAATTTTCTAAATGACAATAACTTCAGCTGTATCCGACTAAATATGCTGTGGCATACCAACAGGCGGGCAGACAGATGTTGAACCGACTTTAATCAGCCTTTGTTCTGCACAAAATAAGTTTTGTGTAAAACACAAAAGAATTTTCTTATGGTTTGGAAAGATGACATTGGGATTGTGAAAGTTGTCTCGATGAACAAACCCGCCCCTAGGGACCGTAATAACAACGGTGAGAAGCCGTCAGGGATTTAGGTACAATACCTGTAGCTGACAATATTATGGGAATTACAACCACCCGCTCGAGACGCCAAATTTTTTTGATTTCACGAGCCAATGGCTCATAGTTCACCTTCTTCTCCACGTATTTCCGTTGCGATTATAGAGAATAGCAACATCAATAATATACGCGGAGCGACCCGTCTTGTCAACTAACAGTACGTTAGGCTTGTTGTGTGCGGTATGGCGATCAGTCAGAACTTGCCGATCCCAATACATGCTGTAAGCAGAACTATCAAGTACTGCCTGCGGCTCATATCGGTAAACCGGACATGTTCCCGTGATCAGCCCATGCTTATATGCAAGGTTTTGATAGATAACCTTACATACAGCATTATGCCTAGTGATGTATTGCACCGGTGCCATAACAGTACAGCCAGAAATGAGATGGTCCAACGTCTCTAACGTCGAACCACACATTCTGCACTGGTCGTTCTCCACCCGTTCTTTCATGATGAGCTTTTTATAAGCTCGGGTGGCGACCACGCCATCCTGAATGGCACACATGAACCCCTCCGTCTCAGCAAAGAGCTCCCCAGCACACAGCCATCTGTTCGACAAATGCAAATCGACAAATGGTTGCCAAAGACAATTCACGTGTTTACCGTGCATTGCCTTCGACTTCCATTCCTCGATCCGCTCCTGGTCCGACTTCACCCCACTCAGAGGATTGAAAGATCGATCCTTCAAGTTAAGTGGAGTCAGTCCACAGTCTGCCTTACAGACAGCCGCATGCAAGGGGCTCGCCTGCTCTTTACTGCAAAAATAAGCGCGCAGCGAGTCGACTTGGCGATGATGTTGTGCCGCCACGTCAACCACGCCCGTACCTCCGATGTCACGAGGCAGGTTCATCCGCTCCACGGCAGACTTTGGGTGATGCATCCGGAATTTGGACATAGTTGTCCGTATCCGCCACTGGACGTTTTCCAGGTCGGTCTTCGTCCACGGCAATATTCCGAAAGCATAAGCCAGTTAAGGGATAGCGAATACATTCAACGCGCTTATTTTATTCTTCCCCAAGAGATGTGATTTCAGCACCAGCTTTACACGTCGCAGGAAATCGGACAGCAGAGCTTCCTTCAGATCACCAACTCGAGCATGGGTTCCTTGCAGAATTCCTAGGTACTTGTAGAAGTTTGTCTCGGTCATAGCTTCGATGTGGAGGTCACCAATGCTATGTCCGGCATGCAGCTCGTGATGACCTTTGCGGATGGCTTGGATTCGACATTTGTCTAATCCAAACTCCATCCGAATATCACGGCTGAACATGTCTATTATTCGCAACAGACTTCTAAGATGGTTGTCAGTACCAGCATACAGCTTGATGTCATCTAAGTACATCAAGTGTGTCAGTTCGCACTTAGCACGTAGGTCATATTTTATTGCAAAACCATGCCCTCTAGCATCATTCAGTAGCCATGAAAGGGGGTTCAGTGCTATACAAAACCAAAGAGGACTCAATGAATCCCCCTGGAAGATGCCCCTCCGTTTGGGGTTTGAGGTATTAGCACCCTCAAATGTACGGACTGATAAGGTGGTATGCCACCCTTCCATGACTGTCGCCAAAACTTTATTAGTTTCGGATCAATGCGATACAGATGTAGGATGTCGATTAGCCAGGTATGCGGAACGCTATCAAAAGCCTTGGCATAATCGATATAGCAACTGAAGAGGTTTCTTTGACCTCTAGTTGCTTGTCCTACAACTACCGAGTCGATAGTGAGTTGCTCTTTGCAACCCCTTGACCCAACTCGGCAGCCCTTCTGCTCCTCGGACAGAATGTTGTTGGTCTCGAGGTGCGCATTGATCCTTCCACTAATAATGGATGTGATGAATTTGTAGAGGGTGGGTAAGCAAGTGATCGGTCTTGTATCTGCGGGGTCCTGAACCGTGTCCTTCTTAGGGATAAGGTAGGTAATTCCCGCAGTGAGGAAAGGTGGAAATTCCTCCGGCCGACTCATGACCTCATTTATACTGCGTGCCAACCGACTGTGTACGCTGGTAAATTTCTTATACCAGAAATTCTGCACCCGATCCAGACCTGGGCCCTCCAGTTCTTCGAGATGTTTATGGCTTGTCGAACTTCCTCTTCGGTAACATCCGGGAAATTCATGCCAGGTGGATTGGCATGGCGGGTGCCTTCAGCGGTGATCCACTCAGCATGCTGGGCAGGTAACCCCCAAAGTCCACCCCAATACTCTTTCGCTTCCGTCACCGAGAACTGTATTGTCTGGGCGCTCTGTTGGGATTCGTTGAGAGATCTGAAAAAGCTCTGCTGGTTCTTCGCGTATGTTGCATTCTGGACACGTCTGGAATAACTTTCGCCATACCGTCGTAACCGACTGCATATGACAGAAAGTTTCTGTTTTAGTGTGTCCAGAATTTCAACTACGGGTGTCTCACAGGGGATGGCATAGTTCCGGTAAACCCTCTGCACTTTATTTCTCACCCGCCGGCTGGCGTTGCCAGTGCTGATCTGAATCAGTCTAGCAATGTCCTGCCTTAGTGAGTCCTGCCGACGTTCCAGACGAATTTTCCATGGTGAATCTCTTTTGTCACTCAAACCAATAACGCGAAAGCGAATCTTCTGACTGTGCAATCTGATAGCCGCAACTGCACCACAATACACAAGTGATTGTAGTTGCAGCAGCGACATATCAGCACACAGTCGAGATGCAATCTCATCATTGATTTGAGATAGAATTCCCGGAGTTGCTGGAGATGCATAGAGTCTGGGAGCACCTGGTCTACGCAAAGGATCCATATCCGAGAATTTGATACACGCTCTTTGGAATTTGTCCCGAACCTCAGCGGAAATCTCAGCTGGACGGTGGAGATTGTGTCGCTGCGAGTAATAAAGCGGTACTGGTCTGCGACTCGCTGCACAGTCACGTGCGCGAATTGCGGGAAACGCTCGACGAATCTCTGGTGCAACAAGGGGCGGTAAGATGTTGTACCCGCCCCCGCCGTTATTTCGTAGTAGGAGCGGATGATGAAGAGGTTCATTTCTTCAGTCCATTTCATCCGCTTCCTACGCGAACCTGCTGAAGTGGTCGCCGCAGATTGTGGCGAAACAGCTGCAGCAGGCGGAGCTGTGCTCCTGGTCGTCGTAGCGCCTAGACGTCGAATCGCCCCACGACTAGCGGTTTCGACGCCGTGCTGTCCATTACGAGTTCCTGCACTTTCCTCACCTACCCCCTGAGACGCTGCGGTGGCGTACAGCCATTCCATTTTTTGATTTTGTATTATAGTGATTTTTGTTCTTTTCAGTTGTTTAGAAGCACTGACGGTTGTTGACTCTAAAATTAGATTATCATTTTAGATGAAAACCTTGTGATTGTTACAAAGTTTAGGATTTTCCTTTATCAATTCTAAGAACGTAAAGTACAAAAAACAAACGTTTTTTTGATTTATTTTCATGAAAAGCATTAGTTCAGAAAAAATATTATAAATGTTAATAGTTTCTAAATTGATTATGAATTTATTTTTTTTCCGAAAAAAATATTTGGAAAGTTACAATTGATAATAATGACATCGTCAATTTTGATGTCATTATCAAAGATTTACTTCATAAATTTATTATTAATTTATTGGGGATTTTGACCGCTTGCCACTTTTTTCAATTGACCAAGTTTTAGATATCGATGGGGATTGCTTAATTGCAAATTTATTGTTTTATTTTGACGGAACAGTGGCCTTATGGGAACGCCCGTGAACAGCTATGTCCAGCTTCCAGTAGCAGTTTAGGTCATGGGTGAAGGCTTATCACTGGAGCACCAATAATTTTGAAGATAATCAAGTTGAAATGTAGTCGCAATCAAAAATGAATTAAAAATAAATAATAATCTGAAAGAAAAGATGCGGATACTAGGAAGCACTCAATAATCGAAAATAAAAACTGGTCATCCAGCAGCATGGACAACTCATCAAGTGCTTTATTTCGTTTCGTATTATTATACCTTAGGAAGCATGAAATTCGACCAGCATTCGGGGCCTACTCGACTGAGGGAATTAATTGGCGTATTGGCATTTTATGGAAACAATTCGATAACTCAAAGCGTTCTTAGCTAATGTAAGATTCTGCCCGGTCTGATAGGTTAAAGTTGCATAATTCGGCAAGCCCTCATACGACCTCCGCGTGGTGGCCGCTGGAAACCGTCTTCGGGCGGGCCAAGAGTGTGTAGGGCCGGGCTGGGAGTAGGCTCATCCAACTGACGAGGATCTGCTTGTCTGCTGGTCATGTGTTAGGGGCAAGTAGATCTGGCGGGGGGATGGACTGAAGCAACAGCCCGGGGATCGTCCTCCCTGCACCGGAGAAGGTGCTAATAGGACCCCAAGCCAAGGTGGAACAGCATACGCCGAGGGCTGCGTGGCCAATGGGGAGCTTGGTCTTTAGTATGCGAACTCTGAATACCTCGGGCACCTTCAGTTTCAATAAGACCCTTACATTAACAAAAAAACTAAAACGACGATAGAAGAGGAGGCGATGATGCCAGGCGCATCATCGGAGGACGAGCTGCTGGCCTCCAGCCAGGAGACAGTGGTCGTCGAGAGCAGTACACTCGGTGCCAGCCGTAACACCGTTGTGCTGAAACCACCCGCTGGGACCTCCCGGAGCGAGGCGTCAGATGGACTAGTGGCTTTCAGTCTGGAACCCACTGCCGTCAAGCTGGGTGTAGCGAGTACCAGACATAGTACTCTTGACCCGAAGCGCTCAGCGTCGGGGGATCCCTCGAAAGCGAAAACCGACAATAATGTCGGTCGCCGGAAACCGGCTAAGAAGCGAAGGTCCACGGGTGTCCTGCTCAAGAGCCATTACCAGAAGGCCATGCATATTCTCGGCAAGATTGCCAAGAATAGGGAGGCCGGTACTGTCGACGAGCGGGATGAAAAAGACCTCGCTAAATACCAGGCGATTGTTGATGAATACAACAGCAAAAGCCGGGCTGACGAGCAGAAGGCGAAGCCCATCGCTCTAAAACGCAACCGATCTCAAGACGAGGTCGAACAAGATAAGAAGCGGAGCAGAGTGGGCAAGAGCGCAGACGCCAAGCAACATACGAAGGAAATTGTACAGCAACAGTCAGCCGGCGGGTCAAGTACTGCGAAGCCCTTCAGCGACGTGGCCAGGAGTCACTTACGTGTGGCGCTGGCGGATGGCAATTCTGCTAGCGGCAAACTAACGCTGGAGGTGTGGACCAGTGTTGAGGCTAGGCTGTCGGGCATGGTCTATGAACATCTCGTGAAGACCGGAGGCAAACACCCGGGACTCACTCCCCACTTTGATTCATCTCAGGTGGTTCGTGGGTTCCACGTAATAGCTTGCATAGACCAGTTCTCTAAGGACTTTCTCGGTTCGTGTGTCGCTAAGATCAGCGACGCCTGGGAGGGCGTTAAGCTCAAGATTATCCCTTACGACGAGATTCCCAGGAGACCGGTCGCTCGCATCTGGTTGCCGAAGATCCGCATGGAGAAGGACAAGCTCGTCCTTTTCCTGCGCCTTCACAACCCCGGGATTCCCATGGACGACTGGGTTGTTATAAAGGAGGAGGAGCCTCAGATAAACAGCCAGCCCGTACTACTCCGCATAAACGAGGAGTGCCTGGAGGCACTGAAAAAGGCTGATTATAAAGTGTGGTTCGGAGTCAGGAATGCCAAAGTAAAAGTGTCCCGCTCTGCAAAACCGGACGACGACCTTGACCCAATCGACGCCGCCAACGAGCTGTTGGAGGTGATGACGATCGACGGTCCGACGGGGGCTGACAAACCCCCCACGCAAGCACATCATGCTGAGGGTAACGCAGATAAATCTGCAGTACTCGAAGTGCGCCTCGGCTAATCTGCTTGTCTTCCTCTTAGAGGAAGACATCGACATCGCATTAATACAGGAGCCCTGGGTCGGAAGCGACCGAACCATCAAAGGGCTCCAAAGCAAATATTTTAATCTATTCCACAGCACAGGAGACGCTGATCAGGCTAAACCTAGAGCATGTATTCTTGCGAGGAAGAGTCTGCACGCTTTCCTGTGCCCGGACCTGAGTTCCAGTGACCTAGTTGTGGTCAAGCTGGAGCAGGTGGGGCCAGAGAACGTGTATATTTCCTCGGCGTACATGGCTCACGACCGATTAGCTCCGCCAGAAGAACTACAACATCTGACGAACACCATAACAGCAAAGAAAGTCAACCTGCTGATAGGGTGCGACGCGAATGCAAGGCATACGCTTTGGGGCAGCTCCGAAATCAACGAAAGAGGTGAGTCATTCTTTGATTTTATTATTACTTCAAATCTATCGGTGTGTAACAGGGGCAGTACACCAACCTTTCATTTCCCCTGCTCGGAGAACTGTGACGGTTGGGAGGAGGTCCTTGATATCACCCTAATAACCGACAACGGGATTCTTGGGGTGGAGGACTGGAGAGTGTCTGACCAGAGATCCTTCTCTGACCACAGTTGGATACTCTTCAGTCTAGATCTCGCCGCAGAGGTCTTCAAGCCCTTTAGAAACCCCAGGAGGATCGACTGGAGAAAGTTTGGTCAGGTAATTAAGAACAAACTCTCCGGTGCGCAAATTGGTAGGATTGGCACGACAGACGAACTGGAGTCAAAGGTTGGGGCTCTGGAGAAGGCATTTGATACCGCCTTCAAAGTCTCGTGCCCTGCTAAGTACACCAAAAAGACCCTGCCACCGTGGTGGAACGAAGATCTCTCTAGTCTCAGGAAGCTGACCAGAGAAATCTTCGACATCTGCTACAGGCAAAAATACTGACAGCCATACAAGGACTGCCTAAAGAAGTACAAGTCGGCCATCAGGACCGCCAAGAGGCGGTCTTGCCTAGACTATTGTCAGAACATTGAAAGCACTAGTGAATCCGCGAGGCTCAGTAAGATTCTGTCCAAGGAACATAAGAGTCCATCCTTCCTTAAAAAGTCGGAGGGCTCCTGGACGGAATCTTCTAGCGAAACCTTGGAGCTGCTGGTGCAAATGCACTTTCCCTCCAGCGAGGAGGACTGTGAGTCAGAACCTCGCTTGGAGGGTTTGCGGCAACCCCAGCTGTGCGAGGCTATCAAATCGGTAATTACCGGGGATAGGATCGGCTGGGCTATAAACAGCTTCTCCGCATACAAATCTCCAGGCCCAGATGGCATAATGCCAGTCATGCTACAGAAGCAGCAGGAAAGGGTTGTGCCGTGGCTTGTTGAGATTTACCGGAGCTGCATCACTTTAGGATACGTACCGCTGTCCTGGAGGCGCGCACGGGTGGTTTTCATACCGAAAGCGGGTAGGCGCGGTCATGAGTCCGCGAAGGACTTTCGGCCAATCAGCCTTACCTCTTTCGTGCTGAAGACCCTTGAACGCGTCCTGGACATTCACTTAAGGACGATTATGGAGAGAACGCCTTTCTCTAAGTCCCAGCATGCCTACCTCAAAGGAAAATCCACAGAAACCGCCCTCCACGAATAAATTGGCACGGTTGAGCGGTCGCTGTAGTACAAGCAGTATACCCTTGCTGCCTTCTTGGATATAGAAGGAGCTTTCAACAACGTCAGTACCAACGTCATCAAGGAAGCCTTGACCGGTATTGGATTGGAGGGGTATCTCACGCATTGGATTATATTCATGCTGAGTACCAGGATAATCCAGTCCGATCTGGGAGGCAACCACTTGACCAGAGCTGTGAACAGAGGCACGCCCCAGGGTGGTGCCATCTCACCGGTACTCTGGTTAATAGTAATGGACAAAATTTTACGTACATTGGACAGCAGCGGGGTGAAGGTGGTGGCGTATGCTGACGACTTGGTGATATTAGTAGCAGGGATGTTTCTGTCCATTATGAGCGACATCATGGAAGGAGCGTTGCGAAAGGTGTGCCTGTGGGCCGCAAGATGCGGACTCAGCATAAATCCAACCAAAACGCAACTGATGCTATTCACCACCAAGACAAGGATACCTGAATTCCATCTACCACGGCTGAATGAACAAAGATTGGTTCTTTCCTCTAATGTAAAGTATTATATCTGGGTGTAATCCGGGATCCTAAGCTAAATTGGAGGTTGAACATAGAACTGAGGGTTAAGAAGGCCTGTATAGCCTTCTATGCCTGTAAGAGAACCTTTGCAAAGAAATGGGGTCTCCGGCCGAGGATGGTTCTCTGGATGTACACCGCTGTAGTGCGTCCGATCCTGACGTATGGCTCTATTGTATGGTGGCAGGCTTTGAAGAAGAAATACAATAGAACGAAGCTTAATAGGATTCAAAGAACCGCGTGTGCAGGTGCTACGGGGGCTCTGCAGTCCTGCGTGGCAGATGCTCTCAATGTACTCCTGCATCTCCTCCCCCTAGACCTCCACATCAAATATGTTGCAGCATGTAGTGCCGTCAGACTACGTGAGCCCGAATGCTGGGCAGCGAACTCCTACGGCCACAGCAGCATCCTAGATGAAATACCCCGAGAAATCTTGGCATCCCCCACGGACTATGTCACACGCAAGCTGAACTTCACGAGAAACTTTGCTGTGGACCTTCCAACTAGGGCAAAGTGGAAGATCGGCGGCGTGTTGCAAGACTATGACACGGTATTCTTTACGGACGGATCAAAGATGGCCTATGGAGTCGGCGTGGGGGTTTTCTCGAATATACACGGTGTATCCAAGTCGTATGGTCTCCCAGGTTTCACCAGTGTATTCCAGGCGGAAGTACTGGCGATATTGGAAGTCTGTCGATGGCTAGAGCGTGATTCGAGCCCCAAGCGTAACATAGCCATTCTGACCGACAGCCAAGCGGCCATCAAGGCCTTGTACTCAACGATGACATCTTCCCGGTTGGTGGGGCAGTGCAGAGACGCGCTCAACCATCTGGGCGGCACGCTCAAGATCACTCTCCTCTGGGTTCTCGGGCATAGGAACATAGAGGGGAATGAGCGGGCTGACGGATTGTCCAGGCAAGGCTCTGCTCTTGGCAGTCCCTCGGGGAATACAGTCGGTGTTCCGCTGGCGGCTGTCGGGGGCCGAATCTACTTGCACTACCTAACAGCCGCGGGCCTGAGATGGCGAAGGCTTACAAGCTGTGCCAAATCAAGGAGAATTTGGCCCGCTTATAACATGGCCCGATCACGAGAGCTCCTGTGCCAGACGCGTGCAAATGCATTCAAGATTACGGCGGTCTGCACGGGGCACTGGCCCATTGGGGACCATGCCGTTAGGCTCGGCTTACCCTACAACTCGCATTGCCGGAGCTGCGGAGAAGGAAGGGAACCCTCATGCACTTTCTCTGCGATTGCCCAGCTCTGGCTCGAGTCAGGCTGCGGACACTGGGTAAACCATTCTTTGGGGACCTCAGTCAGATTTCTAGCTGCAGGGTCGGAGAGCTGCTTTCCTTCGTGAATGCTACGGGCTGGCTCTGAAGATCCGAGCCAGCTGGACTCCGCTTCCCTGTTCCTATAACAACAGTCACGGTCTTAGGAGTTTGTGGCATCAAAACGGCGCACCAAAGCGCTAATTGGGCTCCTCGGAGCGGCCACTGATACCTACCTACCCATCCTCCGAAAGGTTCAAACCGATTTTGTTTCAAACGACTCGGAACTCACCATGTCTTCAGGTAAGCAGCGGTGTCAGAAGTTGAGATGAGGTAACTTACTATAATAAAATTCATGCCTCCGGAACATAGGAGCGATTCATGGAACATTTCACACCAAGAAGTTGACGTGCATAAAATGTAGCTTAAAGAATTTTTATTCTCCCATCACGTGAATGATTCTGTTATCTACTAAATTTCATCTGCTTATGTACACTTGGTATGCTCTCAGCGCGACAACGCTCAGTGAATACGAAGAAGATTTAAATTAATCTTACAAGTTCAAGGCTTTCAGGATTATTTATTGCTTGTTTATGATGCAGTGAGAAAACCGAGGTAGGTACGGAAAGATCACGCTAAGATCAACTGCGAGCCATTCAATATTGGAGACTCTTACTCATGGAAATGGATAGAACGCGAGGGAGCACTAAACCAGTTTTAATACGTATAAAATATTACTTTAGTTTGATTCACTTATCTAAGTAGAATAAATCTGAATCTATTTTCTTAGTAATACTATCGACACAGAGTGGGAATTCCGAGAAGCGAATATTAGTGGAGACATGGAAAGTACAGATTTTTCCGTTTGTATCTAGGTTTTTCTAATTAATATGTTCCAGTTTATAAGGGGTCCAGTGGCGAAATGCGTAGAGATTTAACCTTCAGCTGGCGGGGTATCTTTAAAAGCTCTAATTACGCCAAATTTTCTCGGGTGAAGTTCTCAAACTCGTTTTTGATTCTGTTTACCAGCTTTTGTTGTAAATAACAGAAATAAGAGAATAACTAAATGTTAATTAGCAAATAATTTATTTTATGAGTAAGAGATACTTAAATCGAAAATTATTCAGTTGAAAGGTTGATGCGATTGAGATTGTAATTGCGTGAAATATTTTTCCTATCAAATGAGACAAATGTTGTTTTCTTGATAATCTATTAACACTTGCATATTTAACAGTATATGAAAAGTTTACCACTGACCAGACTAGGTTCGAGTTAGATTCTCGAAAGGCTATATATATCTTTTTTCGCCAAACGCTTCGGCTAGGTTGATGCCGTGGTCTTAGAGGTTTCACTCCCCGACAGAGCCACCAGGCCCTCACCCGCTTTAGTCCTTGACTTCCAGAAGGCGAACAGGAAACTCATCAACCGCACCCTTAAATCAAGACTTGAACCTCTCCTCCTCCCTACCAACGAAACAGTTTCCAACGACACTATAGATTGGACAGTTCGTCAGTACACTGAAGTAATTCAGCAAGTATGTGACGAGCTGATACCATCTCAGTCCCTCAACTACCGCAACCTTATTTCTCTCCCGGACGCTATCCTCGAGGATATCAGATACAAGCGTACCCTAAGGCGGAGGCTATTTAGGAATAGATACTCTCCGCAATACTCTCCACTCCGCAACGAAATCCTTTCCCTTGACAGGTCAATCCGCAATAGAATTTTAACCCTCTACACCAAACACCTCCACAAGCGCCTCTCCAACATTGAGCTGAACCCTGATACCTTCAGCGAACTCAAAAAAACTTGTCCTCGTCTAGGCAAGTCCTTCCAACAAACAACCATCCTCCCACAGAACATCTCAACTCCCGAAAAGGTGAACATCCTAGCCGACCAATTCCTTCAAGCGCACCACTGCACTCTCCACATTCGCGATCAACACTTCGAAAGTGTTGTGAGCGAAACCATAGAAAAACTCCAATCCACACCCACTTCCCACCAACCCAGTCCCAACCTAAACCTCTTCGTCCAACCCCTCATCCACTCCGATGAACATGATAATGTTTCTCCCATCCACTTTGTCAGCCCAAGTTCAGTGGAAGCTGCAATTGCAGCCTCCAAGAACAAAAAATCAGTGGGTCTCGACAAAATCCCCTCCATAGTTTTGAAAAAGTGCGCCCCCAACATTTCCACCACACTCTCCTCGATCATTAACCACTGCATCCTCAACGCACACTTCCCCACCGAATGGAAAAATGCTCGCATAGTTCCCGTCCCAAAAAAGAACCTTAATCCACTTAATCCTGATAGCTACAGGCCTATCTCCATCCTTTCTTCATCCACCAAAATCTTCGAGCGGATTATCAAATCCCTCATAGATGAGCATTGCACTTCTAACAACACCCTGCCCGAGTTCCAATTCGCCAACCGAACTAAACACTCGGTTGAGCATGCACTGCTTGTCCTCAAGACTGATATCCTACTAGGTATCAATCGGAGGACACCTACCATAGCATGTCTCCGTGACCTAAGGAAAGCTTTCGACTCCGTATGGCAATACGGACTCACGTATAAGCTTTCCGAAGTCCTCAACTTCCATCCGCACCTCTGCAAGCTAATTCTTAGCTTTCTAGATGGGCGGAAATCCTCAGTCAACATCCAGCAGCACCTTTCCTCGTCCTATACTTGCCCCGCCGGCATTCCCCAGGGTTCAGTCCTGTCTGCAACCTTTTTCTCTCTGTTCACCGCAGACATCCCCAAACCACCTCCACACCCGTGTCCCATCCAGATCCTCCAATACGCGGATGACCTAATCATATACACGGCCACCAAACACATCTCCCGTGGTGAAGCGCGTCTGAATGCTTATTTAGACGAACTTTACCACTATTTCACGCTTTGGAAACTTTCCCTAAATCCCGAAAAGTGTGAGACCATCGTCTTCCATGGAGACATGAGGATGACTCCGAAGATGCGGAGTGACACTAGATCATTATCACTCACAATCCACGACCAGCCCATTCCCACTGTTAAAGAAGTTACCTACCTCGGGGTGACAATGAACTCCCGCCTCTCCCACGTACCACACATAACGAAGTCACTAGGCCGTGCAACTGGTGCCTTCCGGTCCCTGTATCCTATTCTTAAATACAACATCCCAACTCCAAAAAAGAGTTAAGCTGTTTTGCTATAAATAGCTCATCCGCCCACTCCTCATCTTCGGCTTCATTTTCTGGTCCGATTGCTCCCCATCCCAAATGGAGCGAGTCCGCCTCAGAGAGCGCAGGATCTTTCGCCATTGCGCCAACATCTTTAAGAACGAGGACCGCTCCAAGTACATTTCCAACCAGATCCTCTATGAATCCTGCCAAACCCCACGCATCGACGCCTTCCTTGCTCGTCTTGCCCTCAACTTCTTGGCCAAGTGCCAATCCCATCCCAATCCTCTTGTCGCCAATGCCATGCAGATTGAGATCGTTGAAGATAACCTTCTCCGGACTCATCTGTTTCCCCAGATCCTCCTTTCCCTCCAGTCACAGAACCATCTGTTCGATTCCCTAGGCAGAGTAGTCTTCTACACGGGCAACTTCTCCGACTCCCAATTTTTTAAACCTTCCCATCATTAGCACCCCTCCCAGCTTTTAATTACCATCCCTCCCCCGCACCTCACCCATCCTATCCCAGTCCTTTCCTTACGGGTACGAAAGGTTTTGTGTATTTCTTAGTACGTAGCACGTAATATATCCATATATTATGTGAGAGTATCCACTTTCGGGTGATATTGACTATGAAGTCTTCAATTTTCAAAGAAGCAACAAATTTTAGGTATTATAACTTTGTTAGTAATAGTGCGATTTCCACCAAATTTGGTAAAATCATGCTCTATATTATAGCCTATATCACTACAAAATTTCATGGTACTAAGATGAACTTAAGGGGGGTTTCTAACCAATTACAAAAAATTGTAGTAATATACTATTATTAACTTTACTTAAACAGATATCGGCATGGAAGGTATTTCGGAGCCCAGGCACCCTATAGTGGCAGCCTCCTGACTTTTTTCAGATTTTTGGGTTGGGTAGTTTTTGAGAATGGCCCCCTTAAAGAAGTGATCACTTTCAACCCCCCGCGCTCCCCACCCTTCCAACAAATGTCAAAACTAAGATCGGCTTTGAAAAGTACTAATCGAGACCTTTAATTTGATACCCCACATGACTATATTTGGTGAAAAAAAATTTTACACCCCCCTTTTGCATGTATGGGGACCCCCCCTTAAATTCGACGTAAAAGGATGTAATTCACTGTATGCGTGAGCGTTCACAGTTCCCACCTTTCTACCAAATTTGGTATCAATCGCTATAACCGTCTCCGAGAAAAATGCGTGTGACGGACAGACAGACAGACAGACGGACAGACAGACAGTAAATCGATTTTAATAAGGTTTTGTGTTTACACAAAACCTTAAAAAGCGGGGCCCCGTACCGCAGCAAAACTGGTTAATCAGGCGGAGGCACGTCTCCGAATTACTGAAAGCCAGGTGACTACCCCCAAGAAGGGAGAAGTTGGGTCGTCAAGCAGTGGATCCAAGGTGAGCATTGGTATACTGCGTGGACTACAGCCAACGAACACCACTGCTTAAAGAGCAGGGACCAGCAAAAGCACGTCTGAGATAAATATAACAGACGTCAGGAAGGTGACAGGTCTCAGTGGCGCCGGGGTTACCTGCGCTATCTGAAGGAGGGCCTGAAACCAGAAGAGACCCTTAAGAAGGCTCAGGACAGACCTAAGCCATTTCTACCGGAGCCGAGAAAGCGGGGAGCAGCAGAGATCAGCCCGCATGAAGGGAATGCTCCCAAAAAATCCAGACCTGAACCCAAGGGAGGAGAAAACCCGGGCAGGTCAGGAGTGAAGGCAGGACCCAGGAAGCCCGCCATTAGCTATACTAGTGCGGTCAAGGGCATTCGACTGGCCATACTGCCTAAAAGGTTTCCCGAGCAAATACTCACTCGGGAGGAACAGGAAATCATTGAGGAACTTGTCGTCAAGCAGATGATCAAGATTTGGACGTCGAAACTGGTGTTCACCGGGATACGCTTTCGACCAGGCCTTATACTGGTGGACTGTGCGACGGAAGGAACCGCAGAATGGGTTAGAACCATAGTTCCTAGATTGCCAGGCTGGAAAGGGGTAGAACTGTCGACATGTGCTGGGGATGATATACCAGGAGCCCACATGGTGACAGTTTTTCTGCCAAAGGCCGCGGCAATAGAAACGGAAGACCTTATGAGACTTCTAATTGCTCAGAATGAAGATCTCCATACTCGACTATGGAGAGTCTTCAGAAGCAAGACGGAGGGCAAGGGTAAACTCCTCACGATTGGGGTAAATGACCGATCCCTGGAGGCAATTAAACGTCGGAGTTATGATCAACTACCGATTTGGCAACATACCCGTGCATGTGCACAAGGAAAAGCCAAGGAAAGAGACCTCGGAGGAGGCATCGGGTGAAAAACTTACCGAGGTCCCTGAAGAAGTCGCGGAAGCCATAGAGGCGGAAAGAACTGGATCAACCAGGGAAATAGACCTACTGCCCAGTGAAGAGCAGAAGCTGGACGACCTAGACCTAGGACTCCTAGGGCTCGGGGTGGACAGCGACGCGCAGGAAAGCGCCATGTCGGAGGAGGAGGGTGACACTCCGACAGTGGAGAAGAGCTCCAAACAATAACGGAGCCAATGGCCAGCACTAAGACAGCCCAGATAAACCTCCACCATGCGAGAGCTGCATCTGCAGTGATTGCAAGGGCAAATTCCAAGGAGAACATTGGAATAGTGCTGGCTCAGGAGCCCAGGGTGTACCGGGGGCAGATTCGCGGTCTGCAAGGAGGAGACATGGAGGTAATTTGGGACTCCTCTTGTGAAAAACCGAGAGCTTGCATAATTCTCAAACGTAATTTAAAATACATATGTCTTTCAGAGTTCTTAACCGGGGACCTTGTGGCTATCCAAGTCTCATTGGAAGCCGGGAGGAGCACTCGAGAGGCAGTTGTAGCATCGGGATATTTCCCAGGAGACGAGAGCCGGACTCCACCGGAACAAGTTGCAAAGCTGACGAAGTATTGCGAGGAGAGGGCGTTACCACTTCTTCTCGGCTGCGATGCCAACGCCCACCACGAAGTATGGGGAAGCAGCGACACTAATCGTAGAGGTGAGTACCTTCTCGAATTTATTCTTAGCAATAAGTTAAAAATATACAACGTAGGGAACACTCCAACATTTGTGACCAGTACCAGACAAGAGGTACTAGATATAACTCTAGGAAATACCCTAATGAACGGGATGGTCAGGAATTGGAGGGTGTCGGATGAACCCTCAATGTCTGATCACAGGATAATCAGATTCGACATTGAGGGTAACTCCGAAATAAAAAGAATAATAAGGAATCCCAAGAGAACGGATTGAGAATCCTACACAACGCATCTGAGCAACAACATTGCCCACCTTCAAGGGGGCGGTGACATCAGGAGCGAACTGGAATTAGAAACGGTGGTGGAAAACCTTAACACAATCGTCATTGACGCATATGAGGCCAGCTGTCCTGCCAAGACAGTCAAGTCATCAAGGGATGTACCATGGTGGAACAAGAACCTAGCCAGAATGAGAACAGAGGTACGAAAACTGTTTAACCGGGCAAAACAAACCGGCGACTGGCGGAGGTATAAAAATGCACTGACTGCGTATAGCAACGCGATCAGGGAAGCGTAACGGAACAGCTTTAGGGAATTCTGTGAAGGGATTGAACAGATCACAGAAGCAACCAGGCTGTACATGGCTGTAGCCAAAGACGGGTTAATATCCTCTGTCTGCTTGAAAAAGGAAGATGGGACATTCACCGAGAATGAGGAGGACAGGGTACACCTGCTTCTCAGAACTCATTTCCCGGGGTCCTACCCCTCGGCGGCAGCCGACAACAATCTGCCTGGCACCCCAACAACGTATAAAAGGGGAAGGAACGAGAGCCGGAAACTAGCAAAAGAGGTATGCTCAGAAGCTAGGCTAAGATGGGCAGTGGGAGCTTTTAAACCCATGAAATCTCCCGGAGTAGAAGGGCATTTTCCCAGCACTTATCCAGAGAGGCCTAGGAATTATCTTAGAGTCTCTTCTGAGGGTGGTAAGGGGGAGCATAGCACTGGGTTACATACCAAGGGCATGGAGAAGGGCAAAAGTGGTCTTTATTCCGAAAGCGGGTAAAAAGGATCCTTTTCACCTTAAATCTTTCAGACCAATCTGCCTAACATCGTTCGTACTCAAAACGGTGGAGAAGGTCATAGACAACTATATTAGAACTAACGTTCTAAAGCGTAATCCCCTACATCACTGTCAACACGCTTACCGGGCAGGACGGTCAACTGAAACTGCTCTGTATCAGCTGACAGAGGTACTACGGGACGCCATAGAAACAAAAGAAATTGCATTGTGCGCGTTTTTGGATATCGAAAGAGCATTCGACAACACATCGCACACAGAGATACAGGATGCCCTGAGCGGCAAAGGAGTGGGGAACACCCTGGCACTCTGGATGGGCAAAATGCTAGAAAGCAGACAAATAGAGGTACAAACAGGTACAAAATCTATTATCATGAACACCATTCAAGGCTGTCCACAGGGTGGAGTACTATCGCCGCTGATGTGGACTATGGTAGTGGATGAACTCCTGGACGTGCTAACTAATACTGGAATACAAGTCCAGGGCTACGCGGACGACATTGTTTTAATCTGTAGGGGCAAATATGAAGATACCCTATGCGATAGAATCCAAACTGGATTAAGGGTTACTAGTGCTTGGTGCAGGAAGGTGGGACTGCGGATCAACCCAACCAAAACCACCATAGTACCATTCGCTAGGAGGCGTAAGCTGGATCACCTGAAAGCCATAACATTACATGATATGGAGGTGAAACGAGAAACAGAGGTCAAATATTTGGGAATCACGCTAGACCAAAAATTACTCTGGAAGACACATGTCGGAAACACTTGTCGGAAAGCCACGAGGGCTCTGATGACTTGCAGATCCATAGCAGCAAAAAAATGGGGTTGCAGCCCGAAGATACTACTTTGGATATATACTGCAATAGTAAGACCAATGATTACCTATGGAGCGGTAATCTGGGCAGAAAGAACCCAACTCAGCACACAAGCCAGGGAATCACATAAGCTCCAAAGGCTGGCTTGCGTGTGTATCAGTGGGGTAATGAGGACATGGCCAACGGCATCCTTGGAGGTCCTTCTGGGATTAACCCCTCTCCATCTGCACATACAGATGCAGGCAAGGAGATCAATATTCAGGATGGCCGGTAGTATGAGTGAGGCGGGGAGCTGCCTAAATCGAAGGAAGATTGATATTCTTTCTAGGCGGTATCCCAAATTACTGATACCGACGGACAACATGACAACGAGGTTTCACTTCGATAAGAAGTTTGAAACACGTTGGAGTAACAAGGCAAACGGGGAGAGCGTGGCTGCGACATACGGCTTAAACCAGCAACTGATTACTTGGTACACTGACGGATCCTTCACAGCAGAGGGAGCGGTGTCCGGTGTCATTGGTCCAAGGAAAATTTACTTTGAGCCAATGGGCAGGTACACTAGCATATGCCTCCTTTAACCTGCAAAGGAACTACAGGGGGCAGAACATAGCTATTCTCACCGATAGCCAAGCAGCGATCAAGGCACTTAGGTCCAACCAGGTGAACTCTAAACTGGTATGGGAATGCCTTGAGAGACTGAATACACTCGGCTCATCCAACAAGGTCTGGATACTTTGAGTTCCAGGCCATGCTGGGTTGGAAGGCAACGAGGCAGCGGATGAACTAGCCAAGAAGGGAGCAGGGATGCCTTTACACGGTCCAGAACCCTTCTGTGGAATCGGAAACGGTTTCATGGCTATGAATCTAAGAAATGAAGAGAAACGGTTGAGGGAACTATATTGGACGGGCCTACCAGGGATGGAGCAGTCCAGGGTGCTTATTGGGGGATACGAACCCATGCGTACAACGGATTGCATAAACCTCACCAAAAAGAACCTTCGAATCATAGTGGGAATTCTCCCTGGTCATTGTCGGCTGAACTATCACCTAGGGAAGTTAGGGATATCTACGGACACTGCCTGCAGGTTTTGTGATGAGGAGAACGAAACCTCTATGCACGTCCTGGGACAGTGTCTGGTACTTGTGCAAAGTAGGTCGATACATCTGGGAAAACACTTAATACCAGATGCAAAGCTGAAACATTTAGAAGTGGGGAACATACTAAAGTTCCTAACGGTTACAGGCCTGCTTGATATACTATGATCAACAGGTACACTATAACCAGTAAAAGGGGCACTATTGTTCTTCAGGGACGCGGTGCGACTTTCCCTTAACAGAATAATAATAATGGCATATAGTACTAAGTACAAATACACGAAGTCGTTACTTTTTCCTCGTCCTGCTTAAGGCTTTGTGTAAAACGACACCTTATTAAAGTCGGCTTACTGTCTCTCTGTTTTTTTAACTTCATCAACGACGCAACAACCGGCATCCACTGGCCTGTCTTAATAAAGAACTGCAAGTATTCCGGTTTTCCTCCGAGGTGCACGAATTCGATATCCCTAGAACTATTTGGCGTCCTGTGCCTATGCCATTGCTCCATTCCAGGCATCTTCTTTTTCGACCATAGATGTTGCCCTTATAGACTTTCCGGGCTGGATAATCCTAATCCATACGGATTAAGTGACCCCTTCACCGCAACTGATTCAGCCGGATTGTATTCACAACCAGAGGGTCATGGTATCGCTCATAGATTTCATCGTTATGTAGTCTACGGAATTCTCCATGCTCATGCAGGGGGCAAAAACTTCTTCGGAGGAGATCTCGCGTTGTTCTTCCCATGATGTTGATATCGTCAGCATAAGTCAGTAGTTGAGTGGACTTAAAGAGGATAATCCTCATTGTGGCGCAGCAGGATTCGCAACATTCGAAATAGATTTCGAATGCTGCGAATCCTGCCGCGCCACATCTATTTGTTCGATTCGCAGCATTCGAAATTGGAATCGGAGGAGGAATGAATGTGGCTGACTCTATTGGCGATAAACACTTTCCATTTAGCTGCTGGACTTTGGAGCCATTGTAGTGCGACCATCGAATCTGTCCAATAATAGGGAATGACATCCTTCCAACCATGGGCTTCTAACGTAGTTGACATCAGGTCGCACAAGAGCGTAGCGCTGCACAGCTCCAACCGTGAAATCGATTGGACCTATAACGGTGCGACTTTCAACGTTATGAGTTGAACAGTTGTGGAACCGTCACGTTCCTCAATGCGTACATAGATGACTGCCGCATATGCTGCTTCTGAGGCGTCACAAAATCCATGGACTTGAATAGTTACAGTATCATTACAGTGTAGCCACCTTGGAATAGTAATTTCCTGGAGAAACGGCAACTGTGAACGGAAGTTTCGCCATATCGCATCAAGTTCTTCTGTGATTGGTTCATCCCAGGTTCTGTGTTGTAACCACAGCTGCTGCATCATTATTTTCCCTACGACAATACACGGCTGCAACCATCCCATTGGATCGAATAATTTTGCTACCTCAGAAAGCAATTTTCGTTTCGTGAGCACAGTACCTGTGATCTCTTCTAAGGTAACCTTGAAGAAGAAGCAATCCCTTGCTGGATGCCATCGTAGTCCTAGAGTCTTGATGTGATCTTCCTCGTCGATGCTTAACAGTGGGTTCGCTTCTCTATCGGAAACAGGAATTGACTCCAACAGACTATCGAAATTTGCTGCCCATTTCCGTAATTTAAACCCTCCCTTTTGTAGTACTTTGATAAGGTCTTGCTGTAAGGTCTGCGCTTCCTTGATTGTATCTCCGCCTGTTAGGACATCAACCACATAAAAGTCTTCTTTAATGGCTCGACACGCTTTTGGATAGTGCACCCTTTCGTCATCCGATAGCTGATGCACAGTGCGCACCGCCAAGTACGGGGCGCTGGCCGTGCCATATGTAACTGTTGTTAACTTAAAATGTTTAGTCGGTTCGGATGGATGACTTCGCCACAGGATTCGTTGATAGTCCTTATCCTGAGGATGTATACTTATCTGTCGGTACATCTTTTCTATGTCAGCGGCTATCACGTATCGATGCGTTCTCCATCTCATCAATACATGAGTGATGACCACTGCAGGGACGCCAAAGCGAGGTATCCACTCTTGATAGAGGGCTTCGGCACATAATTGCGGCGTAATATCTTTCAGAGGTATTGCCTCAGGCCACCGCCTAAACCTGTCGATGATTGTGAGACAATACCTATAACCTCGCAAAGTCTCGCAAAGGCTCTACTATGTCGAGGTGTATTGTGTGGAACCGCCTGGTAGTGCGGGGGAATGAGCCCACTTCTTTCCTTACATGCCTGACTGACTTTACACTTCTGGCATGCGATGCACTCTCTGGCCCAGGAATTGACATCCTTATTCATAGAGGGCCAGAAGTATTTCTCGGTGACTAGCCGATTTGTTGCCCTGATGCCTGGATGCGCTAAGTCGTGAACTGCGTGGAACACTTCCTTGCGAAAGGTGGCCGGAATGTATGGCGGAGGTCCCTCTTCCGAGTCTTCGCAGCAGAGAGAGAAGTTCGAGCCGAAGATGGGCAACTCCCGAAATTTGTATTTGGGGTTGGATTTGAGGCTCTGAAGTGCTGCGAATCCTGCCGCGCCACATCATCATCAACGGCGCAACAACCGGTAACCGGTCTACGCCTGTCTTAATAAGGAACTCCAGACTCCCCGCCTATATGAGGATGGACTATTCCGTAGCCTACATAATGACGAAATCTATGAGCGATACCATGACCGTCCGGTTGTGGATAAAATCCGGCTCAATAGGTTACGGTGGGTGGGTCACCTAAACCGTATGGATGAGGATTAGCCAGCCCGGAAAGTCTATAAGGGCAATATCGATGGTAGAAAAAGAAGACGAAACAGACTCTGCCTGAGATGTGAACCTGTACGCATCCAGTGAGGGGGAGAAATGGTTCCCATCCAGTGCTCTCACTGAATATATGTATGTGGGGTATCAAATACGGACATTTTCTCGAATAAGTTTAATAATAGTATGCGACTATATTTTTGAGAAATTGGCTACAAAACTCTAATATGTTATTCTAGAATTATGAAATTTAGAGCAATATAGCTTATAATACAGAGCGTTTGGTAGAAATCGCGCTGTTACTACCAACGCTATAATAGGTCAGAGTGTAACAGATTGACTAAGAAAACGCATTGAATAGTTTGGTCCGGTCCAGTATCAAGTGGATGTGGACTTAGGATCCCTCACTATCCTAAACAATAATTTAGCTTTAACCTAGCTTAGGTTCAAACTATTGCCGATTTCACTTGGATATAATTCGCACCTTTGGCGTGTTTTTGCGAATAGGAGCGTTTTCTATCTGTTGCCACTTAGGGTCATGCTGCTCTCAGGGCAGAGATGAGGCAGCGTCTGATGATTTGCCTCTGCTCTCGACGAAACCGTTAGTCCCTATTTTTAAATGCTTGGGTGCCATGCCACAAACGAGGGATCCGTGGACCGAAAAACGTGAGAATAAGTTGCTCTCCATTTGGTCCGGTCCAACATTAAGTGGATGTGGACTTAGGATCCCTCACTATCCTAAACAGCGAGCAATACCGAAACAAGGACCCGTCCTCATGGTATCTGGACTTATCGGGCACCGCTGCCATCTGGGTTCGGGACGACGTTCGACTTCGTGTTCTTGCCGAAGGCCGGGGGGACGGATTTGCCTGGATCCGGTGTTTAGGGATAACGTTTTTTAGCGTTTACCTCACGCCGAATGAGTCGATTCCGGACTTTCAACGCCGGCTTGATGCTCTGGAGGACGCCGTTTCGAACACGGAGGGACGAATCCTGGTTGGCGGTGATTTTAATGCCAGCGCTCTTGAATGGGGCATGCCTCAATCAGACTCCAGAGGGAAACGGATTCTGGAAATGGCAGCGAGAACCGGGCTCGTAATTTTAAACACCGGATCCACGCCAACGCTTCGGCGCTCAGGTTGTGAAGGAAGCATTCCCGACATCACTTTTGCGTCGGAATCTCTGGCATCATCGGTGGACGGGTGGCGAGTCCTAGAAGACTTCTCGGCAAGTGATCATCAGTACATTGCGTTCGAAGTGTTTGACGTTACTTGCCGGCGAGCACCAACACGACGTTCCCCCTGCGTGTGGAACGTCGCGAAGGTGAACATCGGAAGGTTCGTCGAAGCTCTTGGAGCAGGTAGGGCCGCACTGGGGAGCACTCCGGGGGGTGGTGGTGTCGCAGCTGACACCGTCGTAAATTCAGTGATGAATCTGATAACGACGGCGTGTGAGGCTTCCATGCCCCGGAGAGGCCCCAGGCGCGACAAGCCTTCTATGTACTGGTGGACGGCGGAAATTGCCGACCTACGGAAGGAGTGTCATAAGCTCCGCCGTTTGGCACAACGTTTGTACGCCAACGAGGAGGCATGTGCCATAAAGGCACAATATAGATCAGCAAAAAGGAGACTCCGCAGCGCTATAAATAAAAGCAAAGCTCGCGGCTGGCAAAATCTTGTTAATGAGGTGAATGATGACCCGTGGGGACTTGGCTATAAGCTTGTCACTCGGAAAATCGGGGCTCTGCGGAAGCCCTGCATACTGAGCACCGACCAGATGGACCGCATTGTGCGGGCATTGTTCCCCAGACACCCTGTACGGGTTGATGTAAACAGCGCGGAAAGCCTCGTGGATTGCCCTCTTTTCACAATGGGAGAACTCGAAGAAGCGGTTCTCACTATGAAAAACAGGAAGGCGCCAGGCCCTGATGGCATCCCGGCGGAAGTTTACAAACTGGTGTTCCGCCAACGGCCAGAATTGCTGCTCGAAGCGTTCAACGCGTGCTTGAAGGAGGGCATTTTTCCTTCTCGCTGGAAAGTGGCCAGACTCGCGTTGATCCGTAAGGGTAAAGGAGATCCGGAGCTCCCGTCTGCATACCGACCGCTGTGTATGCTTGACACGGCCGGAAAAGTGTTCGAGAAGCTCATCAGGGGTAGACTCGCTGAAGCGATCCGTGCTGCCGGGGACTTATCCGCAAGGCAGTTCGGGTTGAGAACAGGGAAATCTACAGTGGATGCTGTTATGGAGGTCGTAGATGCGTTTAATCGAGCCGGGGCGCACAGCCGCCGATCTCGACGGATAGTGCTCCTCATAACGCTTGACGTCAGAAATGCCTTCAATTCCGTAAGATGGACAGATATGCTGGGCACACTAGAGAACTCCTTTCACGTGCCAAGCTATCTCTTGCGGATATTGAGGGATTATCTGAAAGACCGCTCCCTGTTCTATGAGACGCTAGAGGGCCAGAGGAGGATGGAAATCACGTCGGGAGTAGCACAGGGATCCATCCTAGGGCCGGACCTCTGGAACGCTTCCTACGATAGTCTGCTGAGACTCGATATGCCTGAAGAGTCGCGCCTGGTCGGTTATGCAGACGACGTTGCGGCACTTGTTGCCGGACGCACTGTTCAACAGGCGCAAAGCAGACTTGGCATATTGATGCGACGGGTAAGCGGATGGATGACTGCTCACGGTTTCAACCTTGCGCTGGAGAAAACCGAAGTAGTCATCCTGACCAGAAGGAGAATCCCGACCTTGCGTCCCATATCGATCGGCGAGTTGACTATAGAGTCAAAACCAGCGATTAAATACCTTGGTTTAATGCTCGACTCGAAGATGAGCTTCTTCGAGCAAATCAAAGCAGCCGCGGACAGGGCTGCAGCAGGAGTCGCGGCCTTGAGTCGGCTAATGGCGAATGTGGGCGGCCCTATATCAACTAGGAGACGTCTCCTCATGGGAGCAACGCAGTCCGTCCTTCTCTATGGTGCGGAGGTATGGGCTGATGCCCTTGACAAGGAGGTGCATCGTAAACGCCTAGCTCAAGTGCAGAGGCGGGGAGCTTTGCGAGTGGCGTCTGCTTATCGCACTGTCTCCGAACCGGCTGTGATGGTGATTGCGGGAGGCACGTTGCCCTCCTTGCCAAGGAGCGCAAAGCTATCTATCGCCGTAAGGGTGAAAACTTAAGAGAAGTGGTTGCCCGTGAAGAACGTCAACACACCCTTAACGAGTGGCAAGTTTCTTGGCAAAATGAGCCAAGGGGCAAGTGGACTGCGCGGCTCATCGACAAATTAGACCCGTGGTTGAACAGAAAGCACGGTGAGATTGATTACTTCCTTACCCAACTTCTAAGTGGGCATGGAGGTTTTCAGTCTTACCTGCACAGGGTTGGGAAGGCGCGATCTCCTGATTGTGTGTTCTGCAATAGAGTGCCGGATGACGCTGAACACACCTTTTTCTCTTGCGAGAGGTGGGATGGCCTCCGCCAGCAGCTTTATGCAGACACAGGGGAGCTCTTTCCAGACAACATTGTCAGAGAGATGCTGAAGAGCGCTGGCAGCTGGAATCGTATTGCGCATTATGTTCGGGCTCTTCTTACTACGAAGAAGATTGAACTCGACCGGCGGAGGCATCAGCCGGTAAGGGGTTGCCTGAACTAACAACAACTCCCTTCCTCCCCTCCCCTCCCGTTGGTGAAAGGAATTCCCTGACTTGAAGGCTCCCAACGCCGGGAGAGCGGGAGGGCTAGCCCGAAGTAATGTGTCAAACGGTTCCAGGCTAGTTCTCTGATGACAGGGAGGTGTTTAGTTGGTAGTCCGCCAGCGTGCTGTTGCGGGAGTCCAACACTCTGTGCGTAAACGCATTCACCTACCCTACTCCAAAAAAAAAAAAAATCCTAAACAACTATCTGATTGGTAAAAGAGCATGACCGTTCCAATATATAAAAAGAAAGGCAGTACGGTAGAATGTTCAAATTACTATCCAATACAATTGTTCTTTAAGGCACTGAAGATTTTTAGCATTCGCAATATCAATGAAATCAACGTGAACCAAGTCGGGTTTGTCAATAACTAAGGAACTACTGACGAAAGGTATGTTAATCGTTTACTCGTTGGAAACACCGTGAGAAGTATCCCTCTCTCTATATGACATTCCTGGATTCAGAGAACAGGTTTGACCAACGAACTCGTGCGATGGGTTAAACCGTCTACGGCGATCTGAAAAACAAAGTTCGAAGAGGGCACCTCATACAGCGCAGTCTCTAAATTTGGATAAAATAGAGTTCTTAACGACTGATCCCAATGGCAGATTCTGCACAGAACTGAGCAATTTAGGTATTTCGTATTGAAGCTCTTGGCCATTGGTTATATAAGGTTCTGAGCGCTGGTCGGTTACCAAAGACAAATAACGCCGCGTTGCGGTAATGGAGAAGAAGATGTTGCGATCAGTTACTGGTATAACTCGCCATGATCATGTCCGAAACGATGACATCTGCAATTGATATGAGGTTGCACCCATCGTGGAGAAGTATTTTTCAGTGTTATGATCAACTCAATGGCCAAATCGAAATCGATGGAAATGTCAACCGAAACAACGATGGCTTGATACGCTAAATGATGATTTAAGGGGCTCCACTCAGACGAAACCCATTACATAGAAAAGTGATCAAATATTTTTATTACGGATAATAATTTTGTAATTGCTAATGAACATTTCCTTTTCATTGCTTCTTTTGATGGTCTGGGGTATTATCTAGGAGTTCGAAAAGTTTTTTTTAGCTGAAGCAATCGACTTTCTGTATACACTGTTCCGGGCATGCATACTTTGTGGTTGATATTTACTTTCTTAAAGAAGTCGATCACTAGGTTTTGAATGCGATACCATGTCAACTTTTATTTAAGGGGGTCATCCCGTGTGTCGGATCCGCTGAATCGAATTTTTTTTTTGACATCAGTTATATCTAGATATAGTGTAGAATATATGGGCAAAGTGATTTTTTGATCTCCTGAGATGGGGAGCTTTACGGGTGGCGTCTGCGTACCGCACTGTCTCTGAACCGGCCGTGATGGTGATCGCGAGAGTGATCTCCGTTGCCCTTCTTGCTAGGGAGCGTCAGGCCATATACAAGCGCAAGGGAGATGAGCCAAGGGAAGTGGTTGCTCGCGAAGAACGTCAAAACACTCTAGACGAGTGGCAGCTCTCTTGGCAAAATGAAACTAGAGGCAGATGGACTGCGCAGCTCATCGGCAACTTAGGTGCGTGGCTGAATCGGAAGCATGGTGAGACTGACTATTTCCTTACCCAATTTTCAAGTGGGCATGGAAGTTTTCAGTTTTAACTGTACAAGATTGGAAAGGCGCATTCTCCGGATTGTGTGTTTTGCAATGGAGTTGTGGACGACGCCCACCACACTTTTTTTTCTTGTGGAAGGTGAGATGGGGTTCGTCAGTAGCTCTATTTAAACACAGAGGATCTCTCACCAGACAACATTGTGGAAGAGATGCTGAGGACTGCTGACAGGTGGAATCTTGTTGCCCATTACATTCGGGCCCTTCTCGTTGCTAAGAAGATAGATTTCGACCGGTGGAGGAGTCGGATGGCAGGGGGTTCCTTGAACTGACAGATCCCTTCCTCCTCTCCCCTCCCGCTGGTGAAAGGAATTCCCTGATTTGAAGGCTCCCCAAGGCGAGAGAGTTCGAGGACTAGCCCGAAGTAATGTGACAAACGGTTCCAGGCTAGCTCTCTGACGATGGGGAGGTGTTTAGTTGGTAGTCCGACGACGTACCGAATCGGGGGTCCAACACTGTGTGCGTAAATGCATCCACCTACCTTACCTCCCCCTCCCTCAAAAAAAAAGAAGTGTTTTTTTGATATTCGGAGGCGTTCGGAAATTATAGTGTTAACCACGTGATAAGTCACATACCGAATTTATGTCGATCGCCGTAATAAAGCTCGTATTTATCGGTCTGAATGACGTTCGAATGAGTTGGCTAAAAGGACAAGAATTGAAACCAAGGCCGTACATGTGTTTCTTCAAGAAACCTAAGGTGTATGGCAGATTAATAGTCAGTTAAGGTTTTATGGCTAAAAATCGCATTTTACTTTTTAAATGCGTTTTTCTCGAAATTGCATGTTGAAAATCGGCTCCCACCGTAGTCCAAAATCTATCCAACGGAATTCTTTGAAATTTTCAGAACTTATTCAGAACATATTTCTACGGTCCGCAAACTATAATACATTCAGAAGTTTTTTTTATTCATTGAAGAAGCCGTGAAAAAACACCAAAATTCACAAAAAAAAGTTTAACAGGGCACCAAAAATTTAGCTTTTAATATCTTTTAATAATCCTAGTTTGCGGACTATAGTTAAGTCTGTACGTTAAAATGCCGTTTACTTTTTCTCTCTAAGATGATCGCAGCGCCCTCCAGCGTGGTAGCAGAAAAAGATCTTTTTTTGGAGATGGGTGTATAGATTGCTCTGTATTTCAATAATGAACTATGCGATCGGGCTGGAAAAATTACTATGCCCGCTCAAGATATTAATAAATCTATGGTGAAAAATTCATATTTGTATCTTTATCCAGTTCTTCACAAACACATTCTAAAAAAAGGCAAAAAACGGCTTTTACACGGGATGACCCCCTTAAGAAGTGTTCCGCCCTTTGTATACTATGGCTGCCAATCTTGTGGGGTTAAATTAATTCAAAAACTTATCAATTTTCGAAAATTGACAGGGAAAATCAACTTTACAGATGAAGCAGATTACTTTTATTCTAATACAAATAGTACTCTCCCCATGTTTGAGAGTCTGTTATTGACTGGGGTGAGATTTTCGAAATTTCAGTTTTGAGATCGATCAAACGAATTGAATAGAAATACGGTATTTTTGTAAAAAGTAGCTACTGCATTTTATTTTTCTTATAATTAAAAATCGATTTAGAACATATTCATATTTAATAAGCACCATAGAATCTGGATGAAATTACTAATCTAGAGACTGACCGGTAAGTGGCAAACAAACGAGAAAAGCATCTTAACTTCATTCAAGTAAATATACCGACAGGTTTTCCGCGGTAATTAATAACAGCAAGTCTACCACTACGGAATTTAAAAGGAATAGAATAAAAGCGTCTGGATTTATCATCTCTTACAACTCCTCATAATTTATTAAGATTGTTGCTGCTGCCTTTAATGTATCTACAAGATCAAGAAGCGTTCAACCGGTTCCTGTCGCATTTTCTAGTCTTTTTGTTTCATAATGCACTTTAAACTCAATTAGCTACGGAGAATATTCCAACCGCATTCATTCGGCTCTCCAAAAGAGCGCCTTTGAGTCGGGGAGGTAATTATCTATAATCATATTTGGAGTACAGGTAATCGGACTTCCAAACACCAAAAACATTTTCAAACTATCAATGAACTATTTCGGTGTTATCTTCCTTAAGACAATACTATCTAGAATCTAAATTAGGGTAACCCCTGTGGTTAGTTGTTCCGAATTTCCAATAGAGTCATATCAAAGCTGACTTACGCAGGTAAGGGTAGATCACAGGCGCCTATTGTGTCTCACAAGGCGGCCAGTAACTCTTCTGTATCTTAAATCTGAATACGGTTCACACCCTTGAAATTTGACTCATACATGTTTTCCTGTAAAAAATCTAAGAAGAATAATCGGCCCCTGGGGAAAAAAAATAAAGAAAGTAAGAACTTTTCACTTTAATCTGTTTTTATGAATCTAGAATTCCCCAACGGCCGACGTGAGACATTGGGAGACAAGTTTTGCATACGAAAAAAAAACTTGTTGATAACCTTAGCGCCTTGAATTGTGTATAAAAGTTTGTAACAATCTGAAAAGTAATGCCATTTGGTCAATTGAGCTGCGTGGGTTAGTGTTGTTCCCGAGTAAATTCGCAATTTTGTTTAAAGTGATTTTCCCATAGAATTTAATTCTGGGAGTGTTGAGTGAAACGGTGATTGCGTTTTAAGTCAAAATGGGGTACATTTTGAAGAGGTTTCTCCTGGTTTTGGGATGTTTTGTGCTGGCGTTGGGTCATTCAATCCGTGAAAAGAGGCAGATTAGTAAATTTGGTAAGTGTTTGATTTTTGTGACTTTTGTGAACATCCTGAATTTTGCATTATCTGCTGTGTAAATCTTGTCGTGATCCTGTACCTACCAATTATTGCAATTAAATGTATTTATTTATCCGGTTGTCCGGATAGCTGAGTGGTTAGAGCGCAAGACTGTCGTACGGAAGGTTGCGGTTCAAATTTTGCTGGTGGCAGTGGGATTTGTATCGTAATTTGACGTCGGACACCAGTCGACTCAGCTGTGAATGACTACCTGAGTCAAATCAGGGTAATAATCTCGGGGGGCGAGCGCAATGCTGAACACATTGCCTCCTAGTGTACCGTTACGGTCTTGAATGAAGTGCTCTAACACACTTCAAGGCCCTGATCCAACATGGATTGTTGCGCCAACGATTATTATTAAATTTATTTCGATGCAAAATTTGCAATAAAAAAAAAATAAACTCTGTTAGGTCCATAAATTTGCTCTTCGATCGAAAGGAAAATTATAATTTTATATTATTCACTCCATACAGTCCCGAAGGATCCATACCATCCACAACCCGCACTAAACGAAGCTGGAGAAGTTTTAGTTGAAAATCGCTGGCAACATGTGGATGCCGAGGAAGAAAATGCTGCTTTCTGGAATTCTCTGGCGCAGGATCGACTTCGGGAGCAAGTGTTCCGTAGACCGAATCTGAACGTAGCCAAGAATGTTATATTCTTCTTGGGTGACGGTATGTCTATTCCCACCTATGCAGCTAGTCGAGCTTACATGGGGCAGCAACAGAAATTGAGAGGTGAAGAATCCCAATTGGCGTTTGATAAGTTCCCTCACACCGGATTATCGAAGGTACACGGAGATTTTTTATTTTACATTGATAACGTTCGTCGGTATTACTAAAAAAAAATATATTTACAGACATATTGCGTGGACCGTCAAGTAGCCGATTCTGCTTGCTCGGCAACAGCTTATCTATGCGGAGTTAAAGCCAATTATGGTACAATCGGAGTAACTGCAAAAGTTCGCTACAATCAATGTGGGATACAGGCCGATCCCGCCAATCAGGTGGATTCCCTTGCCGCTTGGGCTCAGAAAGCAGGAAAATCAACTGGTATTGTTACAACGGCTCGCGTTACCCACGCAAGTCCTTCTGGAGCCTATGCCCACGTCGCCAATCGTGAATATGAGTGCGATGCTGATGTAAGGACATATGGACACAATCCCGCAATTTGCCAAGATATTGCAAGTCAGTTAGTTAACAATAGAACTGGTACAGAGTTCAAAGTGATTCTTGGTGGTGGACGTACCAAGTTCCTGCCCAATAGCATGCAAGATGAACAAGGCAACGCTGGCGAACGTGAAGACGGTGTGAATCTGATCGACGAATGGAAACGAAAACATAGTAATGGAGTTTACGTGTACAATCGAAAGGGCTTGCTGCAAACTGATTACGATAGGACTCAATACCTTCTCGGTCTGTTCGATCCAAGTCATCTGCAATACAATTTGGATAAGACAGCACAAACCGATCAACCTAGCTTGGCTGAAATGACCGAAGCTGCCATTAAAATGTTGCAGAAAGACCGAAATGGATACTTTGTTTTCATTGAAGGTGGTCGTATCGATCATGCTCATCATGAGACCAAAGCTAGAAAAGCCTTAGATGAAACTGTTGAGTTCTCGAAAGCCATCGACCGTGCAATTCAGTTGACCAATCGTGAAGATACACTCATCATAGTCACCTCAGATCACGCACATTGTATGTCCCTTGCCGGTTACTCCTTCCGTGGTACAGATATTTTGGGTGTGAATAGTGAAATCAGCCCAATCGATGGTTTGCCATATGCGACACTAACTTATGCGAACGGTCCCGGGTATCGTGCTGAGCAGAATGGACGATTGGACTTGAGAAGACAAGATATGAGTAAGTTTTCCACTTTGTGATTTCAGAAAAGATGCACAAATTTACTTTTTTTTTTTACAGCCAACAAGGATTATGAGTATCCAAGCTTAGCTCCGTTGCCAGCTGAAACCCACGGTGGAGATGATGTTGGAATTTTCGCTTTGGGTCCTCAAGCTCATTTGGTCTCAGGTGTCATGGAGCAGAATGTTATACCACATATTGTGGCTTATGCAGCTTGTATTGGAGACGGTTTTACAATTTGTAAAAAGAACTGAGGAGACTCGTATGATGTTGTTTTGTAGAATAATATGTTAAGTTAGGTAATAAACTATATGAACTAAATACGTTTTAAAATGACTGTTTCTAATATTTGGCGTTCAAACCCCTCAGGGAAAAACTTGCGATGTAGAATAGTCTCCTGCCTTGTCTAAAACAAGGATCCTTGTCAAGAATTCCCAGAAGCTGTGTATTTTGCTAAGAAATCATTTAAATTTCTAATATTCAAGCCGTAATGGTACGTCATCTGTCTGTGCATGTTTAACTAAAAAATTCCATTTTACACAAAAGCTTTACACAAAATCTCTATACAGGCCTTAGCACCTTTCATCTCCTCTGTTTGAGGACGTGTTTTAAATTTGTTTCAATGCTAAAAATGAAATTAAATTTACAACAACGAGCTTGTATCAAATTTTGCGAGACAAAGACATAATTTCCATGTATGAATTTGATCCAAAATTGATCAAACGAGCCCCAACTAAAGACGGTACATGGGTTAGTTAGTTTAGTTAACTGGGGGGAGCCGCAGCACCGAGCACTCAGGCCATTATTAGGCCCATTGTACTATCCCCGTAGTTGCCTATTCAATGGCTTCCTGCCTACGGTGTTCGCAGGCTTTAGCGAATTTGAGAACATTCTCAAGAGGCAGAGAGTGTGCAGATTCTTCATTGATGAAAACCTTGCCAAGGTGTCTTCGTCTGAGATCTGAGGATGCCGGGCAGCTGCATAAAAAGTGCAGGGCTGTCTCCCCCTCCTCCTCACATTGGCTGCACACAGCCGAAACCACTACCCCAATCTTTTCCATATGGTAGTTTAAGGGGCAGTGTCCCGTCAAAAGCCCTACTAGGGTTTTCATGTCCCACTTCTTAAGGGACAGCAAAAATGCCGCTCTAGTGGCCCTAGGCTTCTTCACAAGGATTTTCGCTTGCCGGCAAGAGTCCAAATTTCTCCACTCGGTTGCGTGAATCCTTGCAATTTCACCCTTCAGAGTAGACTTGACAGTAGATGGTCGGATTCCAAGAGCTGGTTCTGGCCCCACCATTGTGGATCCACACCCTCGGCGAGCCAGTCTATCAGCCCCCTCATTACCGGCGATGTTAGAGTGCCCCGGCACCCACATCAGGAATGTTTCGTTCATTCGGCCAAGTTTCAGCAGCACCTGATGACAACTCCACACCAACTTGCTTGATATGTTATTGCCATTTAGTGCTAATAATGCCGCCCGACTGTCGGAACAGATTCGAATGGTGCGTCCCCTCCATTTTTGTCGCAGACATTCTTCTGCTGCCAATGAAATGGCATATATCTCCGCCTGGAATATGGTCGTCATTTTCCGGAGGGGTCGGGCCAGTTCTATGATCGGATTCTCCGAGAACACACCTGCACCCGATCCATCCTCCTTGACCGACTCGTCGGTGAAGATTATTAGGTCTGTAATCTGAAAAGACTCATGGCCACTTGTCGACCATTCTTCTCTTTCGGTGATTACGACAGTGTATGTCTTTTCAAAGACGAATCTGGAAACCATATGATCGGTCGGCATCAGGACTACCGGATGTTTTTCAAGGAATTTCCAGATAGACGCATGCCCGTTGGATTGGCCGCCTTTCCACGCCGCAATGGTATCGAGCCTATATGCGTCGTAGGCTGCTTTCCGTTTCACCTCCAAGTGAATGTGGGGTAAATTTAGGATAGCTTCAAGTGCCGCAGTCGGCGTAGTACTCATTGCTCCAGTAATACTTAGGCAACTAAGCCTCTGAATCTGCGTTAGCAGCTTCCTGCTGTAAGCAAAGTTCAGTCTTGGCCACCAGACGATGCATTCATACATCAAAATGGGTTTTATTATGGATGTATACATCCAATATATCCGTTTAGGTGAAAGTCCCCAGGTCTTACCTATCGCATTCCTACAGCACCAGAGCAATCTGCAGGATTTCTGATATTGTTCCTGGATATGATGCTTCCACGTTAACTTGGAGTCGAAATGTACTCCTAAGTACTTGACTGTTTATGCCAGCTGGATTTCCGCCCCTGCTAAGGTGGGTAGCGTATAGCTACCTCACCTGACGTTCCTAGTGAACATAACTAGTCCAGTCTTCCTAGCGTTCACCGTGAGTCCACTGCGGAGGCACCAGCTGTGGATTACATGCAGAGTTGCATTCAAGCGGTCACATACTGTGTCCGCAAACTTGCCGGTAATTATTACGGCTAGGTCGTCCGCAAATGCTTGCGCGAAGACTTTTTTGTCCTCCAGGAGCCACAGCAGGGTATCCATCACCAAGAGCCATAACAGTGGAGAGAGAACCCCTCCCTGTGGGCAGCCCCTGAGACATCCTGCTTCAATAGACTTCTGGCCGACCGATATGTGGATTTTTCTCCACTCTAGCATGTGAAGGATCCAACTGATTAGCAGCGGTTCGATTCCATGCTGTCTTGCCGCATCACAAATTGCCGCAAATGGGGCATAATTGAAGGCACCTTCGATGTCCATGAATGCGCCTAAGGCGTATTCTTTTTCGGACATCGCCTTTTCAATTTTTGCCGTAAGTTCATGGAGTGCTGTCTCCGTGGATTTGCCTTTCTGGTAGGCGTGTTGCCTATGGTGAAGTGGCCACTTAGGAATGTGTGTGTCCCTTATGAACCGATCTGCTAGTCTTTCTAGTCCTTTTAGCAGAAAGGACGTTAGGCTGATCGGTCGAAAGCTTTTTGCGTCTGTGTAGGTGGGTTTTCCTGGTTTGGGAATGAACAACAGCTTCACATCACGCGATTTAATTGGAATATAAGCGTGTGCTAGGCATGCGCGATATATATTCCGAATATATAGACCCATGGCATCCATTCTTTCTATTACTAGCGCAGGGATGATGCCGTCCGGGCCTGCAGACTTGTATCTATGGAACGAGTTAAATGCCCATTTCACTCGCTCCAGTGATACTACTTTGCATGCCAGATTCCAGTCTCTCGGTTGAGGGCTGTATGCACCTGTTGGCCCCGAGATTAGATTTTGGATCCTGTTTGGGAAGTGTACTTCAAGCAAATGATTTGCCGTTTCTTCATCGCTTTCTGTGTAACCCAGTTTCTGGCTACGTTCTTTGACCAGAATCCGCTTCAGCTTTGAGGTTGCCTCAAGTGAGTTAGTCTCTTCGCAAAAGCGTCTCCAAGATGATCGTTTAGCCGATCTTATGCTTTTCTTTAGAGCCTTCTGTGCCTCTTTATAGCGATTCCAGCTAGTGCTTGATTCACCCTTCAGAGCACGATTAGGGAGCATCCTTGTCGTTCTCCTCTGTTTTGCCATATCCGAGTTCCACCATGGTGTTTTACCCTTCTTTGGCATCTTGAGTGGACAGCTTTCTTCGAAAGCTTCTCTCATGCTAGTTGTGATCATCTGGGTTGTCTTCTCAATTCCAGCAATGGATTTGATGCGCTTCCCAGGGATCGTGACTCGGGCGCTCAATTCTGTTTGATACATTACCTAATCTGTCTTCCTCGGATTCCGAAATGGAGTGGGTGGAGGTAGATCCATGCCCATAACGAAATCAATGCGTCTGTGATCCGAGAGTGTGATATCGTTTGATACTCTCCACTCTCTGTCGATGACCTCTCGCCTAACCACGTTGAAGAAAGTGGGTTCATTACCCACATTTAGGATCTGCAAATCGGTTCCTACTAGATACTCCAGTAGTCTCGATCCTCTTGCATTGATGTTCGAACTTCCCCAGCATATGTGGTGAGCGTTGACATCACATCCTGCTATTACCCCCATGCCTCTACTTTTGGCATATTGGATAGCTCTGATGAATGTTCCACTGGGAACGTCTTCTGCGTCGTAGGGGAAATATGCAGAGCACCATAGTATCTCTTTATCTCCCTGTTGACTTTTTATGGTAAGCTTAGCCGATGTGGTGTCGCCACCACATAGGTCGTTAACCAGGTTAGCCTGGAAGTCTTTGGAGACTACCATGCAGGTGCGGGGTCGATCGCTTCCATTGGCATACAATAGGTTAGCATGTTGGAAGTTTAGGCCCCTGACTGCCCCACCAACAACCCACGGTTCTTGTATGAGGTATATAAATGTCTTGCAGCTATTGATCCGACGACTGATAAGTGCAGTCGCCGCTTTACAATGCTGCAAACGGTACATGAGTTAATGAGTATGACATGCAATCCAGACATCAGGTGGGTGAATGGCCTACTACAAATGAACGCGCTTCGCATCATCGTTGGCCAATGCGCACAGTTTAGACCCTGCTCATATGATGAAAAAACTGTCGCTTCCTGCATCGAGCACTTCGGAATTTGAAGTCCAAAGTTGAGTGCGCCACAGTTGCATTATGCCACTGCTACTTCTTCTTCTTGTTTCCAATGGCATCGATCGTGTTGCCTTAACTGAAGGCCGTAGCTGGTTAAATGGACGATGTAATCTATTTTCAAAGAGTAGGATTAGGTTGATGATACTGAGCTATGGATATTGATTAAATAAGTCTGGATTTGGAGAAAGTGAACTCAGATTGGAGATAAATACGAACTAAATACTAGGATCTGTAAACATAGCTATTTCAGTACTAAAATAAAGCTGGGAATATTCCGTGCCAATCTTCCCTTCAAACTTCTATATGGTAATAGTACATGTAAAGTGATAGCCACTGTTAATGGAAAGCTTCAAGTTTCCACCAATATATATTTCTGTGTCATTGAGACAGTAAAAAATAAAGAACTTCGTCGAAGTCATATACTTGTAGAAATGCTGATTAGAAGGCAAAAGTGGAAGTGAATATGTCACACAGGGTGAAACAGCGACAACTCTATTGCGGGGTTCACTAGTGGACAAAAAGGAGGCGGCAAAAAGGGCGGGGTCTCTGAATCTACAAATGAGTCGACCTACGGCCACATGGTGTAGAACAGTTGAAATAGTGTAAGTTTTCGGAATTGTTGAACTTCGGGAAAGAAGCGATACATTGCCCATCATTGGCAACGGTATTAATAAATGAACTTTGTTTAAGCAGGAGTACTGGTAGTTTCCAATTAGCAAGAATGCTGCCAGCGTGGCCACAAGTGACCAGATATTAGTATCTTGCATCTTAATAATGTGTATTAAAATCAGTTTAGTATTTATTTGCTTGTCACACCTACTTTTTTCAGAAACGGCTACATCTATTATTACCATATTTGGTGGGAAAGCCGAACTGTGATTGCCACCGTTCCAGGTTAAGTTCAAGAGGGGTCGCATGCATTCAAAAAAGTGATCTACATTTTTTTTCAGAATATAGTCGTGTGGGCATCAAATGAAATTCTTGATTAGTATTTTGTGAAGCGGATCTCAGTTTGTCATAATTTGTGCAGGATGTGAGAGGCGGGGATAAGAAAGTATAAAGGGTACTGCAAAATTTAAAGGCCACATTCGTCGTTTTAATCCTCTCTTTATTTCGTCTGTTATTTCACGCAACTGGGGGCTATGGCAGCTTTAAAGGTATACATTAAAGTTCAACAGTTTCTCTATCGTCAGTGGGACCCTGTGCGATGGTGCTAGATTTTTTTTAAGACCGCTCAGCACTTCTTGAATATGCTGTCCTTCTCTGCTCCTATGTGCCAGATGAGGTTTACCTTTTTCGGTGAGGAACTTCGCCACTATCTGTTTGAGAACTTCATAAAAAGGTGTATCATTCGGCTCAGAGGTTCTTCTGGTTTTGTCGGTTGGTATTTTTGTTGTTGCCAAGCTGTCATACGGAAGGTCGTGGTTCAAATCACACTGGTGGCAGAGGGATTTGTATGGTGCCTGGATGTCGGATACCAATCGACTCAGCTATGAATCAGTACCTGAGACAAACTAGGGTAATAAACGGGGGCGAGCGAAACGCTGACCTCATTACCTCCTACAGTGCATCGAAGTTCTATAGTGTACCATTACGATTGACACGCTAACGATTATTAATAGTACTTTCAATTTAATTAATTAATAATATTTTTGAATTAAAAGTACTTGCGGCTTTGCCAAGATTATTTTAAGATAAGTTGGGTATACTAAGATAACAGACGCGCCTTCTGTGGCAGTGCACATTCACCGCCACGTCTGTCAGCGCGAGGCTGGCTTAGGAAAATATCACTTCGTTTTTGGATGAGTCGTGAGTCTTACCACCGGACCAATTGTAGAGAGTTGCGCTGCTTCTAAGGCAGAGGTGAGGTAGCGTTTGATTAGTTGCCTCTGTGCACTGTACCCTCCCACTGCCGTTACTTTTAGTAGATTTTAGTAGACGATTAGGGAACGTTCCAGGCTTTTGTTTTCAATGCTGGGTAGCATTTTGGTGAAATATCAAATGTATCCGATGATGTGATTAGACTTATTAGAAATGTAGGAAAATGTAGATTCTTGAGCATGACACATGTCTGTAGCAATTACCGGGAATATACAGAAAAATAGATTAAAAGTATGGGAAGAATGAAAGATTTACAGTTCACTGTGGTTTCTGATATAGAATTTCAAATCCTTTTTGGCATTATAGAAAGATTTGATATAATACATACATGCACGAGCATTCACCAAACACCTGACGGTGTACCTTGTGTAATTTGCTTAAATATTTTGAAAGAATGTCTAAGTATTGGCCAACTATAAAAGACAATGAACGGCGTCTTGCGGTAATGGAGACGAAGATGTTGTGTTAGACTAGTGCCTGACACGTTTTGATTACATCCGAAATGAGGATATCCGCGATGGTTATGGGGTTGCATCGATCTTGGAAAAATTGCGAGAGAGGTGTCTTCGATGGTATGGTCACGCAAGTCGTGGTAACGAGAATTCACTTGCCAATATTGGTCTGAACATCGAAGTCGATGGTAAACAACCAAAAGGTAGGCCGAA
Organism: Hermetia illucens; assembly: GCF_905115235.1. Lineage (NCBI taxonomy): Eukaryota > Metazoa > Arthropoda > Insecta > Diptera > Stratiomyidae > Hermetia > Hermetia illucens. The sequence goes on from NC_051850.1 coordinate 190,078,065, forward strand.
ACATCGGTGGCTTGATGCGTTGGATGGGGATTTAAAAGCCTCGAGATTGCACCCAGATCCGGCATTCGATGGAGCCAAATGGCAAAACCGATCACGACGAGCCGACCCCGCTTGTGAACGGGACAAAGGCTGAAGAAAAAGAAGAAGAAAAAGAAGATTTTGAAAGAATGTCGTACGCATGTAGGTCGCCCTTAATTCCTTCTGATAGTGTAATTGACCCCGGCTAAAACATAGCTCGTTAATCTTCTTCGCAGATAATCATATTTTAATAAATTATATTTTATGTAATACCTGGAATTTAACAAGGTCCTCCACGTCAGCAGTTCCAAGATCGGCCTCGATTAAATTTGATTATGCCACAATATTTCCTCGTCCTTAATTTAGCATTGACTCACTTCCCCGGTCTAAACCTTCAAAGTGAACTCGGCTAATGTAATATTAAATGCGTTCCAGATAACGTGGGTTCTCCTTAGCAAACTTTCCCAGGATAATTATACAAAATTCCTTTGCTGAATTCGAAGTCATTGTGGAAATTACCGTTGCGCAATTACCCCCAGATAAATTTCCAAAATTCAAATGATCCGCTCTCATTCAAAAAACCGACAATGAAAATCAATGGATAATGAATTTCCAACTTACTCCTCCTACCGGCCATTAACTCCCGCATCTTTGTCAGCGAACGTGGATCGAAATCCCCCCAATTGAGAACTTTGTAGCTCGCACAAAACCACACCACGTTCCTAAATTTAATTTGATGAAATTTCACACACGCCCATATGTACACAGGATGCATACATCAGGACGTTAACCATTTAGCACGCTTCAAAGTAGGTATACGATTCTATTGCAAAGAAAATCCCATCACCGCAACCACCATGAACCCTCCGTATCGAAATCCGTCTGCGTAGGTGACGTAGAATGTTAAAGTCATGCTCTCCAACGAAACTGAAGGCAAAAAACTTTGACTGGAAGATCAGGATCCGACTTTGTGCTCCAACGGGGTGTCATCCCTCAAATCCGCTTATCCTCATGCCAGTCGCCTCCTTCGACAGACTTTTTCACGTTTTTATTTTAGTCCCGAAGTCATATTGATCCAATCCTTAATTCGATAAACTTTCACCAAACTATGGACTTGGGTAGCGTAAGAGTTGAAATTGGAGATATGTCAGTGTTGGATTTTATCTATGCTGAAGGGCGGGTGCGGATAATGCGGCGACCTTGAATGCGAGGAGCAACGGCAACGCGAACTAAAACCGAATTCGCTAAGGACAATTATCCTTCGGCGAGGGAATGACTTTTTGCGACTCGGTTCTTAGCGAGAATGCATGAAAGCGTAATGATTTTGATTTTTATGATTTATTAGCGAGCCAACTAGAGGATTTGATTGATCAAACAAAGATCAAAGTTTACGAAATCGTCAACGCTCATGGGTTTGACGGGCATTTTATCTGCTCAACTTTATAGTAATTAAGGAGCACTCGTTTCCTTTCGCCATTATGACAACCTAATTATTATAACCAATAACAGCCAGCTGAAGGCCTCAGTGCGAAAAGCTGTTGGCATACAATTTTCTATGTAGGTTTTTCAAAGTAAAATCTGAAAGGCAAGTCCCCGATATCGTTAAATGTTCCCTCTTTGTGGCATGGAGGTGTACACATTTTAAAAACATCCGTCCGATTCAGTTGGAGTATCTAAAGGCGACGGCTAATTTAGACAAGACATTTTTGAGAAGTTCATTTTCCAAAAAGCACCTCTGTCACTCCAGCCTTTACTCCCATCATTTAAATGTAACTTCGTGGGATAGCCTTGCACCGAATCTGGGGCAATAGAAAAGCATGTGCTTTGGGTCCTCTAGCCTTGCTTGTGCAGCCAGGATAATTCAAAGAATCGTCTAACTAAAAATGATGCAGACACGATTCATACCAGCTGCCAGGTCCTATGATGAACTGTATTTAAATTTCCCACTTGAGATCATTTTATACATTCTCTATATATTTGTGGCGAGTTTGTTTGTTCATCATCCTTTACACGATGGCATACTGCCTAACATCCTTCTGTTCTGTACACGCTGCAGAAGATTCTCCGTTTTCTCCAGATGAACAGATGAATTATAACCAGCACTACCTCCTCTGATGGAATCTTAAACGCACTTCTTTCTTTTTCTATCGAATTTTTCAAAGTTCTTTGCCCATACGGACGACTAATTGAACAGCGTGTGACTAATCTCTGTTTGTCGTTCGGCCCACTGACATCCGACAGCATACCTATAGTACATATCCCGTGATGACATTGGCGCCATTTTAACTGGCATACCCTAGAGGCTCCGCGAACTTCAACTCTGCATCAATCACTACCCCTAGCTTTCATAACCGAATTGAAAACTTTTACTGTGATAGGATTTCCCTTCCTATCATTCGTAATCATATCTACTTCCGTATTCTCATTCAGACTGAAATCAGCATTTCCCAGTAACTGTCTACGTTATGTAACCTCCTATACCTTTCAAATATTTTATGGTAACAAATTTAATCAAATTATTTGCGAATTTGACCTATTCAAGGACGAAAAATACGAGAACTCCATTACACAACACTATGACGACGTATGTACTCTCTAGGAGCATCGATCTTTCCGTACCACAATCAACACCAAAATGTAACCCTACCATGTACCCAGAAACATCTTCTTCAGCCAATGTATCTTTGATTTGGGGAAATATGCAGATTTCTCGGCTCCAACATCAAAACAACATAACTGTGACCAGGACTGATTGCCTGCGCTTCTTGCCATGTTCCCAACACCTACTTATTGTATTCACTGTGAAGAAAGCACCCCGAAATGCGTACAACACTATGAAACTGGTTTCAACAAATTGGGCAAGCCTATTGTTAATGAACTTATCTGTAATTTTACCTACCGTATCCAGCAGGCAAATAGCGCAATTTGATACTAAATGCCCTGGAGGTTGACTAGATTAAGATAACAGTATCAATCCCTGGTTTTTCATAGGATATCATACACGGTTTCAAGATTCTTTTCAAAGAAGTCGGGCCTAAACTTTACAATCACCTTCAAAGTTTTATTGGGAATACCATCCAAGCGAAGAGCTCGTTATTGACAAACTCTTTATTGACAAACTCTATCGAAATAACTAAAGATGCGATATCTTCGAGATGTACTCCTTCAATTGCTCAGAAGTTTGATATCTGCAGTTCTGTTGGTGAAGAGAAAGGACAAGTATTATTCTCTGAACAGGGTGAAAGCAGAGCACCCTTTGTTGCCATAACCTCTTTATAATGTAAACCATCCTTCAATGTTTCATATCTACCTTCTCACAAAACTTTTTGAATTAATTTTTGTTCCTCCTTATAATGTCTTTCAGATTGCCTTATAAGTGCTTACATGTATTCTATAATTTGGTACATGGATTACCATAGTCGATCCAGATGGTTGCTCGTCATCAGCTATCATTAAGCGTTCCATCTCTCTAAATAGCATTGAATAGGAGGTAGTTGCTGTATAGCTTTTATCTATAATCACGTTCCCAGCTTCATAAGAAGATCGAATATTCAATATATCTTCGCTACCCTTTCCACTACCAGCATAACCACCTCCTCCGCCTAGAGGTTGATGATTGCCCACTATATTTCACCATGGGCTAATTTCTTTCCCCGGGTTCCCAGGACCCAAGGTTCAATATTCATTTCCTATCCTTTATGTTCGCCGCCTACTCTATAACCTTTCCCATCTGTGAACTTATCGCAGCTCTATCCGTGGATCTCGAAATCATCATTAAACCAACTGAGACCTGATCGTATCTGACCATTTAACCTTGAATGCCCTGAGTGGCGGCTCGGTTCACAATATCGAAAAGTCAGAGGACTCAGAACTAAGCTGCTAGATCTGCGGACATCGGCCACGTCCGTATTGCACGATACTCTGAGCTTCTTGATGGGTTCTCAATTCTTCGTTCTCTATGTGCAAGGTTCGGGCAAACTCATAGATGGACATGATTTAGTTCCCGTGAAACAGCCGTTTCTTTTACCTATCGCCTTGTTAAGTATTCGCCCCCATGAGGCAATCACTGTTCATATTTCTCCTTTGAATTGTGCCTCGTTCATTATTTCCTGTCTTCATTTTCCGCGATGTTGTCCAGCTTCTCTAGTGGAAGAATATTTTGATGCGTTGGCGAATGCTCTCTCTCGGACTGCCCGTTCTCCGTAAACATATCACCCTCTCGTCCCAAGCTCTCTTAACATTCATGAATTCTTGCTCGTGCTACGCCTTGACAATTTAACATCCATTCCGATCATAATAACGGCCTCCTCGATCTAATTTCTCCAACATTCTTCACTTTCATTTCTTAGTATCTCGCAATAAATCCGCTTATCTTACCTTATCTTGCACACCATCTCCTCTCTTAGAGGGTCCAAAACTCAGCTTCCACAAAGCCTACTTCGTGTCCCTAAGGAATTTCTTCCTTAGCTCGGTTGACTGACCACTGCCCTCCATAATCTGTCTTGCAACCAGTATGTCTCAGCTTTTTATGATATCTTGGAAAAACTGCTGTCATTTTTTATTAAGGTTGTCTGTCTGTCCGTCTGTCCGCCTGTCCATCTGTCCGTCTGTCCGTCTGTCCGTCTGTGCGTCTGTCCGTCTGTCCGTCTGTCCGTCTGTGCGTCTGTCCGTCTGTCCGTCTGTCCTTTTTTTGTCCCGATGGAAGGTGGAAAGCTTCAAAAGCTACCGCAGGCTCCTGCCACACCGTTATGTGGGACTCTTACCCACTAAAACCACCTCCCTCTCCTTCCACTCTCCCCGCGGGACTCCCGTTTGGTATTACGTCGCGGGCTGGATCAGAATTTATTCTGCGCTCATGTCAACATTCGTGTTCCTCTCGCGTTCATTCTTTCGGATGACTTCCTCCTGCCTAAGCTTCTTTCCGATGGCTGTAATAACTTTTTCAACTTCGGTCCATATCCCCTTGGCTTTCACCATAAGCTCCATGATATTTTCGGGTGTAAAGTGCTCCCCGGTTGTAGCTTCTAATGTAGCCCTTTGGGTTTCGAATCTGAGGCAGTGAAAAAAGACGTGTTCTGCGTCCTCTGGAATGTTTGCACACTGTGGGCAATATGGCGAATCATCACGCCCAAATCGATACAGATATGCTCGATAGCCTCCGTGTCCGCTCAAGAATTGAGTTAGGTCGAAACCTACTTCGCCGTGAGGTCGTTCGATCCATTTCCGGATATCCCATATGATTTTGTGAGTCCAACGGCCTTTTTCTGACTCGTCCCACTTCTCTTGCCATTCCGCGACAGTTTCACCTCGTGCGAATTGTCGCCGACGGGCAGGAGATTCTCTGGTGAGGTACGTTCGATCGTAAAGTCGTTGTATTTCTTTCGCCAGAATCTCAATCGGGATCATTCCTGCTATCACGCAAGCTGCTTCATTAGATATTGTTCTGTAAGCGCAACATGTTCGGAGTACACTTATGCGATACGCAGCTCCAATCTTTTTCTTATTTATTGTATTTTCCAGTGCATCTGCCCATACTGGGGTTGCATACAGTAGGATCGAACTGACCACCCTTGAAATAAGGAGTCGACGGCTCGGCCTTGGGCCACCTATATTTGGTAGCATTCTCGCAACCAGCGCTCCGATATTATATGCCTTGGTTGCTGCACCCTCCACATGCAATCTGAAATTCAACCTCTGGTCAATCATTACACCTAAGTACTTAAGTGCAGGCTTGGAATAAATTGTTTGCCTTCCAACTTTGATCTTCATGGAAGTGCACTTTCTCCGCTTGGTAATAAGTACTACTTCCGTCTTATGCTCTGCGAGCTGTAGACCAGCATTCTCTAACCAGGATTTAATCTCATAGACTGCTTCATTTGCATAGAGCGCGGCTTCCTCGAGAAGGCGTGCAACAACCGTCACACCAATATCGTCCGCGAAACCAATGGAGGCCACACCAGTAGGAAGGTCTAGGGTCAGTACCCCGTTATACATAATAATCCACAAGAGTGGCCCTAGGACAGACCCTTGTGGAACTCCGCATGTCGTTTGGTAGGATTTCATTCCTTCATCTGACTCGCAGCACAGAGTCCTATCGATTAGGAAGTCGGCAACAATACGCACCAGGTACTTCGCCACGCCTAAGTTGATTAGGGACTCAAGTATCTTGCTCCATCTAGCGGAATTGAAGTCATTCTTCACATCAAGTGTAATCACTGCACAACATTTGCCCTCGTCAAGTGCGGTCTTAGCTGTGTTAGCTACTAGGACAAGTGCATCGGTTGTAGACCTCCCCTTTCGAAAACCGAACTGATTTTCGGAGAGACCGCCATCCTTTTCGGCAATTCGAATTAATCTGTTATAGATTACTCGTTCGAATAGTTTGCCAGTATTATTTAGAAGGCATATCGGCCTGTAGGACGAAGCTTCACCCAAAGGTTTGTTTGGCTTGGGGACTAGAATTAATTTTTGCTTCTTCCATTGTGTAGGAAATGCTCCTTCTTTAAGGCATGTGGTGAACGCCTCGGCAAACATATTTGGAGCTATTTTTACTGCTGCCTTCAGAGCTTTATTGGGGATGCTATCCAAGCCAGGTGCTTTGTTTCCAACAATTTTATCCGCAACTTCGAGGACCTCCTTTTCGCTTACCATTGGAACTTCGGGGGTGTCTATCTCGACAGTGGGAAGGTCAGCGGTACTCACATTCTGTGGGAAAAGATCCGTTACTATTTCATTAAGCAGAGTAGGGGAAGAGATCGGTGGGGAGCGTTTGCCTTTAACTTTCGATATTACGGTTTTATAGGCGCCACCCCAGGGGTTCGTATCAGCTTCATTACACAGTCGCTTAAAGTGTTCGCTTTTACTTTTCATGATGGCCACATGTAGTTTCTTCCGAGCGTTTTTATATTCTTCATGTAATTGCTCGTGTTCCAGATCGGTTTCTATTTCGCTGACTGTGCGTTTTGGCCTTGAGGCAGGCCTTGCGGCATTCTCCGATTTCAGAATTCCACCAAAAGTTCGGAACTCGCTTCTGTGCTCGTTGCAACTTCTCGCCAATCTGCAGAGCTTTATTTTCTGCGCTTCCTTCAAGCGCTGTATTTTGCTGCAGAACTTCTTCGAAAATCTCCTCGTCAAACCTATTAGCTGCCCACCTTTCAGCTCTCGTCCGAGACCGTTTCATTCGTTTTCCATGTCTGATTTCAAAAATGATGGCCTGGTGGTCGCTATGTGTATATTCGTCACTGACATACCACTGCAGATCCTTAGCTAAAACATCGCTAACAAAAGTGACATCTATCACGGACCCCATTTCTCTCTTACGAAAAGTGTTCACGCATCCAGTGTTAACCACTACAAGATTCAGACGAGAAAGAGCTTCGAGTAATATTCGTCCTCTTGCGTTCGTTTCTCGGCTGCCTCATTCTTCAGCCCATGCGTTGAAATCTCCAGCCACTATCTTAGGACTATGGTTGTGTACGTCTGTTGCTAGCCTCTCCACCAAAGAATGGAACTCCTCTGTCGTAAGGCTTGGAGCCGCATAACAGCTGTAAATAGATATTCCGCCTATTTTTGTTCTAGTGAAGCCATTCTCGAGGATCTTGGTGGTTCCTTCTATGCCCGATTTCCGCATGTCCATATCGCTGCCTTTCCGCTCTTATCCGCGACCCATACTCCACTGTCTAGGTTTTTGTACTGCTCGCAGATAATAGCAACGTTGATTTTGTTTTCGAATATCGCCTGGGAGAGCAGGTCCTGAGCCGCTTGGCAATGGTTCAGGTTTAGCTGTAGGAACCTCATTTGCGCATAGTGTTGATCGCCTTCCTATACACCGGACATGTGCTGCTGCCTGTGACATGGGCGCTGTCAATGTCGTTTATTTGCCTGCAGAACAGACAATTGGGTTTTTCTTCGCAGGCTTTTGCAATGTGGCCTTTATTTCCGCATTTACGACACAGGTCGGACCTATCGTGAACGCTAGTACATCTCTTCGCCACGTGCCCAAATTCCAAACACCTGAAGCATCTTTTCAGAGTTATCTGATCTCGTAGTCGGCAGACGACCCAGCCAATCCGAACTTTACTGGCTGTGATAGCCCTTTTGGCCGCTTCAAGTGTTAGGCTTATGGACGCAGTTTGTGTGCCGCCATATGCCTTCCTCAGCCGTAGAATATCTCGCTCCTGGACCGACTGTATTCCCAACTGGGATCGTAGCGCTTGACAAATTTCGTCCTTCGTTGTGATCTCGTCCAAGTCTTTACACTCAATAACCACTCGATTTTGACTGAGCTTCACTTCTGCTGCCTCACCCAGTGACGACTCGATTTTTTTCTGCAAGTCTTCTGACTTGTTTTCGCCTGGTTTGAATTCCAGCAATAGGTCGCCCTTCTGTGTTCGCCTTATGCGGTTCACACTTTCACCTAGCTCCATTAACGAGGTGTCTGTTTTGACCTTGCGCAGAATATCAGCGTACGTAAGCTCACTTGTTTTTGTTATTATTAGCGCATCGGGCCTGCTTCTCTTCTGCAGCTTTTTCTTCTTTTCCACCTTAGTCCAAGTGGAACCTTGATTGGAGTTACCGTCTTTCGCCGTAGGCTCTAGTAGTCTTTCGCGAATTTGCCGTGGAGGCGTTTTCTCCATTTTGCGTTTTTGGCTACGTCGAGGAGATTCCGGTTCCCCATTAGATTCTCTCGGTCTTTTACGGAGCTCCGGAGTTTCCTTAATAGTGAAGGGGCTGTCCCTAGATGGAAGCAGGACTCTAGGCGTTGCCTGCAGTGCTGCTGTTTCTCCCTGTTTCTTCCCTTCACTACTTTGTTTTAGTTCTGTCCATCTGTCCATCTGTCCGTCGGTCCGTCTGTTCGAATACATAAACCAAACATTAGTAAGTGCTGTTTCGACATGAATTTTGCACTATTCCTTCCAGTTAATGCCTCCTGGAAACGAATCATTTATAACTTTATTATTTATTAACAATTCACTCTTTTCGTTATATTTAAACAATGCAATAAACTCTAACAATTTCATTAACTTAATTTGTTATTTGTTGCAGTTACAGCTTTAGTTAAGGTTAGACAAATTGTCCTGCGGTACCCCCGCCAGTACAAGAGTACGTATCCGGTGGAACACATTTTTGCATGTCGGCGTTAAATGCGGTTGTTCCTGGGCATTTGAGCTCTTGTCCGGTCAGAGAACCACCAGTTACATAACAGTACAAATAGCTGCAATAGATAGATAGTTTGGATTTATTCTTTTTCTCAAAATCTGGATGAGATAAAGTTTGAATTGTATACGAGTATTTTTTGGGAAGGATGTGGTAAGGAAATCGAAGATATGATATTGTGGGGTAGTGATGCCATTATGGCTTTACCGATGGCTAGGGTTCTCTGATGCGTTGAAGGATTATTTGATAATAGGCAAGTTTCATCGATACCTACCTTCTACACATTGATGCGTCGACGGGATATCTTCCTGGCCTGCCACGTACAGAGCACCGCTGTTGTGGAGTTAAGGGTTTCGAAGGCGGTGCAGCAGTTGTGGGGGCTGATGTGTGATACGGGTAGTTGAAGGTGGTGGGATATCCGAGTGTAGTTTGAGGAGTGGGGGCTGGTGTGGTGTGGATGGGTAACTGATGATGTGGGGGCTGTTGGTGAGGTTGTTGATGTGCTTGATGGGGTGGAGGAAGAGGCTGATGGGGAGACTGATGTTGAGGTTGATGGGGTGATTGATGTGAAGGTTGATGGGGCTGCTGGAGAGACGGCTGATGATGGGATGGATGACTTGGTTGAAGAGGGGACTGATGAGAAGGTTGGAGAGGTTGTTGATGAGGCTGCTGGTGAGTTGGTTGGAGGGGGGCCTGGTGCGAAGGTTGGTGGGGGGATTGGAGTGACGGTTGATGGGGAGATTGAAATGAGGGTTGGAGGGGGGATTGATGTGACGGCTGATGCGGCGTTTGCTGATGGGAGGGTTGGTGCTGAATGGGTTGATAATGAGGAGGCTGATGAGGCTGAGGTTGGTGGAGTTGTGGCTGGTGTTGTTGTGGCTGGTGTTGTTGTGGTTGGTGTTGTTGTGGCTGGTGTTGTTGTGGCTGGTGTTGCTGTGGCTGGTGTTCTTGTGGTTGGTGTTGAGGCTGGAGCTGTTGGAGCTGGTGTTGTTGAGGCTGAAGTTGTTGGGGGTGATGTTGTTGGGGTTGATGTTGTTGGAGCTGGTGCTGTTGAGGCTGGTGCTGTTGGGGCTGGTGCTGTTGCGGTGGGAGTTGTTGTGATGGATGCTGGGGCATTTGATGGGAAGGCATTTGAGGCATCTGAGATGACATCTGAGGCGGTTGAAGAGGGGGAGGGTGGTGAGGTAAATGATGCGATGGCATATGTGGATGCTGTGGTTGTGTCGGTTGGGTAGGCTGTAGTAAAGGCAAATTCTCTTTGCAAACTGCTTCCCGATAACCCTGGCAAATAACTGTGTTAGTTAGTGTTAATATTCTTTAAAGTGTGCAAAACTTACTGGTGTAGGTGGACCACAGAAATCACCTTCAAGATAATTGTTGCAAACACCATTTTCAGGACAGTCAATTCTCATGGTTGATGGTGTTGATCCACCATAACATAAGGCGAACGTGTTGGGACCCACGCATGCAATTCCTCCTCCTTCGTTACATTTGCCGCACTTGTAGGTACATGCCGGTCGACTCAATGCACAAATTTGAGGATGATCAGTACAATTCATTCCATATTCGCATTGTATCGATTTCCCGATCATTTTACCTAAATAATGAAAAGCAGATGGTATATTATCTATTACCCAGAATGAACCGAAGATTTGCCATATAAAAAGGCGATTTGTACATATATATTGCGCAATCAGTACACCGGAGTTGTTACTATGGGAAAATAGATAATAATATAGGTTTTCATTGTTTTTTTATCCATTTACTAATCTCCAAAGCGTAAGCGGCCATTTCTCCACTCACTGGTGCAAATATAATTTATTCATAAGATTTCCACTTCACCATATATTCCAAACACATTACCTCCAGTACATACTCTGTATGAGGTTTCGGAATCACAAGCGAATCCTGCCGGATGACAAACATTGCAGAATTCCGCCCAGCCGACAGTGAGGACTGCAGCAATTACAACAATCTACAAGAAAATACACATGAGCCAGGAACACATATATCTGCTGACTTTGCCGGAATTGCAGATATTCAAGAGAGGGAATCCGCTACACTTACTGCCAACTTTTGCATATTTGCATTCGAAGCACACCCTATACGATTGTTCGTAACACTATTTTTCGAGTTTCATTAAAAAATCAAAACTGGTTCGTAATTACGCCATAGCATTCTCTTTTATATCTCCTTACTTATCAGCAAAAATGGTAGATACATCTACGTACCACAGCATCACTATCTAACTGTTATCTGAGGGGAGGTTTATAAGAGGGATTCAAAGGATTTGGACAAATATACTGGTGTTACTTTATTGGTGGTAGATACGAGTGAAAGCTGCTTTAAGCTGCTTTATGTAAAAAGATATTCGTGTATGGACCATTGACGGAGTATTCATGCAAACCCAATGATCATGTGATGGTAATGTTGGGAATCAAATATATGATTTTTTGTAGTACGTGGCCATGCAGGGTAATTTGTTTATTCCTCACAGAAATATTTGGTGCGGAGAAGCATTTTCTTGGGTTCAATTTTAAATAGCAACCATTTAGATATGACAAAAGATTAACTTTAAGATAGGAGAAAGGAGAAATGACGTACAGTGGAATATTTCAGATTCGTGAGTTCTTGCGAAAATGTCTTAAGCTGCATAAATAAACTTGACCTTTCGAATTGCATTGGCAGGCTTTTGAAGTACCGCCTTCAATACTAACGAAATTAACCTGGGAAGTACTTAACTACTTTACGTGATGCCTTTACTCATTGAAATCGAGCTTTTCCAGCTTTACATGTACACGTATTTGTGGGTAAAAAAATTAGTATATTCTTGGCCGAAAAGTGTGTGATGCATAGACAAGGATTTGTTTGCTACACGAGTTTCCGGCTATATCTCAGAAAGTAGAGGCACGGGGGTAATAGCAGGATGTGATGTCAACGCTCACCACATATGCTGGGGAAGTTTGAACATCACTGCAAGAGGATCGAGACTACTGGAGTATTCAGTAGGAGCCGATTTGCAGATCCTAAATGTGAGTAATGAACCCACTTTCTTCAACGTGGTCAGACGAGATGTCATCGACGTCACGGTGGCATCTCCTGACATCGCGGCTCTGATCGGAGAGTGGAGAGTATCAAACGATATCACACTCTCGGATCACAGACGCATTGATTTCGTTATGGGCATAGATCCACCTCCACCCACTCCATTTCGGAATCCGAGGAAGACAGATTGGGTAATGTATCAAACAGAATTGAGCGCCCGAGTCACGATCCCTGGGAGGCGCATCAAATCCATTGCTGGAATTGAGAAGACAACCCAGATGATCACAACTAGCATTAGAGAAGCTTTCGAAGAAAGCTGTCCACTCAAGATGCCAAAGAAGGCTAAAACACCATGGTGGAACTTGGATTTGGTAAAACAGAGGAGAACGACAAGGATGCTCCTTAATCGTGCTCTGAAGGGTGAATCAAGCACTAGCTGGAATCGATATAAAGAGGCACAGAAGGCTCTAAAGGAGAGCATAAGATCGGCTAAACGATAATCTTGGAGACGCTTTTGCGAAGAGACCAACTCTCTTGAGGCAACCTCAAAGCTGAAGCGGATTCTGGTCAAAGAACGTAGCCAGAAACTGGGTTATTTACGTTTACAGAATGGGAAGTACACAGAAAGCGATGAAGAAACGGCAAATCATTTGCTTGAAGTACACTTTCCAGGCAGCATCCAAAATCTAATCTCGGGGTCAACAAGTGCATACAGCCCTCAATCGAGAGACTGGAATTTGGCATGCAAAGTAGTATCACTGGAGCGAGTGAAATGGGCATTTAACTCGTTCCATAGATACAAGTCTGCAGGTCCGGATGGCATCATCTCTGCGCTGGTAAGAGAAGGAATTGATGCCCTGGGTTTACACATTCGGAATATATATTGTGCATGCCTAGCACACACTTATATTCCAATTAAATGGCGGGATGTGAAGGTGTTGTTCATTCCCAAACCAGGAAAACCCACCTACACAGACGCAAAAAGCTTTCGACCGATCAACCTAACGTCCTTTCTGCTAAAAGGACTAGAAAGACTAGTAGATCGGTTCATAAGGGATACATACATTCCTAAATGGCCACTTCACCATAGGCAACACGCCTACCAGAAAGTCAAATCCACGGAGACAGCACTCCATGAATTTACGGCAAAAATTGAAAAGGCGATGCCCGAGAAAGAATACGCCTTAGGCGAATTCATGGACATCGAAGGTGCCTTCAATTATGCCTCATTTGCGGCAATTTGTGATGCGGCAAGACAGCATGGAATCGAACCGCTGCTAATCAGTTGGATCCTTCACATGCTAGAGTGGAGAAAAATCCACATCTCGGTCGGCCAGAAGTCTATTGAAGCAGGATGTCTCAGGGGCTGCCCACAGGGAGGGGTTCTGTCTCCACTGTTATGGCTCTTGGTGATGGATACCCTGCTGTGGCTCCTGGAGGACAAAAAAGTCTTCGCGCGAGCATTTGCGGACGACCTAGCCGTAAGTTTGCGGCAAGTTTGTGGACACAGTATGTGACCGCTTGAATGCAACTCTGCATGTAATCCACAGCTGGTGCCTCCGCAATGGACTCACGGTGAACGCTAGGAAGACTGGACTAGTTATGTTCACTAGGAACGTCAGGTGGGGCAGCTATACGCTACCCACCTTAGCAGGGGCAGAAATCCAGCTGGCACAAACAGTCAAGTACTTGGGCGTACATTTCGACTCCAAGTTAACGTGGAAGCATCATATCCAGAAACAATATCAGAAATCCTGCAGATTGCTCTGGTGCTGTAGGAATGCGATAGGTAAGACCTGGGGACTTTCACCTTAACGGATGTATTGGATGTATACATCCATAATAAAACCCATTTTGATGTATGCATGCATCGTCTGGTGGAAAAGATTGAACTTTGCTAACAGCAGGAAGCTGCTAACGCAGATTCAGAAACTTGGTTGCCTAAGTATTACTGGAGCAATGAGTACTACGCCGACTGCGGCACTTGAAGCTATTCTAAATTTACCCCCCATTCACTTGGAGGTGAAACGGAAAGCGGCCAACGACTCATATAGGCTCGATACCATTGGGGCGTGGAAAGGCGGCCAATCCAACGGGCATGCGTCTATATGGAAATTCCTTGAAAAACATCCGGTAGTCCTGATGCCGACCGATCATATGGTTTCCAGATTCGTCTTTGAAAAGGCATACACTGTCGTAATCACCGAAAGAGAAGAATGGTCGACAAGTGGCCATGAGTCTTTTCAGATTACAGACCTAATAATCTTCACCGACGAGTCAGTCAAGGAGGATGGATCGGGTGCAGGTGTGTTCTCGGAGAATCCGATTATAGAACTGGCCCGACCCCTCGGAAAAATGACGACCATATTCCAGGCGGAGATGTATGCCATTTCATTGGCAGCAGAAGAATGTCTGCGACAAAAATGGAGGGGACGCACCATTCGAATCTGTTCCGACAGTCGGGCGGCATTATCAGCACTAAATGGCAACAACATATCAAGCCAGTTGGTGTGGAGTTGTCATCAGGTGCTGCTGAAACTTGGCCGACTGAACGAAACATTCCTGATGTGGGTGCCAGGGCACTCTAACATCGCCAGTAATGAGGAGGCTGATAGACTGGGCTCGCCGAGGGCCTGGATCCACAATGGTGGGGCCAGAACTAGCTTTTGGAATCCGACCATCTATTGTCAAGTCTACTCTGAAGAGTGAAATTGCAAGGATTCACGCAACCCAGTGGAGAAATTTGGACTCTTGCCGGCAAGCGAAAATCCTTGTGAAAGAGACTAGGGCCACTAGAACGGCATTTTTGTTGTCCCTTAAGAAGTGGGACACGAAAACCCTGGTAGGGCTTTTGACGGGACACTGCCCCTTAAACTTTCCATGTGCCATATGGAAAAGATTGGGGTAGTGGTTTCGGCTGTGTGCAGCCAATGTGAGGAGGAGGAGGAGACAGCCCTGCACTTTTTATGCAGCTGCCCGGCATCCTCAGATCTCAGACGAAGACACCTTGGCAAAATTTTCTTCAATGAAGAATCTGCACACTCTCTGCTTCTTGAGAATGTTCTCAGATTCGCTAAAGCCTGCGAACAGCGTAGGCGGGAAGCCGTTGAATAGGCAACTTACGGGGATAGTACAATGGTCCTAATAATGGCCTGAGTGCTCGGAGCTGCGGCTCCCCCCAGTTAACTAAACTAACTAACTATATCTCAGAAGAAAGGAGTCGTAAAATGAGTGCGTTGTATCGTAGGTACATGACTAGGAAACGAAGAATTTAAGCTGTTTGATACAAATATAAGAGGCATCAAAAATATTTATATAAGTAAAGTTAGATTGTAGAATACCAGGGATGGAGCAGTCCAGGGTGCTAATTGGGGGATACGAACCCATGCGCACAAAGGATTGCTTAAACCTCACCAAAAAGAACCTAGTGGGAATCATAGTGGGAATTCTCACTGGTCATTGTCGGCTGAACTACCACCTAGGGAAGCTAGGGATATCTACGGACACTGCCTGCAGGTTCTGTGAGGAGGAGGACGAAACCTCTATGCACGTCCTGGGACAGTGTCCAGCACTTGCGCAAAGTAGGTCGATACATCTGGGAGAACACTTAATACCAGATGCAAAGCTGAAACTTCTGGAAGTGGGGAACATACTAAAGTTCCTAACGGTTGCTGGCCTGCTTGAGATACTATGATCAACGGGTACACTATAACCAGTAAAAGGGGCACAATAGTTCTTCAAGGACGCGGTGCGACTTTCCCTTAACAAAATAATAATAATAATAATAGATTGTAGAAGCAGAGGTACTTATCATTTGTCAAATGGTCTATACTTAAATTTTCGCTCTCGATAGTGAAATCAGCTATCTTTACTGTGGTGAGTGCAGTGTTTGCCTTACAGACCCTGTTCATTAAATTCGGACCACACTACTTTTTTCCGAAATTTGGTTTTCTTTCTTCCAAAGCTTATTACAGAAAATAGAGATAAAATAGAAAATGCTATTTTTAGATTCCCTATCTTATATATAATTCATTTAATCAAAAGGAATCTGACTTAAACACTAATACTTTGTGAAACTACCTCTAGTGTCAATAACTGCCCTTATTCTGTCAGGCATACTTTCATAGCATCGATCTATCATTTGCTTGATTTCATCGTCATTTTCCCAGAAATCGGCAATTTTTAATTTTAAAACATCTAAACTTGAATTAGGAGAGGCGTAAACCTTAGCTTTTAATAGGCTCCAAACGTTCTCGATGGGGTTGAGGTCCGGGGAATTACCAGGCCACGCTAGAATCGGAATGTCACATCTTTTCAACATATTAATTGTAGATTTAGCACGATGACAAGGTGCACCATCTTGCATAAAGGTTGTTGAATGTCGGCAGCATCGCAGGTAATTAAAATGAGGGCACAAAATGTCGTCAATCAAAAACTGGTATTGGCAGGCATCCATTGTTCCCTCTACAAAATATAGCGGTCCTGGTCCATCGGCTGAGATAAGGGACCATATCATCGCTGCTGGAGGGTGTTTGATAGTTCTTACGACGCAGTCTTCCTGATATCGCTCCGATGGTCTTCTGCGAACATACTGCAGCCTTTCTGTAACAGCTTCCAGCCTGCATTCGTCGCTAAAAGCTACCTAAATGGGGAGAAAAATATGTTTTGTTTTTTAAAAATATGCTTTTGGGGGATTAGGCGATTATATATATTAAAATTATATCTTATTCACTTTTTTCCAGTCATCAACGGAATAGTGCCGATAACGCTTTGCAAACTCTAGCCTGGCTTTCTTCATTCCAGCGGTCAGCTTAGGCTTCTTTGCAGGCCTTCTCGACCGAAGATTGGCTTCGTAATGTCTTCTCCTTAAAGTCATTTGCGAAACATGTATCCCTTCCTCTTGGAGATCCTGATGTAAGCTCCTCAAGGAAGAAAAACGCTTTTCGCAAGCTTGATTAACAATTCTGAGGTCCGTTCGAGGCGTTGTTTTCCTTTTACGACCGCAATTTTGTCGTTTGTTTTCGACTTGTCCTTTGTTAGCCAAATTCGCCTGATTGATTCTGCTAACAGTTTGGTGAGAAACTTTCTCCCTTCTAGCGATATCTCGAAAGCTAAACATTTTCATCTCCAATAATGAAGTTATTGAACTTATTTTTTCAGAATTAATGTCTTTACGTTTACCCATTTTCGAATTTATATATATAATCCAAAGCACTTCTAAATGTTTATTCTTATCCGACTAAAACCACTTTCTTTTCTTTTAATTCACTTAACTTACTCTTTTTCACTTTTAACACACTCTTCTGTGGTTGACTGGTATTAAACTTTTAAATATCTGCCAAATAATGGGGAATTTACGTCGTATAAATAAGTTTAAATATATTTGTGAACATTTTGGATGACAAGCGAAAAGGAAGTTGGATGAAAAAAAGAGTCTTCGAAAAAAGGAAAAACGATATTAGAGACACTTGATAATTTTCTACTGCTTACAATCGTCACCCAAATAACATAAAATTACCGTTATTAGAAAATCCCGTAATATTATAATGTCAGCGACAAAAATTTCGAAGAAATGTGAAAAAGTCGCTGTGGTCCTAATGATGAAGGGGCTGTATACAACAAACCGGTCATTCAGCCTTGTTTTTCGGGTATTGATGAAATATTCAATTTGATGGAAATTTAAAAGATTTCAGTTGGTCTCAGAATAAAGTCAGGCGGAAGAAAACAAATCTCATAAAAAATTCATCCTTATTACTATCAAAGCAGACCCAATTCCAGCACGTTCCTATCCTCGCTGCTTCGTGAATATCTTTTTTGTGATTAATGCAGAATCAACATTAATGTCCTCAACCAAAACTAAATAAAATTAACATTCATTTACCAACCCCCACATTGTTCTTCCCAACCTCAACATCATCGCGGCTAACATCAATTTGATATCTTTGGATTATCTCGAAATCAGCAACCATGCAAGCCACAAACAAGCATGAGGCAATGGGTGTCAATCAATCAGTCACTATGTTACAAAATGTCGATTATCAAAATAGACCGAAATAGGTCGTCGTTTTTAAACGCCACACTTTTGCTGGGTGGCCAAAGGGTAGTATAGAGCCCAAGGAGAAACGTGGATTGGTACCCACGATGGAGTATAAAACCTGGGAAACACCTGCTGAACCAACACCAACAGCTCTACTACAAAACCCTATCTCTACGTCCATGTGGTGACCGCTGGGAGCTCTTTCTTAACGAAAAGCTGCAGACGGAGAAGGATGAAGGCGAGTCTCCCGCGCCTAAAAACGGGGCAAATTGTACCAACTAGTCCTCCAGGTTGGGGGTTGGGTAGGGCTGAAAACCCTACATGGAAAACCGAAGTTATGAAGCTACAAAAGGAGCCTCGGACTAGACGGATTACACAACGACGAAACCGGCAACGACAAAGGAATAACGATTTGTGCATTTTCTCATGGAACGTGTGCTCCCTGTACAGAGATGAAGCTGATGAGCAGCTAGCCGATACCCTGTACCAATATAAGGCTAATGTAAAAGCGTTATAGGAGATGCGTTGGACAGGGACCGGTTTCCTGGAGAAGAGTCGCTACACCATATATTATAGCGGCCATCCAGTAAACCATGTGCTCGGAATAGGTTTCTTAGTCAGCCAAAAAAAATGAAACCTGCTGTTATCGGCTTTGAAAACATAAGCGAACGGCTATGAGCTCTGGGCTTGTGAGGCAAATTTAGAAATATAAGCCTCATTAACGTTCACGCCCCTACAGAGGAGGCTGCAGAGTCGGAGAAGGATACCTTCTACGAAGCAGTAGAACGAACCCTCGAAGTCTGTCCCAGATATGAATCAAAACCATACTTGGGGATTTTAACAGCCAAGTAGGGAAGCAGTCCGTATTCACGCGATACCTCGGCTCCCATAGTTTACATCAAAATACAAATGATAACAGACTGCGAATTATTCAATTAGCAGGGTCACACGAAATGGTTGTTGGAAGTACCTGGTTTGCGCGGAAAACGGTCCACAAACATACGTGGGTCTCTCCAGACGGGACCACTTTCAACCAAATTGACCACGTGTTGATCGAACGCCGTCACCTCTCAGCATTGATGAATGTCAGAACGTATAGGGGGGCTATATAGACTCGGATCACTATGTCGTTGGCATGGTGCTCCGAGCTCGAAATACGACATCACCTGTAATTTCCTCTGACAATTAGGTGAGAGTGAATATTGAAGCCATTCAAAATGCAGCCCTCTGTAATCCCTATAAGAGGGAAACGGATACCGCAATAATCGTAGCTAACAGATATCTTGAAGATGAAACATCAACAAATGATCTTCACAACCACCTGAAGGACGTTATCATTGATACGGCCACAAAGATATTTGGCCCCAGCCACAAAAAAAAATCGGAACGTCTGGTTTGACGATGAATGTAAGCTACCAAAGGAACGGAAGAATACCGCATACCGAGTAATGCTGCATTCTTAAAGAACGCGGGCATACGCAGAGACTTATCACGAACTCTGTCGATTGGAGAAACAACTTCACAGACAAAAAAAGGAAGCCTGGACCAATAGCAGCAATTATAGAGGTATCACTTTGCTGAGTACCATCTATAAGATAGTGTCCACTATCTTGCTAGGTCGGATAGCCTCATACGCCCAGAACATCATTAGCCCATACCAAAGAGACTTCACTCCAGGCAAATCAGCAACAGATCAGATTTTCTCTGTGCGGCAAACGTTGGGAAAACTGCTGGAATATGGACTCCAGTTGCACCATCTTTTCATCGACTTTAAAGCCGCCTATGATAGCATAGCCAGGGTAAAACTGTACACGGTCATGAGGGAATTCGGTATCTCAACGAAATTGATAAGACTGATTAGCCTGACCCTGACCAATGTGCGAGGTCAGATAAAAGCAGCTGAATCACTCTCAAGACCATTCGACATCAACAACGGTCTACGACAAGGGGATGCCCTATCATGCGTCGGCCTTCGAGAAAGTGATTCGCGATGCCGATGTAAATGCGAGAGGCACAACCCCCTTAAAGTCCACCCAACTACTGGCCTACGCTGACGATATCGACATCATGGGAAGAACAACCCGAGATGTACAGTCTACCTTCATCTAGATCGAGCACTGGCTGGCTGAGATGGAGCGATATCGTAAGCCAGGACGCTAGACAGGTTTTAAGGATATCGAATTGGTGGACCTCGGCGCAAAACCAGAATGTCTGGAGTTCCTTATTAAAGCGGACCTAGAGCGGATATCGGTGATGATCAGAACGGGAGAATTTTGAAATAGTTGCATGGATGTAAGACCGATTAATGGCTTTTCTGCGTGCCAGTGGTACTAAGCCTACATGCGTCAATAACTACTTTTTGCTTCACCTGTACCGGTGTAGTTGCCGTCACTCCACCAATGCATTTCTGAGCCTATGTTAACGACTTCCTGCTAATAAAAAAATTTAGCTTCCAGTGAACCAGTGAACCGGTTGTGGCAATAGTCCCCAGATCCTGGCTATTCCAGTCCTGCAACTACAAATCAATCTCCGTTGAAATATGTAGCAAATCGTTGTGAATAAAGTGATGTCCATGAACACGCCCAAGGCGTATACCTTTTCGGATATCACCCTCTGGTTTTCGATGTGAGCTCGTAAATTGCCGCCTCCATGGATTGGCCTTTCTAGTGGACATGCTTCCTGCAAAGAAGTGACGACTTGGAAAGATACATATATATCCCTTATGGACAGGTGTATCTTCCCCCCTTTGATCTTCCCAATCCTTTTAGAAGAAAATGCTCTTCATCAGAGCGTTCCTAACCTATTTGTATTGATTCTAGTTCTCAGTTGATCGACCTTCAGAGTTCGGTTGAGAAATGTCCTTGCACTTAATTTCACCCTTCTGGAGTTTGTTAACGTTATTAGGTTTTGATTCCTTTCAGAAGAATGGTTGAAGGATTTATATTGAATATTTTCCTGATTGCGTTGCAGGTGGCGTTTTCTAATATCTTTCAAGTTGGATTTTTATCTACATTTTATTTTTAGGAAACATAATACGATTGTAATTCAAACAAACATTCAAACTTAAATTTATGACTTTTGTATTTAAAGCATGAGTTTCGTCCAAAACTTTGCACAATATTCTTTCCTTAACATATTTCTATACTTAAAGTATATATCACACAATATTCCATATAAATCATTTTGATCAAATAATGGCATTCATAAAAAAATATAAATAATGTTTCAGTATCTTAAATTTAATTTTAACAACTAGATCCTACGCTATAAACGAAAACAAATTCCAAACAAAATTATGCCCTCATTTCTGGGGGCGGGTCAGCAACCCCAAATGCCGATATGAAGACATTCACTATTGTTACGATAAAAATGCCAATTATCGTGAAATTGTTGATTCTGTTTGCTTTGCATATCTCCTTCTTGTCTTTCACATTATAACGACTGTTCAGAATGAGTCCAACGCCAACGGCAATCTGGAAGATTGAAGTGGAGAATTAGAGAATATTTAAGATAGATTTACAATAATTTTAGAAAGGAAATTTTTGAATTTTGCAAGAAAAGAAAATTTGCAAAGTATATGGTATGTAGCATGCAAATAGAATCCTCTGGTGAATACTCCAGCGAATAGATTGACTTAATAACAATAACTAAAGGGAGAGCGTTGGATCCTTACCTGGAACACTAAACTCATTACAATGAAAATGAGACTGGCATAATAATAGGGATGTCTTTTATATGATTCCAGTACGTATCGAAGTTGGTTTGCATTTGCCGAAAGTAGCGCCAAGTCCATCATCCCTTGTGCCAAAGTTTTCTTATGCTGGTATTCATTTACATCTGGAATAATCGTCGGTACGCCATTCACGTTGACAACATTTGGACCGAACTCTGGTGCAAAAGGGAATGGCTGTCCAGGACGATCTGAGTCGGTTTCGTCGCCGCCAGGACCTCGTGGTACAATACCATTTGGTTCTTCAGGTGATAATTCGGTGTCAGGATTTTCGGGGAATGATGGTGGTATATCTGTGTCGGGCGGAAAGAAACCGTCGTCGATACCTGGACGTGCGTCTGGAGTGAATGGTACATCATCGTCTGGACCTTCATCAGAATCATGTTCAGGATCTGAAAAAAAAAATTGTGTTATACTATAGGTCTAATGCTTGGAGTAATTGTGGGCAGGACTTACGGGCAATCGGAGGTTTTGTAGGGTCTTTAGGCACTAGAGGTTCAGCGTCTTCTTCTGCCAGTTCAATATTTCTTGCACGCCGATCAGCCTGAAAAGAAACGATACTAGTTAGCTTTTTTTCCGAAATAGAAACAATTATCATCATCATCAACGGCGCAACAACCGGTATTCGGTCTAGGCCTGTCTTAATAAGGAACTCTAGATATCCCGGTTTTGCGCCGAGGTCCACCAATTCGATATCCCTAAAAGCTGTCTGGCGTCCTGACCTATGCCATTGCTCCATCTTAGGCAGGGTCTGCCTCGTCTTCTTTTTCTACCATAGATATTGCCCTTATAGACTTTCCGGGTTGGATTATCCTCACCCATCGTCTTCTTTTTCTACCATAGATATTGCCCTTATAGACTTTCCGGGCTGGATTAAGTGACCCACCCACCGTAACCTGTTGAGCCGGATTTTATCCACAACCGAACGGTCATGATATCGCTCATAGATTTCGTCGTTATATAGGCTACGGAATCGTCCATCCTCAAGTAGGGGGCCAAAAATTCTTCGGAGGATTTTTCGCTAGAATGCGGCCAAGAGTTCGCAATTCTTCTTGCTAAGAACCCAAGTCTCCGAGGAATACATGAGGACTGGCAAGATCATTGTCTTGTACAGTAAGAGCTTTGACCCTATGGTAAGACATTTCGAGCGGAACAGTTTTTGTAAGCTGGTATAGGCTCTGTTGGTTGACAACAACCATGCGCGGATTTCTTCATCGTAGCTGTTATCGGTTGTGATTTTCGACCCTGGATAGGAGAAATTATCAACGGTCTCAAAGTTGTATTCTCCTATCCTTATTCTTCCTGTTTGACCAGTGCGGTTTAATGTTGTTGGTTGGTTGGTTTTCGATGCTGACGTTGCCACCATATACTTTGTCTTGCCTTCATTAATGTGCAGCCCAAGATTTCGCGCCGCCTGCTCGATCTGGATGAAGGCAGTTTGTACGTCTCGGGTGGTTCTTCCCATGATGTCGATATCGTCAGCATAGGCCAGTAGTTGGATGGACTCAAAGAGGATCGTACCTCTTGCATTTACCTCAGCATCACGGATCACTTTCTCGAGGGCCAGGTTAAAGAGGACACATGATAGGGCATCCCCTTGTCGTAGACCGTTGTTGTGGTCTTGATGTCTTGAAAGTGATCCTGCTGCTTTTATCTGGCCTCGCACATTGGTCAGGGTCAGCCTAGTCAGTCTTATCAATTTCGTCGGGATACCGAATTCTCTCATAGCCGTGTACAGTTTTACCCTGGCTATGCTATCATAGACAGCTTTAAAGTCGATGAATAGATGGTGCAATTGTTTTCCATATTCCAACAGTTTTTCCATCGCTTGCTGCAGAGAGAAAATCTAATCTGTTGCTGATTTGCCTGGAGTGAAGCCTCTTTGGTATGGGCCAATGATGTTCTGGGCGTATGGGGCTGTTACGATTCTAAAATCACATTTTACGGTAGATCCACATTTAGTGAAATCGGTAACCGTTGTGTTAATAGTCTGAGTTCCGATTCGGATACACGTGGTGAAACAACGATTACTGAAAACAGTATGTGCTCTTTAGGGGATTTGTTCAAGTTTGTTCAGACCTTCTCAGGGAAATCTGACGATGTGTTCAACTTTTTAAACAGTTGTACGCAGGCCATGGAATTGGCCACAGAGGAGCAAAAGCCTGTGTTGTTTCGGTACATCCAAACACAAATCAAAGGTGATAGCGGTCTCCAAGGAACGAGATGTTTCGTTTACCTGGACGACATTGTTGTGTACGGCTATGATCTCGAAGATCATAATACTAGATTACGCGAAGTGTTTGAGAGATTAAAAATTAATAATCTGCGCCTACAACCTGACAAATGCGAATTTTTACGCAAGGAGGTTGCCTACTTAGGGCATATCATTACCTAAGATGGAGTTAAAATGGACCCGAAAAAGATACAAGCGGTGGTAACGCTAGAGCCACCCCGGACACAAAAGGAAGTGAAATCCTTCCTGGGTATGACGGGATACTATAGGAGATTCATGAAGGATTATGGAAAAATTGTCAATCCCATTAATAAATTACTAAAGAAAGATACTGAATTCGTTTGGACGAACGAATGCCAAAAGGCATTTGACATCATTAAACAAAAACTTACAGAGGAACCAATATTAAAATATCCCAATTTCGAGAAAACTTTTACACTTACGACTGATGCCAGTGGATACGGCATTGGAGCGGTCCTTAGTCAAGAATACGATGGGAAAGACCTTCCAATTCCGTTCCTATCCAGATCCTTGAATTTAGCCGAGAAAAACTATTGCACATATGAGAAGGAATGCCTTGCTGTCGTATGGGCAGTAAAGCAATGCCGACCTTACCTCTACGGAATGCTATTTGTGATCAAGACAGATCACAGACCACTTCAGTGGCTCAAAAACTTAAAAGAACCTAGTAGTCGACAAGGTAGATGGCGAACAATTTTAGAGGAATATGACTACGAAATTAAGTATCTGCCTGGAAAAGAAAATTATATTGCCGACGAGTTAAGTCGTAACAGAAACATAATGATAACCAACGTGATCGATGACCGGGGCGAATCCAACAAAGGGGTTACCAAGTCTGATGATCACAATCAACCAGAGAATCATGAATTATCCTTCGAAGAAATTGATAGCAATCCCAGAACAATAGGTGGTAACAGAGTTTCTAAAGGAAAATTAGACAAAATTCCAGACCATAAAATTATTGTAGTAGACAAAACAGACAGACTGCAACTTATAAAGAAGCATCATGATGGATACATCGGCGGGCACCGAGGCATAAACGCGGTGGAAACAGCCATAAAGGAAAATTATTATTGGTCTAGTATGCATAAAGATATTTCAGAATACATGAAAAATTGTGAACATTGTCAGAAATTTAAAATCATACGCCAAAATAAGAACTTACCAATGGTAGTTAGTGAACTGAAAGGTCAACCTTTCGAGCGTATATCAATCGACATCGCGGGACCATACAGATACTCGGGGGCGAATAGTAGCGCTATCTATAGCCTTACCATACAGGATAATCTTTCTAAGTATATTCGCTTCGCACCATTGCAGGATACAACTGGCGAGACAGTAATGGAAACAATCTTGAAATATTGGATCTCATACTTTGGAGCTCCAGTTGAAATACTGTCAGATAATGCACCAAATCTGACAGCTGGTTGCTTGCAAAAATTTTGTAAGAAGCTGGGAATAAATATGATATCGTCCAGCTCCTATCATCCACAAACAAATGGAGCAGTAGAACGCTCACACGCCAGACTAGCCGAATATTTAGGAACAACAATGGATGAATTAAAAGATGACATGGACTGGGAGACTAGGTTGAGTCTTGCTTGTCTTTGTTACAACCAGACAATACACAGCACGACCTGCTATTCTCCTCATGAATTACTATTTGGTATTAAGCCTAACGTATTTAAAGTTCCACATACCAGGGACATAGCAGAGGACAGAATCGATGTCATTACAAACCACTTAGGAAACATAAGAAAAAATGCTTCCAAAAATGACTTAAATAAGAAAAATAAATCCAAGGAAAGATATGACAAGAAAACAACTAGTAAAACCATTAACTATGAACTAGGTCAACTAGTATTTGCGAAAAACTTAGCCATTTCAAATAATAAACTTAAACAAAAATGGATCGGACCTTATAGGATAGTTAAGTTAGGACCACATAGTGTAGTTATAAAAGATTCAAGAGACACTCGCAATAAATTTAAAACTTTTAATAAAAAAAATATTAAATCGTATATGAAACGTAACGATGAACATATTACAGAATCGCCGCAACCTGGACCATCGAGGCCTTGAATATTAGAAAGTGGGACTTTCCTGGCGTTTATTTTAAACATATGGGGGAAACTCATTTCATAAATAGTGAAGTAAGTTTAATCAGAACATTAGACATAACGGAAATAGAAATGGAAATAGCGAATATAAGACAATTAGCTTTGAGTATTAATAAGCTATGTATCGAGGAACTTAAACAATGTAAAACCCTTAAATTAAACAGTGAACTTCATATTCGAAGACTAAATAATAACTTAAATAGCGTCTATGGTCTTTTGGGAATCAGCCCAAACATTCGACTCAAACGTGGACTCGTTAATTTGGTGGGCTCAGGCTTGAAATTTTTATTTGGTACTATGGATGCAACCGACTCTGAAAAAATTAGAGCAGTTTTAGACACAGTTGAAAAGAATGAGCTCAATGTTAAAATCGGGATGGAGAAAAATTTACTTTTGATAAAAGAAATCAATAAACAGTCTAAAATGATAAATATGGAACAGGACACAATTAAATCACGGATAAATGAAATCATCAATGAAATCGAGGAAGCTAATAATCATGCAAATGATCATGAAAAACTGATTATACTACGAAGAACTTTTCTCAAAAATAAATCATAAAATCGAGGTTAC
Source organism: Hermetia illucens (assembly GCF_905115235.1). Taxonomy (NCBI): domain Eukaryota; kingdom Metazoa; phylum Arthropoda; class Insecta; order Diptera; family Stratiomyidae; genus Hermetia; species Hermetia illucens. The sequence continues at coordinate 190,104,998 of NC_051850.1, forward strand.
TGATATGAAAATTGAAACTTTTCGAGACTCTCTATTATTTTTACAAACGGGAATTCTACATCCGTTTATTTTAGAACCGGAGCAACTTCTGGAACAACTGAACAAATTGCAGGAAAAAGATAATTTAGCCATTGATCCTACTTATTAAAGTAACTACCAACAATTAATGAAGGATCTAAAATTGAAAGCTTTTATTAAAGAAAAGAAAGTATATGTTGTGATAAGCATAGATACAGTCACGAAATAAAATTTTGATTTATACGAAGTTCTTATCTTCCCGTATATAAAAGAAAATAATGTAATAACTCTAGAAAATCTTCCAAGATATTTAATAGTCAGCAAAGATCATGAACATTATGCAACGTCAAATGACATTGATTGTAAAATTTTCATAAATAAAAATATTTGTAGACCAATACCTGTAAAATCTATCTATTCAAAAACTTGTATCACAGAACTGTATTTTAGACATCATGATAAATTTTGTCAATTTCGAACACTAAACCTTGAATTAGATATAATGCACAAAATAAACAATTTACAACTCATTATCTCTAACTCAGTTGAAACTAATTACGAACATCGATGTAATAAAACTGAAAATTCAAAACTATTAGGAACTTACTTAGTAACACTTGCCGAAGATTGTTCTATACATTATGTAAACCATGATTATATCCCAGTTAAGAAAGGAGAACAAGTAAATTCTGTAAAAGACCGACTAGTAGAACTAGAAAATTGTTGTTTCAATTTGAATCTTGATGATATAAAGCAAAGTAACGTTAAAATAAATAAATTAGCATCTGATAATATCCATGAGTTGAAAGACTTAACGGCTGAAGTAGCAGAACAATCCAATTTTTGGGAAAATAATATCAAACCTTTGCCTAAATTGATGTATGAAAATAAATGGTATAGTACAACTTTTGGAACTATAATTGCAATTGGTATCATCTATTCTGTAGTTAAGTGCTGTTTTCGAGAAAATGCTAAATTCACCTTGTTCAAGAAGTGCTTTTGTATAAACAGAAAGAAAAAACTTGCTATTCATCCAAAGGTAGAATATTTGAAAGAAAACACATCTAGAGAAACAACTATTGAGAATCTACCACGTCTAAGGATCAACCTGTAACTTATGTGAACTAAAAAATGATTAATTGTAATAAAATACTGTAAAATTCTAGAAAATAAGAAAGTAAATATTTTTGTAAAGAATAATGTGAAAAGGAAAAAGCAATTACAAAAGGATACAAAATTTCATTAAGTTGAGGGACCAACTTCCGTGTAACAAAGGGGAGTTGTTACGATTCTAAAATCACATTATCACGTTGAAGAAAAACGTGACTTGATTACACGCGCTTTAAAATTTTTGTCTACGTTCAATTTTTTCGCAGACTTTGGAATTCATTCCTTTTCCAAATTCAATAATGCTTAGTAATCGGTTTTTTCTTTTAAATGTAGCTTGCGGGCTAGACATGTCGCCCAGTTTTTATTAACTAACTTCAGCGGAAGCTCTGTCGGTTTGGAACCTTAAATAAAACTTACTCCGGAAATAATTTAGATCTGTGTCTATTTTTACTAGAAGAAGGAAGTTCACTTGATCAACTGGAACAGCGAATAATTCGACCAGATCATCACCTCCTCCGGAAGCAATCATTGTTGGGAATCCCTGACCTTGGATTCCTTCATAACAGGGCTATCCGGCCTAGCAAGATAGTGGAGAATATCTTATAGATGGTACTCAGCAACGTGATACCTCTATAATTGCTGCACTGTGTGATATCTCCCTTTTTATGTATGAGACATATAATGCCTAGTTGCCAATCGTCAGGCATTGATTCGCTGTCCCATACCTTGAGCATAAGTTGATGAACCACTTGGTGTAACTGGTTGCCTCCATATTTAATTAATTAATCTCGGCAGGATGAGCATCGAGGTGTATAAGGCTTCATTCTGCTGACTTGTTGGTAAAACTTCCGTGCCTGGTGCGGCTGCTCCCTGTAATTTTCGAGTTCACAGACTTGATGATTCTCCAAGGCTTCCTTTTTCCGTCTGTGAAGTCGCTTCTCCGCTTGACGGAGTTCGTGATAAGTCTCTGCGCGTGCCCGCATTCTTTGAGAATGCAACAGTACTCGGTATGCAGCATTCTTCTGTTCCGTTGCTAGCTTACATTCAACGTCAAACCAGCCGTTCCGACCTTTTTTGCGGCTGGGGCCAAGTATGTTTGTGGCGGTATCCATGATAACGTTCTGCAGGTGGTTGTGAAAATCATTTGTTGATGCTTCATCTCCAGGACCTCTGTTGACTGCGGTTATTGCGGCATCCATTTCCCTCTTATAGGTGCTGTGTTGTGGATGGCTTCAGTATTCACTCTCACCTGATTGCCAGAGGGGATTGTAGGTGGTGCCGTAATTCGAGCTCGGAGCACCATTCCACCGAGATAGTGGTACGAGTCTATATTGGCCGGATGGCCGCTATAATATATGGTGTAGCGGCTCTTCTCCAGGAAACCGGTCCCTGTCCATTGCATCTCTTGTAACGCTGTTATCGGCTAGCTGCCCATCAGCTTCATCTCTGTACAGGGAGCGCACGTTCCATGAGAAAATGCGCAAATTGTTAATCCGTAGTCGTTGCCGGGTTCATCGTTGTAAGATTCATCCTGTCCGAGGCTCCTTTCGTGGCTTCGTAACATCGGTTTTCCGTGTAGGGTTTTCAGCCCTACCCAACCCCCAACCTGGAGGACCAGTTGGTACATTTGGCCCCGTTTTTAGGCGCGGGAAACTCGGAGATAGAAACAATAGCTACATGAAAAGTATCTTGAAGTGAAGTGGTGGCAAGACGAACGTCAACCGTTCTTTAAATGAGTGCCTAACGAAGCGGGTTGGATTCTATTGTTGAAGGATTGGGGATTCTATACAATCTTCCGATTGTAGTTCCAAGTACCATTGAATTTGAGTAGAGTTGGGAATTTCTTGGAATAAATTCCACCCAAGTGCTTCTAATGTTATTTACAAACTCACTTTTTTCATACTATTGACTCCATTATTAGCAAACATTTGGTTGATGGTCTAAAAGCAAATGTAAACATGTGCCCACATCATCATCTCCATGGCAGAAAATTCACTAAAGCTTTTCAGTACATTGACTCCCGATTTCGGATCTTTTCTAGATGAAATTTACCTTGAACTTGTTCGTAATCAATGCTGGAAGCAAAAATTCGTGGTATCGTAAAGAAGCTGGACCATGATTTTCAGTAACCATTCTCATTTCTGGTTTTATGTCTATACGATGCCAATAGGCATCTGTGATGCTGAATATCTTTTCGACAGACGTAGGCGGCTATTAATGGCAGACACAAGTTGTATGAAATATGACGACTTTTTCAAAGCTCTCGCTTCGAAAATAAAAGATATACTTTTCTGATCTCCTCATTGGATATGATTAAAAAAATTCCTTGCATTATATATATTGCATTTTTTGCGACATATTCAAAACTCCTCGTGGACAGTTTGAATTTGATTAAAAAAATCAAGAAGCTACATTTTGAGGATTTCATCTGAAGTAATCAAGACTGTGTCTGTGTCTAATTTTATTTGGAATGCCAAAACTCTTCTTTTGAATTTATTGGGGACTAGAATTAAACATTTTCACATAATCTTTTTCTGTACAAATGTTTTACTTGTTTCGTTTCTTAATAATCTCACAATAAAACCAGAATTTCCTGTTACGATAAGATGGTGACCGCAAGTGCATAGAAAATGGGGCTTTTTAGTTTTTTTCAAGACTTTTATTGGCGGAAATTAATTAATACGAACTGATCCGATTCATAGATAAAATGTATATATTTTTGATAAAGACGCCCTAGCGGATGTAGATACGGAAGGAAGAAAAGAGTAAAATAAAAATATTTTCAAATGCAAACATTTCAGATGAAAGTATAGTGGAATTTCTTAAGGAATCATAACTGACACTTTATTATATAATTAATGAAATAATGGACTTAATTTAGATTTGTCTCAAATCTAAAATTTACCGCAATGTCGTCCGTCCAGTCGCTCTCTATGGTTCTGAGTGTTGGCCGACTATAAAAGACAATGAACGACGTCTTGCGGTAATGAAGACGAAGATGCTACGTTGGACTAGTGGCGTCACACGGTTAGATCACATCCGAAATGAGGATATCCGCGAACGTTATGGGGTTGCACCGATCGTGGAAAAGTTGCGAGAGAGGCGTCTTCGATGGTATGGTCACGCACTTCGTGCCAACGAGAATTCACTTGCCAAGATTGGTCTGAACATCGAAGTCGATGCTTCAGTTTTGTTACATGAATGTTAAAGCTAGTGTCGGTGTGTGTTCGCATCCACTAAAAATCTCTCCAGCTCTGATCCTGCGGGAAGACTATTTACCATACTTTGTTTTGCATCTTTACAATTGCGGAGGTAACTCCATGTCAAAGGCAGCCAGTAACAATTACCGTATGCTAGTAATATGGTTGCTGGTCACCATATTGGGTGACGACTAACATTCCCGACGGCTAAAAACTATAAACACGATCGTTAAATTAAATTTAGACTTATAACAGACGTTATCCACTCCAAAAAATGTGCTAGTCACATTAGGCTTTCGAATGAGCATTGTTATAGTCTTTTGGGATAGTTTAAGAGGAATAAATCAGAGTTTTGGCGAGCGGGAGAGGACAAAGACGAACGCAAATATCCATAATGGATCGAAATTTGAATACAGGACAATAAGATTAAATTCTTACAACGAACCATTTATTTATGAAAAATGTATAAAAATACATGTTGAATTCGAAATTCAGATTTACAACATTCCCTCATCCGATTGAGGAGGGGATTGAGAAGGAACAAGATGAAGTGGTTCCAGTACATATAAGCCAGGAAAGTATCAATTTTGAAGTAAAGAAGGAAATGCCAGAAGTGAGTGCAGAGACTTCAGGTGACACGAATCAGGTGATACCAGATCAAGTGGGAAAAAAGTCACCAGAAGAAACAAGTGTGAAACAAGAAGTTGTACCAGAAGAAAGTAAAGAAGATGGAGAACCTTCGTCAAGTGTAACACAGGGGGATGCTCCGGTCAGTAGTCATAATAGTACTGCAGATGAAGAGTTTGTAGATGTTTCGGACACTGAATAGCCCGTGGGAGTGCCTGAAGAACAAGAGACTTCACTACCGACCAGAGTTCAAAAGCAGCCGGACAGGTATGGTTTTTCAAGTGTTTGTGCGAACAGTGGAATAGACTGTGGTGAAATTACTTTAGAAGAAGCTCTCAATGGACCTGAAAGTGTTCAGTGGAAGAACTTGATTCGTTTGAACAGACTGATGCTTGGGAAGTTGTGAACTTACCTGTTAATAGTACTGTAGTGCCATGCAAATGGGTTTTCAAACGTAAAGTGGATAGTGACAATAACATTACATATCGAGCTAGGTTAGTAGCTAAAGGATTTGTCCAAAGACCCGGTATAGATTTCGATGGGACTTTCTCGCCTGTTTTGAGACATTCCTCATTGAGACTTCTGTTTGCCTTGGCAGTTGAAATGAATCTTGATATAACTCATCTTGATGTTAAGACTGCATTCCTCAATGGTTTTTCAAATGAGACTGTGTTTATGAAAATACCAGTGGGTTTAAACTGTCAAAATGTAAGCAATAAAGTTCTTAAATTAAAACGGGCAATTTATGGATTAAAGCAGGCCTCTCGTGCCTGTAAAGCAGGCCTCTCGTGCCTGGTATGACAGGGTGAATGATTTTTTGCGGAAAATTGGTTTTAAAAGATCTCCATTAGAGCCATGCTTTTATACTAAAATGGATGATAAAATAAAGATAGTTACAGTCAGTTGGAAACAGAATCTCTAAGAATAATTTATCTTCCATATTCAGAATAAAGGATTTAGGATTTGTAAAATACTGCTTAGGTATGAGAGTCAATGTGGATAAGGTAAATAGAACAATAACTTTGGATCAAGAACAATATATTGAAAAATTGTTGTTAAAGTTCAATGTAAAGAATTGTAAATCTATAAAAAAACCTATAGAGCCTAAATTAAATTTAGATAAAAGTGAAAATTGTAATACTCAATATCCTTATCAACAGCTGATTGGTTGTATGATGTATTTAGCAATATTAACTAGACCAGATATTGTTTTTTCAGTAAATTATTTAAGTCAGTTCAATAAATGTTATGGTGAGAATCATTGGGCATACGCTAAAAGAGTTTTAAAGTATTTAAAAACAACCAAAAGCTATTGTTTAAGATATACTGCTGATAGTAATTCTAAATTAAAAGCCTTTGTAGATGCCAATTGGGCAAGTAATATAACTTTGTTAGTAATGGTGCGATTTCCACCAAACTCGGTAAGATCATGCTCTACACTATAGCCTACATCACTGCAATTTTGTGGTACCAGGTTGAAGTTAAGGGGGGTTTTGCAGCGAATTACTAAAAATTATAGTAATATACTATTATTAACTTTATTTGAAGAGATATCGGTATGGAAGGTATTTCGGAGCCTAGGCATCATATAGTGACAGCCTCCTGATTTTTTTTTCAGATTTTTCGGTTTGGCAGTTTCTGAGAATAGCCCCCTTAAAAAAATGATCACTTTTAACCCCCCGAACTCCCCACCTTTCCAACAAATGTCAAAACTAAGACCGGCTTCGAAAAGTACTAACCGAGACTTTTAATTTGATACCCCGCATGACTATATTTGATGAAAAAAAATTTTACATCCGCCTTTTGCATGTAAATTCGACGTAAAATGATGTAACTCACTGTATGCGTGAGCGTTCACAGTTCTCATCTTTGTACCAAATTTGGTGTCAATCGCTATAACCGTCTCCGAGAAAAATGCGTGTGACGGACAGACAGACAGACAGACGGACAAACAGACAGTAAATCGATTTTAATAAGGTTTTGTGTTTACATATGTATATAAGAGAGAGACGCCTGCACTCGTTCTCTATTTCTCTGCGCCAAGCGCCTTTGAGGCACCATCTTGGGAGAGTGGATTCCACTGCATGGTATATACAGCAAAGCAATTGTCGCTAATCTTTAATGTCCGACCTATCCACTGCCACTTCCGCATTCCGATCACAATGCGTAGAGGTGCCAAGCCTGTGCGCTGACCAAGTTCTTAGTTCGTAATTGTATCAGGTCAGCGTATTCCGATGATACGACATAGGTGTTGACTAAGGTTTGGAGCTTTTAAGTAACAGTGGGGGTCACTCCCATATAGCAACACAGAAAGTATAGTCTCACTTTAATATTGTCGTTGAGATAACTGCATTTTCAGATTTTGGAGAAGGTAGAGAAACGGGATCTCGCGTTGTTAATGTATCGGGGAACATCTAGGTCGGTGTCGCCGTCACACTTTCCCAGATATATAAAATGATCGACGCCTTCGATGCCCTGCCCAGTGATGCAGATAGAGAGAGTGCGATGACCCTTCAAACTGAGAATCTTGATTTTGTTGGCGTTTATCTTCGATCCAACTCTACCTGGCTCTCCTACCTAATCCGGGCCAATTGGCCAACATCCATGACTCGGTGAGAGAGCAAACATATGTCATCAGCGTTGTCGAGATGTTTAAGGAAAGATGTCATAACATAATCCATTAAACTCTTGCACGTCTTTTGGGCAAGCCAGTCTGAAGAACATCCACGATAATAAGATATTATTTCGGTGACGAGATGCAATCCTGATGAACTTCGCTTTGGACCTCAAAATTCTCTGCGATTGTATCTCGTTGCAGCACGGGACACTTTGCGCCGTTATATGTCGCTCTGATAATGGCTATTAGTTTCTCTGGAGTGGCCCTGAATACACTATTGAAAGTTTTTCGAAATCGATAGAAAGCAGATGAAGCGAAAATCAAAACTCTGCGCATTGGTAAAAAATCTGGAGCGGGAACTGGCCTGCTCTCTTTCCATCAAACTTTCGAAATGTTCTTTGATGCGTTCCAGAATTATTTAGCTATTATCTACTATCGTAGCTTTTATCGCGGCAGGGAGCATCCAGATACTCATGCAATTGTCACACTCATAGCGCGTGACCTTCTTTGGTATTTTAACGATCTCCTCCTTCCTTCACTTTCTGGGAAAGGTCTCGGATTTCCAGGATTTCCGTACGAATCGAACGAGCAGGTCTCCAGTAACTGCAGATGCAGTGATAAATAATTCTGCGGCGACACCGTCAAGTCCAGCGACTTTACTCCGTTTGAGTGCATTCATGGCCGAAATGATTTCTCTTCTTCTTGGAGCAACAGTCCGTATCGATATGTCACGGTGACTAGCCTTTTCATCCAAGAGGGGAGGAACCTTACCTCACCACGCAATGAAGTTTTTTTCTACCTCTTCAAAATTAATAGACAAGGAGGGGGCAAGCTTTCTCCAAACTACAATTTCGCCTTCTTCAGTACAGCTACAAAGAAGTAACTTTAATTTTAGGCTGGACTACAAGTAGCAGACGAAAATCTAATCAGCTATTCAGTTACTCGTCATTTCGAATGAGAACTCGACAGTTACCGTCATGTCTATGAACCCAATAAAACAAAAACGTCATGTTTTTCATGTTTGAGGAGCCAACGAAAGGTGGGATTTCCACCGGCCGAACTAAATCAACGTCATCTGAAGCAGTACGAAGTATCGAATGAAGCTATGATACAATTCATCATTGATCTTCCATATCTCGAATGCAATTAGGGCTCGGGGGTTTTCCGGCTAAGTGCGTGGTCGAGCCGTCATTTTGTTTTCTTCCCAATTTAGCCTCGCGTTTGTTTGGATGTAGCTTTCATGCTTGCTCCGATAACTCTAGACTCCAAATCCATTCAAGTAGAGGTACTGTTGGAGTCATTTGCGGAGCTGGATATCGTGCTGGCCAACGTTGGATTTGTGCCCACCTTTCGAGGAGGAGGGTCGGGTTCGATCGTTGACCTGACATTTGTTAGCACTTCATTGGTGAGGGAGATGGCTTGGCAAGTGAGTGAGCACTACACCCACAGTGACCACCAGACCATCTTCCTCCGCATTAGGAACCGGGGAAGCAGTCAACGACGCTCTGGAGGTGGAAAGGCTAAGGCGGTTGGCTGGTCTATCGGAGCTTTCGACGAGGAGACATTCCTGGCCGCATTGGAGGGAGCCCATGATTCGGATGGAACAGCGGTGGAAAGGGTCACACAGCTGTCTCAGCGTGTAACCGAAGCATGCGACGCTACGATGCTACGACGACGTTTGCACCACAGCAAGAGGCCAAATTACTGGTGGAACACGGAGATCGCTGCCTTGAGATCCTCTTGTCTCCGAGCGAGGAAACTTTCCCACAGGACAAGGGGAAGGCCGGAGCACCAGGAGCGTGAGGAGGAATACAGGGATCTGCGAAGCAACCTTAAGAAGGCGATTCGGAGAAGCAAGCGGGAATGCTACCAGAAGCTCTGCATGGAGGCTAATACGAATCCGTGGGGTACAGCCTACCTAGTTGTAATAAAGAAGATCCGCGGGCGAAAATCACCTCAGGTGACATGCCCACGGCTCTTGTTGCAAATAATTACAACTCTTTTCCCGCAGCAGGAGCAGGACGAAAGAGAACCCCAACTGGCAGCTCAGCAGGACGTCTTCTCGATCCCTGATGTTACCGAAGAGGAACTTTGGGAAATTTGCAGACGTACTGGGGACAGCAAGGCTCCGGGATTGGACAGAATTCCGAACAGGGCTCTGAAGGTGGCGGTCAAGGCCAGACCAAGGTGGTTCGCAAGCACATTCGAATCGTGCATGGCGGAAGGAGTGTTTCCCGCCCAGTGGAAGAGGCAGAAGCTGGTGTTGCGTGCCCTCTTCATATCGCCTTATTTGTCTCTTAGACACCATGGGGAAGATGTTGGAGAGGGTGATATACAACAGGCTGCTCCCGTTCAGCTTGCGGGTGGTCTTTCAGAGCGGCAATATGGGTTTCGGCGAGCCCGTTCAACGGTCGATGCAGTAGCAAAGGTCGTGGAATTGGCTCGAAATGCAATGGCCATGGGCAAATGCTGTGCTCTGGTGACGCTGGACGTCAAAAATGCTTTTAACTCAGCCAACTCGGGCTGGATTAAGGACGCTTTGGCCAAACTGGGTGTTCCTAGCTACTTGGCTCGGTTCATCGAGAGTTACTTTTCGAAGTGGAAGGAAGTAGCGAGGGAAGATTACTTTAGAAAATTGAGACGTTGCAGTTTTTACCAGTGGCACTGTACTGTTTTTTAACCAGAATTGAAAGCCTTGACAGACATGAGAAGTTCTTCAAACTTTACATTAGTCTGATTCCAAAATTTTAACGAGGTCAGACACGCTACATTTTTTTTTGTTGCTGAGCCATTTAAAATCTGTATAAGACAAGTGATGTGTTTAAAAGGTGTAACACTTTTAGGCAAATACTGCGCTTCCTGTTTTTTTTCTGTTGTTATTCTCTGTTTATTTAATTATTAAAGCGGATTATTAATAATGATTTTGGGAATTTGATTGTGCACCGTGAAATTAAAATAATGTTCTTCTAAGAAAGCTCCCTGTTTAGAAATATACAGAGTTTTAGGTTGTCCAATAGATATTTATTATTAATAAGATTTACCACCTTTTAAGACTGTTTCTTTACCTTGAACTGAAAATCATGTTTGGGAAAACAACTATTGACGCAAGAGTTCATGCAATGAACACGAACCGCCAGCAGAGTACGACAAACATTTCTAGTAAATTAATTTACTGGTAATCGAAAGATACAATGGTGGCACATACATTCATGTGAACATCTTTTGGACAGTTGTGTGGAATACACTTACTTAAGTAACCTGAGAACCGGCTTGCAAGTATGAATGGCTATTCGGACAGAACTAGACAACACCAGCTGGCAGCATTCCGATACCATTGCTGGGTATCTAGATACAAACATTTGTGGGTCTTTTAATTCAGCATTTGATCAGCCTTTTGAAAATAATGTATACCCGTTTTGTTTCTAAGTGCCCAAATGTTTGTTTATGATCATTTGAATTGTTTATATATCTACTTAAATTAAAAGCAGTACAAAGCTCTGAATACACAGCCATTCTGTGCAGTACTGAAAACCTGATAAGCGTTCAAGATTACCTATGAACTCATCCTATTTTTAGAGATTCTTTAGAGCATTCTTTTCTATACATAAGAACCATTCATATGTGGGTATGTGTATGGGCCGTGATAAGAAATTTTGCATCAATAACATTTCTACTGAACACTAATTTTATATATTTGGCTGTGCCATCAACTTTACCCAGAATACTAAATATAAATTTCCCATGAAGAGCGTCCAGAGTAAATTTTTTGTGTTCAGGCTTCGCGTGACGAAGTATCTTTGAGTGCATCTGCGCTTAGTATGACCACTTAAGGGGGTCATCCCGTGTGTCGGGTTGGAGAAATCGATTTTTTTTTTGTATGAATTGTATCTGTATATAGTGGAGAATCTGTGCGCAAAGGGCGGCTTAGAAATGCAAAAAAGAATCACAAAGACATTGGTGGAAAAGGGGCTGGAAAACTTACTGATAAGGTTATCAACGACCTCACTACATTTTTTGGGCTAGCTATTCGTCGACACGCAAATTCGATAGAATGAATGAATCAAAAAATTTGGGCAACTTTCTTCAATAAATGTTCTACAGACGAAAATTCTCAGCATCAAAATTGTCCAGCAGGCGAGGACAGTTGGTGCAAATGGCGCAAAGTGGAAGCTAAAGGAGAACTGGATAGTTTCCACCACGAGAAGGCACCTTTGACTGAAGAAGTTCAAACAGTCATCAAACCAATCTACGAAGATTTGTCACGAGAACAGCTTGAACGGCTTGAACAGATGTTTAGGAACAGAGACCCAGAATAACAATGAGTCGTTAAATGCATTGATCTGGATTTTCGCTCCTAAACACCTTCATTCTGGGGCCAAGGTAGTATAAATAGCCACTTTTCTGACTGTAATTATTTTCAATGAAAGATTCAATGGCATTCTCAAAATCCTAGTGACAATGGGATGTCAAGTTGGTCACATATGTCAGGTTTATGTCAACCGCCGTAATGAAGCACGAATTTGGCGGTCCGAACGACGATCGACTGACCTCGCTAAAAGAGCCAGAATTGAAACCAGAGAGCAACAATCGGCCTTACAAGACTTTTTTGAAGAAACGTAGGGTGCTCTCTATGGACCAGGTATAGCAGATTAATGTTGAGTTAAAATTTTACTGTTGATAATCACATTTAAATTTTCAGATGCGTTTTTCTCGAAACTGCATTTTGAAAATCGGCTGCCACCATAGCTCAAAATCTATCCAACCAAATTCTTTGAAATTTTCACGACTTTTTTAATACAGGGTGCGGCAGCATAACTTCCTTTTTTAAAATACGCGCCACTCAGTTAGTTGATGTCATAGCGGAGCGCTAGTGATCTAGTTCAAGAGGGGATACTGTAAAGTTTTGTCCCGACACGGTTCAGTCGCCATCATGCGTTGGGATAATGAGGAGCGTGCCTTTACCGTTGAGGTTTACTTTTCAAGCGGATGTTCGGTTATTGCAACACAGCGTGCATTTCGGAATCGCTTTAATTTGGCCCCGTTGGCTCCCGTCCCAGACCGCAAATCAATTGTTACATGGGTCACTACATTCAGACAAACTGCAAGTGCGACAAAAGGAAGAACTGGAGTCCCTCGGCCCGTTAGATCACCTGAGAACATTGAAGCAGTGAGAGCGTCAATGTTGCGATCGCCACGGCGTTCTGCGCGCAAACACGCAGCTGCCATTGGACTATCCGATCGTTCTGTGAGAAGAATTCTTCGTGATGATGTTCATTTTCATCCCTATAAGATGGCGATAGTGCAGGAACTTTCAGAACGTGACTTCAATTCTCGGATGAACGCGTGTGAGCTTCTTCTTGATGTCGTTCCCGAGGGTGTTATTGTTTTTTTTAGCGATGAAGCCCATTTTCATTTGTGTGGGTCGGTTAACAAACAAAACATACGCTACTGGGCTGACACCAATCCTCGAGAATTGCATCAAAACCCTTTCCATTCACCCAAAGTCACAGTGTGGTGTGCAATTTCCTCGGCTGGAATTATTGCTCCCTGGTTTTTTGAGGAAAATGAGGTTACAGTGACAGTGAATTCGGACCGGTATGTAAACATGCTACAGAATTTTTTTTCCCACGGCTAGAAAATTTGGATTTGGGGGACACTTGGTTCCAACAAGACGGTGCAACAGCACACACTTCAAGAGCATCGATGGCTGTTTTGAGGGAACACTTTCCAGAGCGCCTTATCTCAATTAGAGGCGATTTGGAATGGCCGGCACGGTCTCCCGATCTGTCCCCTTGTGATTTTTTTCTATGGGGTTTTTTGAAATCCCGTGTTTATGTGAACCGTCCAAGAACCCTACAAGATTTGAAGACCAACATCCAAGAAGAAATTGCCAACATAACACCTGCTATGCTAACAAGAGTCATGACAAACGCCAGAAATCGGTTTACGCAATGTATGGAGAATGGGAGACGTCACCTAACAGATTTGATCTTCAAAACAATGTAAATAAAAACTTTAGACATGTACCTACATTATAAAAAATAAATAAATATTTTCCGATGCATACAATAGTTTTTACTGAGTTTTGAAAAAAGGAAGTTATGCTGCCGCACCCTGTACATATTTCTACGGTCCGTACACTAGGATAATTGCAATCGGACGGGTCGTTTTTTTTATTCATAAAAAAGCGGTAAAAAAACGCTAAAATCCAAAAAATTAACTTTAAAAGCCCACCAAAAATTTACCTTTTAATATTTTCTAATTATCCTAGTTTGCGGACCGTAGAATATTGTCCATATTAAAATGCCGTTTAGTTTTTTTTCCTCAGATGAACACAGCGCCCTCCAGCGTGGCAGCAGAAAAACACCTTTTTTTGGAGATGGTTGCATAAATTGACATGTATTCCGAAAACTAGCTACGATATCAAGCTGAAAATTTATCGCATATACCAGAGATATTAATAAACATATCAGAGTGAAATTATGCGGTGTTTCCAACGATTAATTAATTGAAGTAATAAAAACTTGTTGTTTCTTTTTCGTTGGTGTGGGTATTTAGCACAAAATGGCTGCTTATGACACTATGATCCACCGCCTCCTAACAATTCCTCTCACAGAGGAAGACTACCAGAGCGAAAAACTCTACATCTTGGACACGGCTATGAAGAACGGGTACCCCAGCGCCACCATAGAAACAATGATTAAGAAACACACCCGAAGGTTAGAACGTAGTAATCTTACTACACTCTATAGCCAACAATTACCCTTAATTGCTCAAAAAAGATCAAGTGTCACCTTCTCAAATCTGTCCAAACACATACAAAGAACATTGAAAAGGTTTGACATACAGCTGGTAGGATCAAGCCGTATCTACCAGCTAAAATCCCAGCTGGCGGGGGAAAAAGATCGAAAAACGGTAGAAGAGATGAGCGGCATTTATAAAATCGCCTGCTCAGATTGTCCGAAGGTGTATATCGGGCAAACAAAAAGATTGGCAACCACCAGATTTAGAGAGTACATGAAGGAGGCAGAGCTGGCTGTAGAGCACTCCCGAAAACCCGCTAAATCTATGGTGGCAAAACATATAGTCGAATGCGGCCATAAAGTAAGCGCTGAGGAATTGAAGGTCCTAAAGCAGGTAAGAAAGATTAACCAGCTGGATGCTTATGAAAGCTGGTTCATTAGCAAATAACCGCTTGACACTAGGTTGAACTCAGATTTGGGTAACTGCTATTCCCCATTGTTTAGAAAACTCTTAAAGTAAAATAATCTCTTCTAGTTTTAGGATAGATAAATTAGCTATTAGGAAGTTAATTAAATATTTATTTCTTTTTCAGGACCTAGATATAAGCTTTTAGTCATAATTATAATATCATACTATATAGTATAGATTTAGAATAGTATAAATAGAACCTTAATGTCTACAGATGAGCAAACTTGTTAGCACTGATGAAGGGAACAAGTGGTTCCCGAAATATCGGTATTTGCAAGAATAAATACCCACACCAACGAAAAAGAAACAACAAGTTTTTATTACTTCAATAAACATATGGTGAAAAAGTCACGTTTCTATCTTCATCCAGTCCTCCAAAATAATTTTTCAAAGAAAGGCAAAAACAAGTCGGGAAACCGGAAACTTGACGCTTCAGGTATAAAAGGTTTTGTGTTTCCCTATGTAAGGAGCGTAACGTAGTTCTCCATTGGCTGAAAGCATTGACCCGAGATATTGAAATCGCTCTGTTCTGGGCAGGTTACTGCCATTGCAAGAACTGAGCGATTTTAATATCTCGAAGGGCAGATTACTGCCATTGCCAGTACTGAGCGATTTAAATATTTCTAGTCAATGCTATCAGCCAATGGAGAACTGCGTGATGAAATTGTTTCACGCATTAATGCAGCCTGGATGAAGTGGCATTCCCCAACTGGTGTTCTTTGTGATCGACGTATCAGCGCACGCCCCAAATCTAAAATTTACTGCAATGTCGTCCGTCTGCCGCTCTCTATAGTTCTGAGTGTTGGTCGACTATAAAGGACAATGAACGGTGTCTTGCGGTAATGGGGCGAAGATGTTGCATTGCACTGGTGGCGAGAGGCGTTTTCGATGGTGTGGTCACGTAATTCACCCTAACGAGAATTCATCAACCAGTATTGGTCAGAACGGGGGAGACGAGTACAATGGGCCAACACGGCCTGAGTGCTCAGAAGCTGTAGCTTCTCCCCCACCATACACACACACACATTGGTCAGAACATCGAAAGCAATGGAAAGCAACCAAAAAGCCGGCCAAAACAATGGTGGCCTGATACGCTGGATTTAAAGGTCTCGCGATTACATCCCGATCAGGCATTTGATAAAATAAAATGACGAAACCGATCACGACGAGTCGACCCCGTTTGTGAACTGAAGGCTGAAGAAAAAGAAAAAGATGTGAAGAGCGACGAGTGCATGACAGCTCCGTGTAATATAGCTAAAAATTCCATTGCCCTCCATTTTCTAGTAAGCGATTTAAGTAAATCATTTGATGGAAAGCCCTGTGTTGATAATGGTCAACCTCATACGCTTCACACTCTGAGTTTAATATTATTAGAAAATGCCAACAATTTAACCAACATCAAATATAAAAAAGGGCTAGGGAGAATTAGATTCTTCTTGAATGGAATTTTAATATTTCACTCGAATTTCAATTATTCTCGTTAATTATGACGTCAGCATCTTATTTGTATGGCTTTTTGTATGCTGTTAATTAGCACGAAATTGATAAGTTTGAACTGCTATAACTTTCCCACTAATAGTTAGATTTTCATGAAACCTGGCATGTGTATGCACAAGGCTGTCCTCTATGTCGGTGCAAAATTTAGTACACTTAGGATGAACTTAAGGAGAGTTTTTTAGTCTATTTCTAAAAGTTGATAATATACTATTAGTAAATTTTTTGAGCAGATACCGGAATGGGACATCTCTCGAAGATTAGATTTCACATAAGTGTTTTACAAAAAACCTTAAAAAGGGCTGCAGATAAATAGATTCTTCATAAATGTGACTTTAATATTCCACTCGAATGTCAATTATTCCGGGTAATTATGACGTCAGCATCTGATTTGCATGGCTTTGGAAGCAGTAAACTCCTGCGAAATTGCTAAGTTTGAACTGCTATAACTTTGGCGTTAATTACCTGATTTCCATGAAATTTAGCACGTATATACGAAATATTGTCCCCTATGCTGGTACAAAATTCGGAAGTCCTAGGATGAATCTGAGGGGGGTTTTTCAGTAAATTTCTAATACTAATATACTATTAGTAAGTTTATTTGAGCAGATATCGGAATGGGACATATTTTGGCGCCTAGATTCCATCTAGACGCACCACTCTGATTTTTTTCGGATTTTTAGGTTGAGTAGTTTCCGAAAATGAGTCCTGTCCCACTTCAAGTGCGTACATTTTGACTCCTTACTCACGCACTTTGCAATTTATGCCAAAACCAATGTCAGTTTCGGAAAGTGCAAATCGAGACCTTTCATTTGATACCCTACACAACTATATCCGGTGAAAAAAATTTTTGAATCGCCACCCCCCAGCCCCCCTTGGAGTTTACTCCACCTAAATTTATGCCACTCACTGTATGCGTGGGATTTCATAGTTCCCATCTGTCCACCAAATTTCGTTCGGATCGGTTTAGCCGTTTTGGAGAAAAATGCGTGTGACAGACAGACAGACAGACAGACAGACATTGAATCGATTTTAATAAGGTTTTGTTTTACACAAAACCTTAAAAACAGCATTTACACGGGATGACCCCCTTAATATTGCATGCAGGTACGTAATACTTTATTATTCTATGTGTTATGGATGTCGCAACCTATTGTTTCCTGGGTTTGCTTCTAGCAAATGCTTTTATACCAGGGGATATCCGCCTAACTAGGTTATTACTCATTTCACTTTACATAAAACCACTTGCTTCATTCTGAAGTGCAATATTTCTAGATAGTCGTCATCCAGAATCCTATTTTTCATATTTTTATTTTCATAAATTATTTAGCAAAGCCTAGCGTTAAGAATACACAGGAAATAAGTCAATCTCACTAATGAAAAAAAAAACAAGGTTTCAACTGCACTCTTTGGCATCAGTTTTAACCCTCAAACCCCGAAATGAAGAGATGCAGATACAATACAATATAGATACGATAGGCAAAAATTAACTTCTTCTTCTAAATGCTAATATATTATTATTTATTGCCATTTATGTTAATTACAGGAATTTTAGTATTTTAATCCACAAAATTATGAAGTGATTTCATAATTTAATGAACAGTTTTTTCAAAGCCAATATAAAAAATACTTGCAATATGAATACAAACATTATTTACTTTGCTCCTATCTATAAATAACTAGTAAAAAGAGTACAAATTTTCATCTAGCATTCTAAATAAATTCATTCATCTTTCGCATGTGCTAGATTTGCTGGTAGTTTTCTTTTGAATAGTTTAACTGATCATTTACAACACGATAAAAACCACAGATTTTAAATGAAATTTATGAAGAGAGTTCATCAGTAAAAATTGTGAGGCTACTAAAAAATCAAAGAAGCGAGTTTGAGTAAAGATGCCTAATAGCTGATAACAGAAGGGTTTGAGGGTTAAAATGAAGAGACCAACCTTGGTTAGCCAATTTTTTCATCATCATTGACCCCGTGTATATATTATCATACAAATTCATAGATGGTTTTTCCTTTCTTCTGCGTTGACCTAAACTTTAGACAAGGTTACCTACTGAACAATTTGCATTAAGTTTTTTTATGTATTATGCCTTGTTCGGCTTAGTAAATAAATAAATTTTGAAGAACTGATTCAACCCTCAAGTATACTAGAAAATACAAAGTTACGTTTTCAAGTCAGTTCATAAGTTATTAAATAAATATAAACTTCCTCAGCCCTAATTCGAAGTCAAGCTTTCTCCTGACTAAAGCCAGCTTCCAAAAAACAAAGTCCACCTCATTTGCAGGCCAGAATATCTTCCATATAGAAAAATTCACGATCGAGAAACCCAACAAGGAATATCCCATTTTGCAATACTGTGTAATTACTGCATCAGCAACTATAGGGCTCATTACGGAAGACGTTCAGTCTTTATTAAAATAATACTGGATCTTGGCAGTACACTCTCCAACCAAGTACCACGGAACAACCTGAAGACCCGGTAGTTTCGATAGGGAGCGTCCATCAGCAACAATCCTATGCTGAGGTAACACTCGTTTGTAGAGTAAAGGACATCTATATAATCCCAGTTTTAGGTCAATTTCATTATCATCACATTTAATGCTGTGTGAATGATAAACCCACAAGAGTAGGACAGTGTAAAGACGAAGATAAACATCCGTGACGAAGCGGGGTTTGAACCTTGGGCGAAGAGATCGCAAGACTTGCGCTCAACTGTATCGACTATCGCACTGTTATACCGACGATTACAAAGAAAACTATGTACGAACTCACCAGATAGAATCAGTCATGTCCAGGGAAAAATCATGGAAACTTTGATTACGTTAATGACTAACACTCAACAGTTAATCAATATAATTGCAACTCTCTTTTAGTTCAACAGGACGTCTTTTCGATCCTTGGGGTGACCAAGGAGAAACTACAACTCTGTGGAAGAATTGGGGATAATAAAGTTCTGAGGTTGGACGGGATACCGAACAAAGTACTGAAGCTTACTGCTGAAATCAGTTCCACATGGTTCATAAACGCAGTTAAATTTCACCTAATTGGAAGAGTGTTTCCCTTCCAGGCAAAGGTTGGTTTTGCCACCGAAGCCCTAAAAACCATCTGCCGCACTTTCTTCATATCGCCTTTTCTTTTAGATGCCATCGGGAGGATGTTGGACAGGGTATAGAACAGGGTGCTTCAATTCCTCGTGTTAGCGGGTGGTCTATCGAAGCGGCAGTATGGGTTTCGATTGGACTAAGGGCTCCTTGACTTAGCTCGGATAATAGAGGGATAACTCTCGGAGGGACTTCTTTGATATGAGACGGACTGAAAGAATATGTTGTAACAGCAGGTGTTTCTCAAGGGTGTTGGGGGCCATAAGACAATGTAAGGCAGTGTGTGTCATCGCGAGAATGGTTTCCTTGGATCTTCTAGCAAAGGAGGCGCATTGTTTCTACGAGAAAAGAAGGGCGAATCTGCTCGATTTAACTACCGGCTGCGGAAAAGTCACCAGAAAGCTGTTCAGGAGATGGCAGGAACGGTGGGATAATTCAGGGAAGGACCGTGTATTGAGAGATAGGTGGAGTGAAAATATGAAAACACAAATACAATCTGACACACTTTCTTGTGGGGTACCGTGGTTACTGGAAGTAATTGGAACCCCTTCCAATACCACCAAACACACAGCAAAACCTTTCTGGTCGTCAATCCGGGCTAGGTGATCGTTTGGGCCGGCTCGCCGCGCTTCGACCACAATCTTTTCGGCTTGAGATTTTCGTACGTGGTCCACTTAAAAAATGGGTCGAATTCATTCCGTTTCAGCAGTGCGTTGCAGGCGTTGATTCGGTCCAAGACTCAACTCAACTCGTGTGGCACCCAAACATACAGTTTTTTTTGGAATCCAATCTTTTGCAAATGGTTCCAAACGGTTTAAGGTCCCTACCCAGTTCCTGATCATTACAATTACTTCATTTCCCCTTGGCCTGGCGAACGTTGGGCTATACTGTACGCCTGTAGTCATTAGACCCAATATGTTGAGTGTTTGTATCACAACCTAAGATCTCTAGCGTCGGCGGAGGATACAGAGAAGCATACAGGGTAGAAGCGTACGTTAGTCAATTTTACCGTTGACCACAGTATTTTTGCTTCTAACAAATTTGGCATCTCGACATAGGTTGTCGATCTTGTGGATCCTTCATCATGAAAGATCCTAGACTGAATCCATTGCTTTTGTACCAGAAAGATATCAAGGACAGTCTTGCAACTTTGTCAGCCCTGCTGTCAATAGAAAGGAAGAGGTTTGGACATGCTGCAAGTTTTGACAAACTTTCATGTCTTTTGACATAAGCGTAGTCTTATATGTGATAGAAAACAGTTAGAGTGGTAGGAACCACTGTTTATGGCACTATCGTTAAAATTATTCAAAGGCTAAGGTATGCTTTTAATCCTTCAGTTAATAATCATGATAGCCAATCGTTTGTCCATTTCCGCTATGCCACTTTAATTGTGAGGAGTGTTTTTAAATCGAATTGAAATTTGGGAATTTTGTCATATCATTGGGTCTTGAGTTTACTCTATACTCCTATTTTTATCAGGTTCAAAATTATATGCTTCTCTAATTTATAGTTTCATAATGGTATATATGTATATATTTTTTTTTTTGTACGTACACGGAGGTGGAAAATCTTAGAAAGACACATCCGCCGCAGCTCCGCCGCCCGAACGCCGGAACTACAGCGTACGCGTGTGGGATTCAAACCCACTAAAAACCACCCCCGGTCTCTCCAGCCCCAGCCCGGCGGGACCACCATTGAGGTATTACTTCGCGGGGTAGGTTTGCTCTTAGGCATTCATCCTTCTCCTATTTGCAGCTTTCCTCCTTCTTTGTTCCTTCAGCAACTTCTCCTGCATTTGGATGATTGCGGGGCCAACCGCAAGCCACTTCTCCTCGGACTCCAGCATCTCAGTAACCAAGCTCTCCGGAGTTCCGCTCCTGCCCAACACCTGGTTTAAGTTCCTTCTCTCCATCGCAAATCGTGGGCAGTGAAACATCACATGCTCTGGATCCTCCGGTATGCCATCGCATCTGGGACAGTTCGGAGAATCATCCAACCCAAAGCGGTGCAGATACTGCCTATAGCAACCACCGTGTCCCGTGAGGAACTGGGTAATGTGGTAGTTGGTCTCCACATGTTTTCGCTCAAGCCACACCCTAATGTTGGGAATGAGCCTGTGCGTCCACCGACCTTTCGTAGACTCGTCCCATCTGCGTTGCCAGAGATCAAGCGACTCTGACCTTGCCGCATTTCTACCCTCCATACGTCTTGCATTGTACAGGACACTCATTTCTTTGGCCAGAATGTCAACCGGGATCATGCCTGCCACCACCAGTACTACCTCATCTGATGTGGTTCTAAAAGCACTGCAAACCCTCAAAGCCATCCGCCGGTAAACCGAGTTCACCTGCTTCCGTCTCTGAGAGTTTGCAAGCGCCTCTGCCCACACAGGCGACGAGTAGAGTCGGATGGAGCACACCACTCCGGCTAGCACCAACCTCCGGCAATGTTCCGGTCCACCAATATTTGGCAACATTTTTGCAAGTGGCGTGGTGGCACTGGCTGCCTTTTGGCATGCATACTCTAGGTGCTCCCTAAAACTCAATTTGGTGTCAATTATTACCCCCAGGTATTTGATAGCCGGCTTTGATACGACCTTATGTCCACTTTCACAGTCTTATTTTTTCTGCGGTTCGTTATTAAGATTGCTTCCGTTTTCGCGTCCGCCAAGGTCAGCCCGGCCTTTTCTAGCCAGGACTACCGCTCTCATTGTTTCCGTTGCGTAAGCCTCCACATCTTCTGGGTGTTTTGCTGCAACAACCACAGCTAGGTCATCAGTAAAGCCGACAATCGTAGTCCCCTCTGGGACGGGAAGAGCAAGCACCCCATTATACATGATATTCCACAACAGGGGACCAAGTATCGATTCCTATGGTACCCCGGCTGTGACAAGGTATTCATTGGGGCCCTCATCCGCCCCGTACCAGAGAGTCCTCTCTGAGAGGTAGTTTTCCACCAAATTCGCTAAGTATCCGGGGATACCTGTGTCAGCCAACGCCTCTTTAATTCTATTCCAATTGGCCGAGTTGAATGCGTTTTTGACATCCAACGCCACCACGGCACAGCAGCCGCCAGAAATCAGTGCACCTTTTGCCAGGTTTATCACCATGCCAATTGCGTCCACCGTAGAGTGGGCGTGTCGGAAACCAAACTGGCGTTCCGACAAACCATTGCTGACTTCGACGATGGGCAGGAGTCTGTTGTAGATGACTCTCTCCATTATCTTCCCCATTGTATCCAACAGGCAGATAGGACAATACGACGCTGGGTTTCTAGGTGGCTTGCCAGGCTTCGGAAGCAACACCAACTTTTGCTTTTTCCACTGGGCAGGAAATATTCCTTCTTTTAGGCACACCTCGAAGATGTTGGCGAAAAGGTCGGGCCTAGTCTTCACTGAAAATTTCAAAGCTCGGTTGGGGATGCCATCCAAAGCTGGGGCCTTGTTGTCACCGAACCTACCACATATTTTCCGCAGTTCCTCCACAGTTACAGGCGGTATTATGCCGTCATTTAGCTGGACAAAAATTTGCCTTTTCATCACCACTCTGTAAGCCTCGCCCCAAGGGTTTATGTCAGATGGTCGCACAGCTGTTTGAAGTAGTTCTTTTTGCTCCTCCGAATGGCTTCCTTTAGGCGGCCACGCAATTCCTTGTGTGCCTCCTCTCGACCGTCGCCACCGGGTTTTCCCCTGAGCCTCTGGCAAAGCCTCCTTGCCCGAAAACATGCGGCTCGCAAACTTGCGATTTCGTTGTTCCACCAGTAGTTGGGTTGCCTACTAGGGAGCAATCGCATTCTGGACATAGTAGCATCGCATGCTTCCGTCACCCATCGAGTGATCTGGGTTCTCTCCAGCCGTACTATTCAGGGATATGTCGGATTTGAGCACCGCGGAAAACGTGTCTCCCTCGAAAGCTTTCACTGTCCAGCATACCACCCGGTATTCTGCGAAAACTCTTTTTCGAGCTCGATCCGCCCTTGATCTCTATGCAGATTACCTGGTGGTGGCTGTGAGTATAGTCCTCACTGACATGCCAAGCGATTCTACTGGCTAAAGTGGCACTCACGTATGTCAGGCCCACTATAGACCCCATGTCTCTTCCCCGGAAAGTGTACGAAGACCCAACATTCGCCAGTACCACGTCCCGCTCCGCGAATGCTTCGAGGAGAACACGTCCCCTGACATTAGTTATCCGGCTGCCCCATTCAAGAGCCCACGCATTGAAATCGCCTCCTATTATGATCGGCCAACGTCCTCTTGCATCCAAAACAAGAGCGGCAAGCATCCGCTAATACTCGACGAGTGTAGCGCTGTAGATGTGGATGCCCTTCACCTTCGCTCTGATGAAGCCCTCCTCCGGGTGCTCCATTATTTCCTGGAAGGCTTGTTCTCCACAAGTCCACAGCGCTGCTTGGCCCGGGTATATATGTATATGCATGTATACGAGCATATCTATGTGGTTTCTAGTCACGTTGAAAACGGGTGATAAAGGGTTACAGCCGACTAACTTAAAAGTCATCCATCAAAGCCGGCAAGTCTAAACACTGAGTCAGCCACAGACTATTATAAAGAAGTCAATAGTTCCATGAATACGCATGTCGTCTCATTAAATTGCATAAATTAACTCAACTCGAATAAGAATGTTAGTCGTAATTGAATTTGCCGAACGAATGGGTATCTGTTTGTCTGTTGTATGTAGTTTGCCAAAAATGCCACGGTTCAACATTTTTTCAAATATTTTAGCACAACCATATTTCTTTGGCTTGAAACTTTAAAAAAAACTTAATGGCACTATTCCAGTATTTCTACTTACGTTTTCGGCGTTCTTTTCAAAAATCCCCATGTTTATTGTAACTTGTCCGTTTTTCTCCATTGTTGCAGCCAACTCAGCAAACTAGGCAAATGCACAAGTTAATATTATCAACACTTTTCCAGCTTTTCTGCTCCGATCGGATTAACTCACTAAATTTTCACTGCCGGTTTTCGGGCACTCCCGACAATTCTAATAAAATATTCAAAATGCGTTTCTACCAAGAACAGGTTCTCTTTGCGCGTGGCCTCTTAGCAATCCGCCGAAACACCAGCAAAACTTGACTCCTCGATTAGCACTGATCTCAGCTTAAATCTTTAAGTTTCATATAAAAGTTCGGTTGCGTCTGTAGATTCGTTGTACCGACAACTCTGTACTAAGAATACATTCAAAGCTTGCGGGGCTCCCCGGACCGTGGACCAATGAGTCTTTGATTTATTTTTGTCCAAAATTTGAGGAAATCTGTGAAACGTAGTTTGGATTTTGCTATTGACTCTGCAGAAAGTACCACAGGTCAGTTCAGCTACTTTTTCGAATTTTCCGGGGAAAACTTTGTTCAAAATTAGATTTATCTGATTTGAATTCTTCTTCTCTAGCGAACACCAGAAGCTTTCGTGTTAAGATACACAACTAAACCCAACTGTGCTGCTGAAGTTTGAATAGTGTAATGTTGGCTAACCGCTCGGATAAGTTTTTATAAAAGAACTAGCTAGAAGTGTGCCACATCCATAATTTTAGATAATGCACTGCATACGATAAAAAGCTTCTAGTGAAAGATACTGTATATAGCGTGCAGTAAGCGTGACACTAATTGGCAACTTTACAAACCACGCAAATGTCTTCCCTCGAATTGCAGGCAATTTGTTGCATCGCTATTGTTCTCTGTTGATTCGGGGAAACCTTTTGATGATATCATGTGAATTTTATTGGGTTCTTCCAAGTTCGCGCATAATAACGGCAGAGCCTTTGAAAATTAAAATGAACCATATACAAAAAACCGGCTATTGATTCATGCGTGTGGGTAGGTTCAATGGGACCCTTAGCATATACTAGTAGTTCTTGAGTCAACAGATAATATTTAATAAGTAGGTTATCATTGCCTTAACTAGTTTTGGTAATACCTAGAAGCAAGTATCTCAACCATGGTTCCTTATTCGAATTTGGGTGTGGGTGCACCTCGCCGCAAGTGTCGAAAATATTAGCATCTGGATGAAACGGGATGAATATGACTAAGATTGTGGGTAAATTATGGATAGTCTGCAGTTTCGGTTCAGTCATCTTTTACCAAAATCGTTTGCACTTCGTGGACAAGTACCCATTCTGTGATTGTTCTTATTATAGAGTACACATCATCGTTGTATGTAGCTCCTTTTACTTTTAATGACAAAATATATTGATATATTAATCAATATTTTGAATGGTCACCAAAGTACTCTTAACTGTGTCATCGTCTCCATTATCATTTTTTGTAATGTGCTTGGTTTTTTGTCACAACGGGGTGGATGATCTTCATTACGTACGCAACAACTGTGGCCCCACATTGGGCGCCAACTCTGTTAAGTACGCAATAACTATGGTCCCACGTTAAGCGCTAACTTTGTTGCAAAGAGAGTAGGGTGTTAATTTAGGTACATATGTAGAATTATGATAACTAGAGAAATTGCTTTTCCAAGATTTCAGACTACAATAGGCCCATTGTATTATCATCATAATACATAATCATCACCATCAACGACGCAACCGGTATCCGGTCTAGGCCTGCCTTAATAAGAAACTCCAGACATCCCGGTTTTAAGCCGAGGTCCACCAATTCGATATCCCTACCTACGCCATCGCTCCATCTCAGGCAGGGTATGCCTTGTCTTCTTTTTCTACCATAGCTATGGCCCTTATATCGTGCGCGGATTTCATCATCGTAGCTGTTATCGGTTGTGATTTTCGACCCTAGATAGGAGAAATTTTCAACGGTCTCAAAGTTGTAGTCTTCTATCTTTATACTTCCCGTTTGACCAGTGCGGTTTGATGTTATTGATTGGTTGGTTTTTGGTGCTGACGTTGCCACCATATATTTTGTCTTGCCTTCATTAATGTGCAGACCAAGATCTCGCGCCGCCTGCTCGATCTGGATGAAGGCAGTTTGTACGTCTCGGGTCGTTCTTCCCATGATGTCGATATCGTCAGCATAGGCCAGTAGTTAGGTGGACCTAAAGAGGATCGTACCTCTTTCATTTACTTCAGCGTCACGGATTGCGATGACCAGGTTAAAGAGCACGCATGATAGGGCATCGCCTTGTGGTAGACCGTTGTTGATGTCAGATGGTCTTCAGAGTGATGCTGCTGCTTTTATCTGGCCTCGCACATTGGTCAGGGTCAGCCTAGTTAGTCTTATCAATTTCATCGGGATACCGAATTCTCCCATGGCCGTTTACAATCCACCACCACGGATACAAAAAGTTCCGACTGGTCAGTCTAACTTGGCGTACTTTACGCAGGAGGGGCATTCCGGAGAAACTGTGAACTATGAGGTAAAAACTCAAATGAGTTTGAAGTCCAAACCGGAGCCCGTCAGGGTTGCACGTTATCGCCGATATTATTTCGTTTTGTCAGCAGCAACGTTCTTTATGATACCATATCTGGAGAACGTGGAGAAGTTCAGTTGACTATAATATCTTTTTTCAAACACCTCAACTAAGATTATGACAGTCTGGCTGGTCATCACTCCCTCCCTTTACCTTCTATAATGAGCAGAGCATCACACACGTCGATTGACTTTTATTCCTAAAAAACGTGATTCCTGCCGAACTAGATGTCGCTCGATGCATTAAAAACGTTAGATTCTGTTAGATGCAGTTATGTTTATACCAAGATCATGTTCAGACCATTCTGCGCTAGTGTTCTTTCTGTATTTCTGTATTCAAGAAAAGTGAGCACTACTATCACTCGAAAGCTCTAAGGCTTTGTCAACACCTTTCTGCCACGTATCATTGTAGTACGCGTCATCCCACAGGCCTGCCACCTATCGCAGTGTGTGGTAGGCGGAAGTGGTAGTGGTTAGGTCACACATTAAGGAGGGTTCGCGGTTCTATTGCTATTAGTTTCTGAGGAAGTTGATGACGTCTGTTTGCTCTCCCACGAAAACATGGACCTTGACCAAATTGAGGTAGGAGGCAAACGGAGTCGAACTCAAGATAAATAACACATCGTTCAATAAGTCCCGGGACTATCGTAGAGATGGCGCTAATAATGCCATTTATATACCACGGTCCAGAAGTACCAACCTTCAGATAAGATGTGTCAAAATTTGATGTAATTCGAAACATAATCAAGAAAGCTATAGTGGTTAAAGTGACGCTACCTTTGCAGTCGTGAAAAAATGGACCAAAACGAGTTTCGTGTGTTGATAAAACATTGTTTTCTAATGGGGAAAAAACACTGTTCAAGCTCAGCAATGGCTTGAAAAACGTTATCCGGACTCTACTCCGTCGAAAACAACCATTTGTCGGTGGTATGCTGACTTGAAACGCGGTCGTGCTGATACAAATGATGCGGAACGTTCGGGTCCGCCAAATGAGGCAGTAACTCCCGAAAACACCAAGTAAGTATTGAAAATCGTGATGGGTGACCGCAAAATGAAAGTGCGCGAGATAGCTAAGATGGTGAATATATCAACTGGTAGTGCATTTACTGCTTTGCACCAAAAATTGGCTATGAAAAAGGTTTTCCCAAATGGGTGCCGCGTTTGCTCACAATGGAACAAAAGTAACAACGTATCAATGATTCGGAGAGCTGTTTGGCACTGTTTACTTGCAATAAGCAGGATTTTTTGTGTCGATATGTGTTAGTGGACGAAACATGGATTCACCATTTCACTCCGGAGTCAAGTCGGCAGTCAGCTGAATGGCGTACAAACGGTGAAAGCCGCCCGAAGCGCCCAAAAACACAGCAGTTGGCCGGTAAAGTGATGGCGTCCGTATTGTGGGATGCGAATGGTATAATTTTCATTGACTACCTCGAAAAGAAAAAACCATCAATAGCGACTACTACATGGTGTTATTGGATCGTTTGAAGGCCGAAATAGCGAAAAAACCCCCACACATGAAGAAGAAGAAAGTCATCTTTCATCAAGACAACGCACCGTGCCACAAGTCAATCAAAACGATGACCAAATTCAACGAATTAGAGTTCCAACTGCTTCCTCATCCTCCGTACTCGCCGGATCTGGCCCCTAGCGACTGCTGGCTCTTTGCGGATCTCAAAAAGATGCTCCAGGGAAAAAGATTTGGCTCAAATGAGGAGGTGACCGCTGCTACTGAGGCTCATTTTGAGTCAAAAGACAAATCGTTCTACAAACATGGCATTGAAAAGTTAGAGAAGCGTTGGAATGATTGTATAACCCTCGAAGGAGATTATGTTGATGAATAATAAAGAATTTTGCCGATAAAATGTTGTTTTCATAGTTAGTCCCGGGACTTATTGAACGATGTGTTACAATTATCCGCTTCTTTATTCTCCCTGGCATGAAGAGCTTCGGTGGAATTAAAGGAGACGACACCCTAAAGGAACTAGAGGCCACCACCGATAGGAAAAACAATTTGTTAAAAATCAAACCGAATATCACGGTTATTTTAAAATAGAAGCTATCGATTCAGGTCAATAGCATCTAATTCAGAGACAACCACCTTGAAGCAATTTATTCAAAATCCAATCCCTATTCGGCTAATATGAGGCAAGAAGTGGAAAATCAAATTAAACATTTGTTAAGTGATAGAATAACAAGATCATCAAAAAGCCCGTAAAACTCTCCTATTTGGGTTGTTGAGAAAAAGATAGACAAATCAGATGTGAAAAAATATCGTGTGGTAATGGATTACAAGAAATTGAATCCTGTAACCGTATCTGACACTTACCCCACACCAGATATATTCAGCGCTATGGCCAGCCTCGGAAATTGTCACAATTCTCGACCTCTCTTCTGGATTCCACCAAATTAAAATGAATGAAAAGGACATTCCGAAAACAGTCTTCTTCACGATGAATTCAGGTTAAAAAACGCTCCATCTATATTCCAGAGATTGCCCTCTGATGATGTACTTAAGGAATGCATAGGAAAAATATGTTATGTCTATATCGACGACATAATCACATTTGGTGGAACGGAAGCCGAACATCTAAATAACATCGAAAAGGTTTTAAAAAAAGTCAAGCGATGACGGCTTTACGTCGTTTACGCGTGACACGCGTCTGCCCTGCTCCCAGGGCAGAGGTGAGGTAGCGTCTGACGATTTGCCTCTGCCCTGGTAAGAAACCGTAAAGCCGTCGTCGCTTGACTTTTTTTAAAAGTTTGGGTGCAAGCCCTGAACGAGGGGTTCGTGGACCAGGAAAGAGGGAGTAAGTTGCTCCCCATTTGGTCCGGTCCAGCATTAAGTTGATGCGGACTTAGGACCCCATCATTCTCAAAACGAATATCGAAAAGGTATTCGAAAGACTAGAAAAGGCTAACCTACGGGTAAATCTTGATAAAATAGAATTCCTAAAAACAGAAACAGAATTTCTGGTCTACAAAATTACCAACAAGGGAATTAAACCAGATGAAAGAAAGGTAGCAGCAATAAAGAACATTAAGCCTCCAGAAAATCTCAAGGAGTTGAAAAGTTTTCTCGGATTAACATCTTATTATCGTCGCTTTATTAAAGACTTCTCCAAAATCGCCAAGCCGTTGACAATTCTTACAAAGGGATAAGGATAATGGACAAATAAAATCTAATCAGTCAAAGAAAGTGAAAATTCTTATGGTCGAAAAAGAACTCAAGGCATTCAATGACCTAAAGGAACTTTTATCGTCTCTCGAGATATTGATCTTCCCCGACTTTACAAAACCCTACATCCTAACATCGGATGCTTCCGACTAAGCTATTGGAGTTGTGATTTTTCAAGGAGAAATCGGAAAGGACAAACCTTATCATCTATATCTCGCGATCACTCAATAAGACCGAAGAAAACTACGCTACTAACGAAAAAGAGATGTTAACGATAGTGTGGACTTTGGATAATCTAAGGAATTATTTTTACGGGACTAAGAAAATTAAGATATTAACGGACCATCAACCTCTTACGTTTAGCCTCAGTAACAAGAGCAACAAGCATTATCCAGATTAAAGACCGAAGCCAACGTTCTGACATCCTCAGCCAAGACGATGCATAACGCCGAAGAAGATAGTACGGATCTCATTCCTTCTTGCCAAGCTCCAATTAATACATTTAAAAACCAGCTAATTATTTTGGAAGGGAAAGATATCTACGCTTATGAGAAACCATCGGCAAATAACTCCAGAAGCTCTCATCAAAACGTTCAAGAAAAAATTGAACCCGAACATCCTAAACGGACTCAAGGTACCCGAACATCATATTCAATAAGTTTAGAATATATACCGGGAGCATTTCGGTAAATTCAAGATTCATTGGACCCAAAGAATTGCGGAAAATATAAAAAGCGCCCATGGAAGCCCAGAAGAAAATAAAATTCAAATCCTGGAAAAGTACTATTTCCCGCAAATGGCAAGGAAAATTAAAAACTACGTGAAAAACTGCGAAATCTGTAACACTAGCAAATACGACCGCTATCCGCACAAACCTGCATTACAGGACACCCCAGAACAGATAAAAAGGACAGTTAAGTACTTGAGGGTTTAACGTGAGCACCTGTTTGGACAACTTAATCCCACGGTCTTCTTAAGACAGGGATTGATTTTGTGACCACAATCAGAGCCCCGCTGAGACAAGCAACAACGGTACCAGTCTATACCAAGTGCATGGCTTAGCATTCGTACTGGTGGTTGCAAGACATACCTAAATCTTTACCGAAGTAAGGAGTACAGCATCCGTGTTGAAACGCAACACCAGGCCCGAAAGTCTCTTCTCGCTTGAGCACAACCACAACCCCCATGAAACTCCCACTAGGGGGCCAACCGCAAACAACCTAGCTGTACTCACATACAACGGGAGTTCACCCGAAGTGTGAGAGTCCAGGGGCTATCCCGGTTCCCATGGTACCAGTATACCCCTGGTAAGGAAAATTCCATTTCAGATTATTACTAATACATGCCTCCCGGTCGACCAACATATTCAAATCTTCTGGGCAACTAGCGAGAGTTAAATATGGAAACGGACGAGTGATTAGTGGAAGCGTAAATCCAGCATCTTGAAACCCCAATTGGAACACCAAATAACGTGTGATCTACGAGCTTAGAGAACAAAGCAAAAGATCGATCAATTGGCTAGGATCCGCGTGGAAATGGGTAGCGGGATCACCCGACGCCACTGGCTGACTGGGACTCTATATTAAAAAGTCAAAACGACATTACCTCTAACAATAATCAACAGTACAGGATCAACGATAAGTTAATGGAATCCACGAATACAGTGCTACGGGGATACAATAGGATCGCAAAAACCTGGAAGAACGTTCTGTGAAGCAGTCAAGGGGCTTCTGGGAGAAAAAGCTTTGGTTCCCAGCCTGGAACCCACGTGTGCTTTGGAAATCCGAGACCTTGACTATTTCACGGAAAAGAACGAGGTAGAAGAGGACATCAAACGCGAATGCCCGGAGGTAACCAATGTCCGGATTGGTATCACCTCCGCGAACTCCCGAGGCCAAAAACTCGCTGTGGTGGAAGTTACCGAGCAATACGCGAGGAAGCTTCTAAACAGCGGGAAAATAAGAATTGGTTGGGTAGTGTGTAGGATACGAATTCGGGCCGCCCCAACCAAATGTTACAGATGTTTAGATTATGGGCACACATCTGCAAACTGTTGGAGACCTGACAGAAGGGCAACATGCCGTAAATGCGGTCAGGCAGGCCATAAAGTGAACACCTGCAATGAAAAAGAAAGCTGCGTCCTATGCAGGGACCGTGGCGTGACTGATGAGAGCGTTGCGCACACTGCGGGATCGGGGCGGTGTTCAGTTTTCAGAGCAGAACTGGAAAGAGCTAGGACACGGTCAACATGATTCGCACCTTACAAATCAATATGCACCGGAGTGCAACCGCTCACGAGTTACTAGCGCAGTTCGCTGCGGAGACCAAAGCTGATTTAGTACTCATCAGTGACCAGTACCGAAGCAAGGGCCCAGTTTCATGGCACCCAGACATATCAGGTACCGCTGCCATCTGGGTTTGGGACGGCACCTTCCTTAGGGTTCTTGCCCAAGGCCGACGGGACGGCTTTGTGTGGATTCGGTGTTCAGGGATAACGTTTTTTAGTGTCTATCTTACGCCGAATGAGACGATGCCGGACTTTCGTCGGAGGCTTGATGCTTTGGAGGACGCTATCTTAAGCACGGATGGGCGGATCCTAGTCGTGGGAGACTTCAATGCTAGGGCACTTGAATGAGGCATGCCTCACACAGATTCCAGAGGGAAACGAATTCTGAAAATGGCGGCGCGAAGTCGAGAACAGGACTGGTAGTTCTAAACACAAACTCTCGGTGTGCGCCACCCCAGCGATCTTTCTGTGCATGGAACGTCGCGAAAGTGAATACCGGGAAGTTTGTCGAAACTCTGGGAACAGGTGGCGCCACGCTGGAGGGTACTCCTGGGGGCGGTGTCGCCGTAGCTGACACTGTCGTAAATTTAGTTATAAACCTGATAACGACGGTCTGCGGAGCCTCCATGCCCAGGAAGACATCGAGGCGCGGCAAACCTTCCATGTATTGGTGGACAGTGAAAATCGCAGAGCTCCGGAAGAAGTGTCACAGGCTCCGACGCTTAACACAACGACTAGGCGATCGGGAGGAGGCATGTACCATAATGATGGAGTACAAATAAGCCAAAAGGAGACTCCGCAGCGCAATAAACAAGAGCAAAGCTCGCTGCTGGCAAGATCTGGTCGACGAGGTGAACGGGGAACCGTGGGGACTCGGTTACAAACTGGTGTCCCGAAAAATCGGGGCTCTGCGGAAACCCTGTTCACTTAAGGCCGAGCAGATGGACCGCATTGTAATGGCACTCTTCCCTGCGCACCTCGAATGGGATGGTGACGTCGGCGCGGAGAGCGCATAGGACTGTCCACTTTTCTCTATAAGAGAGTTGGAACAGGCAGTCCTCTCTATGAAAAACAAGAAGGCGCCAGGACCCGATGGTATTCCAGCAGAGGTATACAAACTGGTATTCCAACGCCGGCCAGACCTACTGCTGGGCGCATTCAACGCTTGCCTGAAAGAGGGCACTTTCCCTGCTCGTTGGAAAGCTGCGAGGTTTGCGCTGATCCATAAAGGGAAAGGCGACCCCGAATTGCCGTCTTCATACCGCCCACTATGTATGCTTGACACTGCTGGGAAAGTGCTCGAAAAGCTCATTAGAAGTAGACTCGCTGAAGCGATACGCGCTGCCGGAGATTTATCTCTCCGGCAGTTTGGTTTTAGAGCAGGGAGATCGACAATTGATGCTGTCATGCAGGTCGTGGACGCCGTTCGACGAGCAGAGGCACATAGCCGCTGAACTCGACGGGTGGTGCTCCTCATAACACTTGACGTCAGAAACGCCTTTAATTCCGTAAGATGGAAAGACATTCTAGGCACACTAGACAATACTTTCAACGTGACGAACTATCTCTTACGGATTTTGAGGGACTATCTGAGGAACCGCTCCCTGCTCTATGAAACACTAGAGGGTCAAAGGTGGATAGAGGTCACGTTGGGGGTAGCACAGGGATCCATCCTAGGGCCGGACCTCTGGAATGCTACCTATGACAGTCTACTTAAACTCGACATGCCTGGTCGGCTATGCAGATGATGTCGCAGCGCTTGTTACTGGATGCACTGTCCAACAGGCGCAAAGCAGACTAGGGATATTGATGCAACGGGTAAGCGGATGGATGACTACTCATGGTTTCAACCTTGCACTGGATAAAACCGAAGTAGTCATCCTAAAAGACTAAAAAGAGAATTCCGAACCTGCATCCCATATCGTTCGGCGAGTCGATAATCGAATCAAAATCATCGGTAAAGTACCTCGGGTTGACTCTTGACTCAAAGATAAGCTTTTCTGAGCAAATCAAAGCAGCATCGAACAAGGCTGCGGCTGGAGTTTCGGCGTTAAGTAGGCTAATGGCAAACATTGGGGGTGGTCCTACGTCCAGTAGGCGACGTCTCCTGATGAGCTCAACGCAGTTGCTCTACGGCGCAGAGGTATGGGCTGGCGCTCTTAACAAGGAGGTATATCGTAAACGCCTCGCGCAAGTACGGAGACGGGGAGCTTTACGGGTGGCGTCTGCGTACCGCACTGTCTCTGAACCGGCCGTGATGGTGATCGCGGGAGTGATCCCCGTTGCCCTTCTTGCTAGGGAGCGTCAGGCCATATACAAGCGCAAGGGAGATGAGCCAAGGGAGGTGGTGGCTCGCGAAGAACGGCATCACACTCTAGACGAGTGGCAGCTCTCGTGGCAAAATGAAACTAGAGGCAGATTGACTGCGGGGCTCATCGGCAACTTAGGTGCGTGGGTGAATCGGAAGCATGGTGAGACTATTTCCTTACCCAATTTTTAAGTGAACATGGAAGTTTTCAGTCTTACCTGCACAAGATTGGAAAGGCGCGTTCTCCGGATTGTGTATTTTGCAATGGAGTTGTGGACGACGCCCAACACACTTTTTTTCTTGTGGAAGGTGGGATGGGGTTCGTCAGCAGCTCTATTTAAACACAGGGGATCTCTCTCCAGACAACATTGTTGAAGAGATGCTGAGGACTGCTGACAGATGGAATATTTCTGGACAGTTTTCACGGAACCATAACTGAAAGCAATTGGATATTCACAAAATTAACTTATTGCGCGTGTTAAGTGCAATGTTTTGATTGCATTTGCATTTCCAAAAATATGCATAATTACAAATGTATTGAAATAAATCTAAATATGGATTCATAAAAGGGGATGCTCGAGTTCTAAATAAAAAGTCCCCTGTAAACACTGATGAAACTACACAAGATTTCACAATATGGAAAAGAGTTCTTCCCTCTGTAAACATGACTTGGCCAGCTTCCAAGTATTCGTCATCTAACAATCGCATAAGAACCTGCAAGATAAAATCTGGCTTTTCACTTTCACACGGTGCACTATATTCGAATGACGTTAATGAACTTGATGCTAACTAAATTGTTAACATTGTTGTGCCAGAAGCGTGTATTCCCCGGCGTCATCAGCGTGAATCATTCAAGGTAAATCGACCGCAGTAATGGACCGAAAACTGGTCTAGCGGATGATGTGCTAAAACTGAACCGCTTTATCTATCTCGCATATGAATACCGTTGGTGAAAGACAGATTTTCCCAAACGTTATGTTGCATCATGATGTGGAATTCCCCGTCCGGAAACTGGCAGGCGTCACGGGAAATCGTAAATAAAAACATACATACATTTGTAGATATGTGCCAGATTAATTGGTTGCAGACTGCATGGATACAGATGCGAGCTTTCTTCGAAATTCTGCCTATAGTTTCTATACATCTTCTATTGATCTAAATTTATTTTAGATATTTGTTAAGACTTGGTGGAATCTCACTGTCTGCCGCGGCCAATTGTGGGGCTAGTTCTCGGGGATATGAGGTATGAAATCGCACAGGTGTAAACAACATTATGTTGATTTGTGTTTAAATGAATTAATTTATTTTAAAATATTCTCTCCAAATACAATCTTGTGGGCAATCAAATGAAGCGTATCTTCTTATGTAGATGTTTACATTTGTGTTGATGTAGGCGAGTGTGAGATTAAAAAAACAACAATTTTTTTATTCAACCTATAATAATACAATTCTAAATTAACCTAACTTATGTACTACCTTAACAGCTGAGCTTAATCTAAGATACAAACTATGGCTTAAACTAACTTATCACTAAAGAATAAATTTGAAACTACATAAAAAGTTATCTGGGAAAAGCGGGCGGGCGGGGAAGGAACTAGGATGTGGGTTGGGATGGGGGGCATGCAGGAGGGGTTTGGGAAAGGAAGCTAGGAGTGGCGCTAAGGATGGGTAGGTTTTGAAAACTGGGATGAGGAGTAGATGCCGTTGTAGAAGATTACTCTACCGCCGGGGTCGAAAAGGAGGTTACGCCCAGCTTGACTTTCTGAGGTGTTGGGCTACTGTATTTTAGGATTGGGTAGAGGGATTTGAAGGCACCTGTTGCACGGTTCAGTGCCTTCGTGATATGTGGGACGTGGGATAGGCGGGAATTGATTGTCACCCCAAGGTAAGTGACTTCTTTGACGGTTGGGATGGTGTCGTTGTGGATCTTCAGGGATAGGGTTGAAATGTCCTTCCTCATATTCGGCGTGATCTTAGCGGTACCACGGAATACGATGGTTTCGCATTTTTGTGGATTTAGGGACAGTTTCCAGCGGGTGAAATACCGGTAGAGCTCGTCCAAATAGGAATTCAGGCGGGCTTCACCGGCAGGGATGTTTCTGGTGGAGGTGTAGAGGATGAGATCATCCGCGTATTGAAGGATTCGGATTGGATTTGGGTGAGGAGTTGGTTTAGGAAAGTCTGGGGGTAAAGAGGGAAAAGAGGGTAGCAGAGAGGACTGACCCCTGAGGGATGCCAGCCGGGCTAGAATATGGGGAGGAGAGGTGTTCACGGAGTTGGACTTGGGATTTCCGCCCATCAAGAAAGCTAAGAATTAGCTTGCAGAGGTGCGGATGGAACTGGAGGACTTCAGAAAGCTTGTATGCGAGTCCGTATTGCCATACGGAGTCGAAAGCTTTCTTTATGTCGAGGAGACGGGCTATGGTCGATGCGTTCCGGTTGAGGCCGAGGAGGACGTCCGATTTGAGCACGAGTAGTGCATGCTCGACTGAGTGTTTGGGGCGGTTGGCGAATTGGAATTGTGGGATTGAATGGTTGGAGTCACAGTGCTCGTCGATAATGAATTTGATGATCCGCTCGAAAATCTTGGCGGAGGATGAGAGGATTGAGATAGGCCTGTAGCTATCGGGATTTAGTGGGTTTCGGTTTTTTTTGGGGATAGGAACAATTCGAGCACTCTTCCAATCTGTTGGGAAGTGGGCGTTGATAAGGCAGTGGTTGATGATGGAAAACATAATGGGGGCAATGCTTGGGGCGCATTTCTTAAGGACGATGGAGAGGATTTTGTCAAGCCCAACCGATTTCTTGTTTTTGGAGGCGGCGATGGTCGCCCTGACGGAGTCTGGATTGACAAATTGAATGGGTAGGATATTCTCTCGCTGACTTGGGTCGGTGAGGGCATGGGTGAAGGGATTTTGTGCGGGTTGGGGAATGAGGTAGGAAGGGTGGGTTAGAAGTTGGGAGATCTTTCCGTTTACCTCGTTATCGAAACTTGGTTCACGGAAGTGGAGGGTGCAGTGGTGAGCTTGTAGGAAGTGGTCAGCGAGGACTTTCACTTTTTCTTTGAATGGGATGTTTTGGGGAAGGATCGCGTTTTGTTGGACTGACTTGCCCAAACACGGGCAGGTCTTTCTGAATTCCCTGTATGTACCAGGGTTCAGTTCAGTGTTGGAGAGGCGGTTGTGTAGATATTGGGAATATAGGGTGAGGATTCGTCCGCGAATGGACTTGTCCAGTTCGCGGATTTCGGCGAGGAGGTGGGAAGATTGCGAAGAGTATCTATTCCTAAATAATCTCCGCCTGAGGGTCTTTTTGAATTGGATATCGGATAGGATATCGTCGGGAAGGATGATTAGGTTGCGGTAATTTAAGGGGCGGGAAGGGATCAGTTCGTCGCATACTTGCCGAACTGCTTCGGTGTATTGGCGGACTGTCAGATCGATGGATTCATTAGGGGCCAACCGTAGGATGGGAGTAGAAGAGGTTGAAGTTTGGTTTTGAGGGCCAGGTTGATATGTTTCCAGTTTGCACGCTGGAAGTCGGGAACTGAGGGTGGGTGTGTGTGTGTGTGTGTGTATGGTGGGGGAGAAGCTACAGCTTCTGAGCACTCAGGCCGTGTTGGCCCATTGTACTCGCCTCGCCCGTCTAACGGAATATTCCGGATTCGTTAACGTATCGCAGGATTTCCTTTAGTGGATGTGATGCTATCCGTCGCAATTGGAGGTCATCGGCACCAAAGATCTGATGCCTGATGCGTCCATAGGCGGGGCATTCACATAGGAAATGCTCCGTGGATTCCGCTTCCTCATTACAGGAGGGACACGTATCATCTTCGGTAATTCCTATTCTGAACATATGCCCAGCTAGTGAATTATGGCCTGTCAGAATGCCCACAATACACCTGCAAGTCCTCCTGCTTTTCGACAGGATAAACTTTGCGGTACGTATGTTCGGTTCTGGCAGGAAAAGTTTGGTGTGTCGAGCAGCATTTAAGTTCTGCCACCGGTCGTTATGGGAAACTTGTTCCCAGTTTTTGAAAACAGATTTAGCCAATGCTACTGATACCCCAATTGCTGGCTCCGGTCCCGGCATAGGGGAGATTGACCCCTCTTTCGCTAAAGTGAGGGTGGGGGAGTGTGAGATTGAAATTTTTCAAACCACATTTGTAGTAGCGTAAAACGAACGTAACGCAAATGGGAGTATTACCTATTAAGTTACGAAGTGTGTTCACTATGAGAATACACTGTGATCTGAATAAGAGTACACAGAATAGTAGTCAGTAGTAAGTAGTCAGTCAATAGTAAAAGTAAATTGGGTGGAACCGTAGGGGGCGAAACTTAGTGTAAAAAGGTATTTACTTTGAAAGATAAAAAAAATTGGAAAGATGTATCCGAGAATAATTTTCTCAAACGGTTTATGTCCATGGGTGTTTTTTACCCCTAAATGTTATCAGAGCCCGTCAATCATATTTAAGCGCAATTATTATCATCATCATCATCAACGGCGCAACAACCGGTATCCGGTCTAGGCCTGCCTTAATAAGGAACTCCAGACATCCCTGTTTTGCGCCGAGGTCCACCAATTCGATATCCCTAAAAGCTGTCTGGCGTGCTGGCCTACGCCATCGCTCCATCTTAGGCAGGGTCTGCCTCCTCTTCTTTTTCTACCATAGATATTGCCCTTATAGACTTTCCCGGCTGGATCATCCTCATCCATACGGATTAAGTGATCCGCCCACCGTAACCTATTGAGCCGGATTTTATCCACAACCGAACGGTCATGTTATCGCTCATAGATTTCATCATTTTGTAGGCTACGGAATCATCCATCCTCATGTAGGGGACCAACAATTCTTCGAAGGATTCTTCTCTCGAACACGGCCAAGAGTTTTCTTGCTAAGAACCCAAGTTTCCGATGAATACATGAGGACTGGCAAGATCATACTCTTGTACAGTAAGAGCTTTGACCCTATGGTGAGACGTTGTTGAGTGTTTGTAAGCTGAAATAGGCTCTGTTGGCTGACAACAACCGTGCGCGGATTTCATCATCGTGGCTGTTATCGGTTGTGATTTTCGACCCTAGATAGGAGAAATCGTCAACGGTCTCAAAGTTGTATTCTCCTATCCTTATTCTTCCTGTTTGACCAGTGCGGTTTGATGTTATTGGTTGGTTCGTCTTCGGTGCTGACGTTGCCACCATATATTCTGTCTTGCCGTCTGCTCGATCTGGATGAAGGCAGTTTGTACGTATCGGGTGGTTCTTCCCATGATGTCGATATCGTCAGCATAGGCCAGTAGTTGGGTGGACTTGAAGAGCATCGTACCTCTTGCATTTACATCAGCATCACGGATCACTTTCTCGAGGGCCAGGTTAAAGAGGACGCATGATAGCGCATCCCCTTGTCGTAGACCATTGTTGATGTCGAATGGTCTTGAGAGTGATCCTGCTACTTCTATCTGGCCTCGTATATTGGTCAAGGTCAGCCTAGTCAGTCTTATTAATTTCGTCGGGATACCGAATTCTCTCATGGTCGTGTACAGTTTTACCCTGGCTATGCTATCATAGACGGCTTTAAAGTCGATGAACAGAAGGTGCAACTGTTGTCCATATTCCAACAGTTTTTCCATCGCTTGCCGCACAGAGAAAATCTGATCTGTTGCTGATTTTCCTGAAGTGAAGCCTCTTTGGTATGGGCCAATGATGTTCTGGGCATATGGAGCTATCTGGCCTAGCAAGATAGCGGA
Source organism: Hermetia illucens (assembly GCF_905115235.1). Classification (NCBI taxonomy): domain Eukaryota; kingdom Metazoa; phylum Arthropoda; class Insecta; order Diptera; family Stratiomyidae; genus Hermetia; species Hermetia illucens. Next base: position 190,145,288 of record NC_051850.1, read on the forward strand.
GAATATCTTATAGATGGTACTCAGCAACATGATATCTCTATAATTGCTGCACTTTGTGATATCTCCCTTTTTATGTATGAGACAGATAATGCCTCGTTGCCAATCGTCAGGCATTGATTCGCTGTCCCATACCTTGAGCACAAGTTGATGAACCACTTGGTGTAACTGGTCGCCTCCATATTTAACCAATTCGGTTGTAATTCCATCGGCTCCTAGCGACTTATGATTTTTAAGCCGATGAATAGCACAGACTGTTTCTCCTAAACTTGGTGGTGGCAGTATTTGCCCGTCGTCTTCAGTTGGTGGGACCTCCAACTCGCCGATGTTCTGGTTGTTCAATAGCTCATCAAAGTACTCAACCCATCGCTCTAATATGCCCATTCTGTCGGAAATCAGATTTCCCTCTATGTCTCGGCAGGATGAGCATCGAAGTGCATAAGACTTCATCCTGCTGACTTGTTGGTAAAACTTGCGCGCGTGGTGCGGTTGCTCCCTGTACTTTTCTAGTTCACAGACTTGTTGGTTCTCCCAGGCTTCCTTTTTCCGTCTGTGAAGTCGTTTCTCCGCTCGACGGAGTTCGTGATAAGTCTCCGCGCGTGCCCGCGTTCTTTGAGAATGCAACATTACTCGGTATGCGGCATTCTTCCGTTCCGTTGTCAGCTTACATTCATCGTCAAACCAGCCGTTCTGATTCCTTTTGCGGCTGGGGCCAAGTATGTTTGTGGCCGTATCCATGATAACGTTCTTAAGATGGTTGTGAAGATTATTTGTTGATGCTTTATCTCCAGGTCCTCTGTTGACTACGGTTATTCCCTCTTATAGGTGTTGCGGAGGGCTGTGTTGTAGATGGCTTCAGTGTTAACTCGCACCTGATTGTCAGAGGGGATTCTAAATGGTATTGTTATTCGAGCTCGGAGCACCATGCCAACGAGATAGTGATCCGAGTCTATATTGGCCCCCCTATATGTTCTGACATTCATGAAGGCTGAGAGGTGGCAGCGTTCGATCAACACGTGGTCAATTTGGTTGAAAGTGATCACGTTTGGAGAGACCCACGTATGTTTGTGGACCGCTTTCCGCGCAAACCAGGTACTTCCAACAACCATTTCGTGTGACCCTGCTAATTGAATAATCCGCAGTCCATTATCATTTGCATTTTCGTGTAAGCTAAGACAGCCAACGTACCGCCTGAGTACGGGCTCCTTCCCCTACTTGGCTGTTAAAATCCGCAAGTATGATTTTGATATCATATCTGGGACAAGCTTCGAGGGTTCGTTCTACTGCCTCGTAGAAGGTATTCTTCTCCGACTCTGCAGTCTCCTCTGTAGGGGCGTGAACGTTAATGAGGCTTATATTTCTAAACTTGCCTCGCAAGCGCAGAGTGCATAGCCGTTCGCTTATGTTTCTAAAGCCGATAACAGCTGGTTTCATTTTTTGGCTGACTAAGAAACCTACTCCGAGCACATGGTTTACTGTATGGCCACTATAATATATGGTGTAGCGACTCTTCTCCAGGAAACCGGTCCCTGTCCAACGCATCTTCTGGAGCGCACGTTCCACGAGAAAATGCGCAAATCATTATTCCGTTGTCGTTGTCGGGTTCGTCGTTGTATGATCCGTCCAGTCCGAGGCTCCTGTTGTGGCTTTGTAACAAGTTGTTTTTCGTGTAGAGTTGTCAGCCCTACCCAACCCCCAACCTGGCGGACCGCCACTTTCACCTTCTGATCAACACGCTTACGGGTATTTGATCCGTCAGCCGGCGAAGTTCTTCGCTTGAAATTGTGACAAAGCAGAGTGCCCCCATGACACATAGACGAGTGTCGACAAAGATTTGGAGCTATCGAGTAATAGTGTCGGTGCAAAACTTCCTTCCTTATGCCTCATTCAGTTGTACTTTATATTTTTTATATAGAAGGCGTGAAAAATGGAGATATGATTGCGAATTTATTCCATACTGAAAAAAAGCAAATCTAGGGTGCCCTTATGGTGGGCTGGGTCATGTGCATAACAAAACACTGGTCCATACCGGCTCTCGAGTACATTATTTTTAGAATACATGATTTCCAGGTGTTTCGATTCAACAGGGGCCAATGTTGAAAAGGATTTATTACCAGCATTAATAACTCTTTCCATGAAAATTAAAACTGTATTATCTGATTCTGTGCTTTCCCTATTCCCAGCTTACCGTAAAAGTTTCTAATTGAGCTTTCATTTTATTAATGGTTTTTGCAAACTGAGAGCTTTCAAACATATTTGATCTAAAATATGGAAAAGCAAAATAATTAATTAAAATAATTCCGCCATGGATTATGTGAACTTTTATTAGTGAAAGATACTTTGAAAATTATTTAACCGTAGAAGGTATGGATTCTCATCGTTAGGATTCGATTTATACGGGGAACCAGAAATTTGTGATTTGCCTGATTTAGGTATTTATTTTATAGTGTAAATTATGTATCTTTATGGAATTTATTGTCCTTTCTTAAAATGTCATATGTGTCCGACCAAAAGGTGAAAAAATAAGATACAAAAAGAAAGAACGAAAAAAATATAAAATTTTATGGAACAAAAAATATATCTAATTTCCAATTTCTTTCCTTTCTTTGGTTCACGTTAATTGAAGGATGATCTGAACTCAATAATAATTTATTGTATATAACAAGATCACCAAGTCCATCAAAAACAAAGCAACAACAACAAATATCGCTGGTCAGCTGAGAAAGATTAAGATAGGAGAGTGCAACTTTGAAACCATTGATTATTTCTCCTTTCTAGGGTCTATTTGATAGAATCCAAACTGGATTAAGAGTTACTAGTGCCTGGTGCAGGAAGGTGGGACTGCGGGTCAACCCAACCAAAACCACCATAGTACCATTCACTAGGAGGCGTAAGTTGGATCACCTGAAAGCCATAACATTACATGATATGGAGGTGAAACGAGAAACAGAGGTCAAATATTTGGGAATCACGCTAGACCAAAAATTACTCTGGAAGACACATGTCGGAAACACTTGTCGAAAAGCCACGAGGGCTCTGATGACTTGCGGATCCATAGCAGGAAAAAAATGGGGTTGCAGCCCGAAGATACTACTTTCGATATATACTGCAATAGTAAGGCCAATGATTACCTATGGAGCGGTAATCTGGGCAGAAAGAACCGAACTCAGCACACAAGCCAGGGAATTACATAAGCTCCAAAGGCTGGCTTTCGTGTGTATTAGTGGGGCAATGAGGACATGCCCAACGGCATCCCTGGAGGTCCTTCTGAGATTAACAACTCTCCATCTGCACATACAGATGCAGGCGAGGAGATCAATATTTAGGATGGCGGTAGTATGAGTGAGGCGGGGAGCTGCCTAAATCGAAGGAAGATTGATATTCTTTCTAGGCGGTATCCCGAATTACTGATACCGAGGGTCAACATGACAACGAAGTTTCACTTCGATAAGAAGTTTGGAGTAACAAGGCAAACTGGGAGAGCGTGGCTGCGACATACGGCTTAAACCAGCAACTGATTACTTGGTACACTGACGGATCCCTCACAGCAGAGGGAGCGGGTGCCGGTGTCATTGGTCCAAGAAAAATGTACTTTGAGCCAATGGGCAGCTACACTAGCATATTCCAGGCGGAAATTTACGCCATAGACAAATGTGCCTCCTTTAATCTGCAAAGGAACTACAGGGGGCAGAACATAGCTATTCTCACCGATAGCCAAGCAGCGATCAAGGCACTTAGGTCTAACCAGGTGAACTCTAAACTGGTATGGGAATGCCTTGAGAAACTGAATACACTCGGCTCGTCCAACGAGGTCTGGATATTTGGGTTCCAGGCCATGTTGGGTTGGAAGGCAACGAAGCAGCGGATGAACTAGCCAAGAAGGGAGCAGGGATGCCTTTACACGGGCCAGAACCCTTCTGTGGAATCGGAAACGGTTTCATGGCTATGAATCTAAGAAACGAAGAGAAACGGTTGAGGGAACTATATTGGGCGGGCCTACCAGGGATGGAGCAGTCCAGGGTGCTTATTGGGGGATACGAACCCGTGCGTACCAAGGATTGCTTAAACCTCACCAAAAAGAACCTCCGAATCATAGTGGGAATTCTCACTGGTCATTGTCGGCTGAACTATCACCTAGGGAAGCTAGGGATATCTACGGACACTGCCTGCAGGTTTTGTGAGGAGGAGGACGAAACCTATATGCACATCCTGGGACAGTGTCCGGCACTTGTGCAAAGTAGGTCGAGACATCTGGGAGAACACTTAATACCAGATGCAAAGCTGAAACATCTGGAAGTGGGGAACATACTAAAGTTCCTAACGGTTACAGGCCTGCTTGAGATACTATGATCAATAGGTACACTATAACCAGTAAAAGGGGCACAATAGTTCTTGAAGGACGCGGTGCGACTTTCCCTTAACAAAATAATAATAATAATACACACTGAAAATTATTTCCAGTTCGAATTTCTTAGAGGTGTCATTCTTTGCCTTTTTGCTGAATGATATCCCTCTTCACTTCAGATGCTAAACTTTACACAATATATCTTTTATGTTGTTAAGAAATGACAAATAGGTTTGAGTTTTTGGCGAATGCATAGCACCTTTTGTTCTCTCAATGGGTTATCCTTCTTTGATTTCGAACGTGGTTTGATTGATTGGGTTTTGGCATCGAATTATTTAATTTTATAAACCATGACAAGGAGTAGTTTGTCTGCCACTTTCTAAGGTTTTGTATGAAACAAAACCTTATTAGAATCGAGTCGACGTCTGTCTGTCCGTCTGTTTGTCTGTCTGTCTGTCTTTTTTTTTTTTGAGGAGGTGGAAATCGTCAAAAGACACTGGTCTGGACACACCAGCGTGTGGGATTTTTACCCACTAAAACCACCCCCGACTCCCTCCCTGCCCCGCAGAACCACCATAAGGTATTACATCACGGGGCGGAGTCAGCTCATTCTAGCTTCGTCACCTTTCATCTATACGCGGCGCACGCGACCGCGCTTTTCTCCTCTCCTCTGCCTTTCGCAGTTTGGTTTGGATAGATGCAATCATGGAGTTGACCGCATCCCAATTTTCTTGATGTGCTTGCCTTTTTGGCACCAGATTTTCTGGTACCAGCACTTCTCCTAGAGTGTCCTCTAGTTTCCTCTTTTGTTCCACAAATCCCGGGCAGTGGAAGAATACATGCTCTGGGTCCTCTGGGACTCCATCACAATTTGGACAGTCGGGTGAGGTCTCCAATTTAAACCTGTGCAGGTATTGGCGATATTCTCCATGCTCCGTGAGAAACTGGGTGAGATTATAATTAATCACACCGTGTCGTCTCTCCAACCACTCCTTGATGGCAGAAATGAGCCTGTGAGTCCACCGAACCTTTCCCGATCATTCCTACCGCTCTTGCCATCTATTTATGGATCTCTCCCTCTCAGTGTTCTTCGTCTGTAATAAGGAAGAAATTGGCTTCGTGTTGTATATATTCGCCATCTCATCTGCCAAGATGTCAATCGGCATCATTCTAAAGATGACGAATGCTGCATCATCTGGGACAGTCCTGAAGGCAGAGCATACCCTCAAGGCTGTCCTTCTGTATACTGCACTCAGTTTGTTAGTGTTAACTGACGTCTGCAACGCCTCCCTCCAAACTGGGGTGGCATAGAACATGATTGAGGTCACCACCCTGGCTATAAGCAACCTAGAGGTATACCGTGGCCCTCCCACATTCGGCATCACCCTCACCAGGGCCATATTAACAGTGGACGATCTATCGCAAAAATACTGCACGTGTTGCTTATAACTGAGCTCCCTGTCTATCACCACCCCCAAGTATTTGATGGTTGGCTTGGAAGTGATGATATGATTCCCGATTCTTATACAGGCGTAGTTTCTCTTCCGGCGCTTGGTGATGAGGACTGCTTCGGTTTTTTCCTTCGCCAGTGTCAGACCTGAGCTCTCTAGCCAACTTTTAACAGCACTGATTGCCTCGTTTGAGTATAACTCAGCATCTTCGAGATGCTTTGCGACAACAACCAGTGCTATGTCGTCAGCGTAACCCACCACTGTGGCTTCTTCCGGAAGGGGAAGAATAAGTACATCATTGTATGTGATGTTCCACAGTAGTGGGCCCAAAACGGAGCCCTGCGGGACACCGGCTGAAACGATGTACTCCGGTCCATCATCACTGTCGTACCAGAGCCTCCTTTCAGTTAAATAACTGTCGACAATTGCGGCGAGATAGGCGGGAATACCAATCTTCGCTAGGGACTTGCGTATTAGATTCCAATTGGCCAAATTGAATGCATTTTTCACATCCAGGGTTACTACCACGCAATATTTGCTGGTACTACCCTTTCCGTGGATTGCATCTTCGGCCAAGCCAGTAACCAATTTGATGGCAACAATGGTTGATCTCGCTTTACGGAATCCATACTGCCGATCTGAAAGGCCGCCTTGGCTCTCAACAACCGGGAGTAATCTATTATGGATTACCCGCTCTAACATTTTCCCCACCGTGTGCAGAAGACATATGGGTCGATATGAGGATGGTTCACCTGGGGGCTTACCAGGCTTAGGCAGAAGCACCAACTTGTGCCGCTCCCACACCGCTGGATATATTCCCTCGGACATGCACGCTTCGAACAACTCAGTGAACATGTCCGGCCTGGATTTCATGGCAAGCTTAAGGGCCCTATTCGGAACGCCATCCAGACCCGGTGCCTTATTGTCTCCTATTCTTGCGCAGATCTCCAGCAGTTCGTCTCTGGTGACTGGGGGAATTGCCGTCACATTCAGAGGTGGTTGGAATATGTCGGTGCTCTCCTCTTGCTGGGGGAATAACCCCTGAATGATTTTCAGCAAGAGGGTGGGACACGTGATCTGCGGAGAGGAACGACCTCTGAATCGTCCCATCACGATTCTATAAGCACTCCCCTACAGGTTTATGTCGGCGTCTGAGAAGAGCTCCGTAAAGCATTTTCTCTTGCTTCGCTGGATGGCGAGCTTGAGGGTTTTGCGGGCTGCCTTATATGCGCACTCTTTTTGCCCCTGATCGATTCTACCTACCGCCCTCTGAGCCGCTCTTCTGGCTCGGTGGCAAGCTGATCGAAGGCGGGTTAGTTCATCATTCCACCAGTAGTTTGGTCTTCTACTGGAGAATGAGTAGATCCTAGGCATGGACGCGTCACATGCTTTGGCGATGCATTGAGCCAGATGGACAGCTCTTTCCGTTGAGGCGCCTGCTTTATCATGTTGATCCAACCACGAAGCGCCAGCTTCCGGTATTCCGATCTGTTTTTAATATGCACTGGATAGCTGAGTGGTTGGAGCACAAGGCTATCGTACGGAAGATCGCTGTTCAAATTACACTGGTGACAGTGGAATTTGTTCAAATCAGGGTAATAATTTCGGGCGAGCGCAATGCTGACCACATTGCCTCCTATAGGGTATTGTAATCCTGTAGTGTCCAGTTACGGTCTTGAATGAAGTGTTTTAACACACTTCAAGACACTGATCCAATTGGATTGTTGCGCCAACCATTATTAATATGCACCGCGTGCATATTAGGAGGAGTCGAAAATTGCATTATGCATTAGGAGATAAATGCATTGCCAATGCACACTTCCTGAGTATTTTGCGTTACATTTTCTTGGTAGGGTTGCCTCTGGGTTGGGGGTTGTTTTGAAACAATTCAATCATTTTTAATTGGGTTAATATCAGGAGACTTGGGAAGGGTGGCATTTTGCGATATTGCAGAGCGCATTATCTTGCATAAAGATTGAAGAGTCTTCAATGTTTCTTTGTTTAAATGACGAAAGACCATCCTTTAATACTTTTAAATGTTATTGCTGCCTTCCACAAAGTGCAAAGGTCCAGGAGTTTTATTCAATACCACGTCAAAACCATCATTGAAAGAGAGTGTTTTATACGGCTACTTAAAGGCAGGAAGGCTAGTACTTTTCTCCTGATCGTCGTCGAACCGAAACAAACTGGTCTTCCAACGCCAATGATAGAGGGCTATCTCAGCTTTGCTAGTACTTGGGGTACTAAACCCAAAGTGTAACTGTCAACCTTTCAATAAAATTCCAAGAGCTCAGATGCATGAAATTGACTGTTAACTAAGGGCAGAGGGGTCCATGGAAGACAAATTATAGAAGAAAATTTCTTCTCAACCGGTTCGGGTGACCGTCAGGTCGATGGCGGAACTTTGTACGTTCTACGCTAAGTAACAATTGAAGGAGTATTAGAGGCATTACCGTTTAGTAGGTGGCATCAGAAGGACATGACGGGGACTCAGTGCCAGATCAGGGTCTATTGAATCTAATTTCCCGGCGAATAGTAACATCTTTGGAAAATTTTGAAGAGTTTTAGAAAGCGGTTAGAATGACAGTAGAATCATTAGAACACCCTCTTATGCTCTCGGAACTTATTGTATGCTCGTGGGGATGTCTACTTTTGGGGACTCAAAGAGTTATTATAGGTTTTCTCGCAAGGATCGTTCACTAGCAATAAAAGCACATGGAAACTTTGGAGGGACGGTTGTCATCATCGTTTTATGCCGTCTCTGAAAATTTTCGCGTCATGTGGATAATTTGGGCTGTTGAGCGGTCGCTCTACTACAAGCAATATACCCTAGCTTCCTTTCTGGGTATAGATTGAGCAACAATGACCAAAGCCATCAATGAAGCTCTTACCAGAATAGGATTGGAGTAGATAGTATAAACGCTAAGAACCATGGTAATCCAATCTGATCTGGAAGGTAGCCAGTTAATAGTGATAGATGAAATTCTACGAATATTGGACAGGAGCGGCGCGAAGGCGGTGGCATATGCAGACGACTTGGTGATATCAAGATGTTTCCCTCCGTGGTGAGTGAAACCATGGAGGGCGCGTTGGAAAAAATTTACCTTTGGGCTGCAAGATGTAGAGTCGGCATAAATCCAACAAAAAGGAACTGATGCAATTTATCATCACGAAAAGAGCATCCTAATTATTCACCTCCCGCGGTTAAATGAACAAAGGTCGGTCCTTTCTTATAATGTGAACGAAGTAGATCCCAAGTTTAATTAGGAAATGTTAAGAAGGTCTACGTAGCGTTCTACGTCAGCAAGAGGACCATTTATAAGAAGAGCGGGTCACAGTGTAGTCGAATCGTGTTGTTTTTGGATGTGTTTGTGGTGTTTGCATTTGTTAGTATATTCCAGGTGAAAGTACCGGCAGCCTGTCGACGGCTAGTCATTCTGGCCAACAGGCAACCGGAGGCTTTATACTCCTTGGCGATTTACTTCGTTCTGACCCCCAGGCAGTAAGTCAATAATGCCTTGTACTCCCTGGCGACATACTTCACGCTGATGGGGTAGTACAGGGACGCACTAAACAGTTTGGATGATACGCTTAAAGTCATCCCCCTTAGTGTTCCTGGTTATAAGAACATAGAAGGAAATGAGGGGGGTAACGGACTGTCCAGGAAGAGCCTGTTCTTAGTCGTATCTCGCTGGAACTATTTAGCATCCACTGTTAAGGAGGAATTGGCCCACCTATAATAAGGCCCCATTTCAAAAGTTTTTGGGTCAGACAGATCAAGGAGGGGAAGATCCGCAACGGGGAGCAGCTCGATTGTTGTCTCTTCTTGGAAAAACACTGTGTGTGGAAGTTTTCTGCACACAGATGAAAAAAATTATGAGGTTGGGATGGTTTTTTGGTCATCCGTGAGTTCTGCGGAGGTTGAATATGGAGTGAGGAGAAGGTTGCTAGAAGTTCATTATGGTCATGAACATTCCTGAGATTAATTTATAATGTGGATTGGAAAGCGTTGCGCGGAAAAATAACCGGGGGTTGGATTTTTGGCGGAGTGGAGAGGACAAAGAAGTTTTTGGGATCGAAGGAAGGAAATAGGAAGTTTTGGGATCGAAGAAAGGAAGTGACGTTTTGCAGAAGAAAGGGTTGAACGCCGGCTTCAAAGAGTGCATGAAGGGTCGTGAGCGTAGTAGAGTGATTTGCCAGTTGCGTTGTGATTCCGTAAGATACTTAAAACTTCACCTCGCCTACTTATAGCAGAACCGCCAGAACAGTTTGTGGGAATAACTGGTTCGATACGTTATTTTATGGATGAGCGGAACTTTCGCTGAGTGAATTCAGTGATTTTGCAAATGTTTGACGGGGTCCATTCCAGGACTATTCGTGGACTTGCTAGCACTCCCTCCTTGAAGTGAACGGGGTGCAAGTTAAACACTCCCCGAAAACAAACGAAAATCTTGTGTAAATTGAGTTTTCCCACCTACATTTTGACCAGGACGGAATTCCAAACTCAACTTACAAAATCTCTCGTCCTGTCCTGTTGGAGTCGGGCGTAGGTTGGTAATTCACTTCTTTTTGGCACAATAAGTTCGAGCTTTCAATTGGAGGACGCACGCAGATCTGGTTTTTGCAGTACTGTCCTCCCCAATCATTTCAGTTCCCTGTACTGAGGCTTGGAATTTTGATATCTGGATGAATATTCAGTAAAAGTGTTTCATATACTTCCTGGCGTCAGGACGACTTCAGTGTGCTGCTGTTCATCTGCATCACATAATACTAAGGTTACTAGAATAAGAACATAATGTAGAAAGGCGTCCAAGCAATTACTTAAAAATAGAGAGTAAGCAACTTTGAACAAAGTAAACCAGCATCAATCCGAGCTCAGAGTGACATCTGGGTAAGTCATTGTTTTTTATTTTCTTTTCTATTTTCTTTTTTTTCTATGATTTTATTTCTTTTAATTTTACATTTTGTTTATTTTTATTTTCATTTTTTCTTTAAATTTTACATTTTGTTTATTTTTATTTTCATTTTTTTTTTTGTAATAATTAATGAATGCTTGAACAACGAACAATGGTGGTTGACTAATCTTATCGTAGTTTGAGGACTTCCTCCCTTTCGTTCCTCCTTACTCCCGCGGAATTTCTATCAAGGGGCATCCTCAAAGTGAATAACTGGCCTGAGGATGTCGAGGAAGGGTGGGAATCTCAGAGGCCGCGCCTCATACAAGATCTGAGGCGGAAGAGACAGCAATTGAGACGGTGATCCGTCGTGGATCTTCCCCTCCTTGATCGCGGCACTCGGGTCCGGAGACTTACGGCTCCACGCGCGCGATCGAGCCGGTTTTTTTTTTCTCTTTTCTATTTTCCAATTTATTTCGCGTTCTGTTTTTCATTCGATAGGCCGTCGCGAAATCCTAATTAGTGTCGAGTTTAGAATCCGTTGCGGACCCACGCATCGGAATAGACACGTTGGTTTTTAGTAATGAAGCGTGAGGGATCAAAGCGCTCAAAGGAACAGTATATTAGTACATATACAGCCCCTTAAGTTCATCTTTTCATCACATTCAATCCTGGAATCATAAGGGGAGACTGGTGTCGGGATATCTGAGCATCGAACTCGAGAACAAGATGACGGGTTAGAGAAAGGTTAGATAGGACAAGGTGAAGAGTACAATCTAAGTGATTTCTAGAAAGGTTAAACTGGAGGTCGGCACGGGTCATATGAAAGTAGATAAAGGAAGGGTAGAGAGTGAGGCAAGGCTAGGAGTAATGGGCCAGGAAAGCATAGGAAGATTAAAAGTCCCCACAGAGGATGTACAGAGAAGGTGGGCTGAGGCGGTGTTTCAGCCTTATTGTTTCCGCCACTTTAAATGTTATATATTGTAAAATAAGGTAGGGCGTTAATACCTTCTCTAGTAAGACATTCGCTGGATTGAATTTGACAATGTTCTAATCATTCGTAGGGGGGGGGGAGGTTCATCCTGTAGTGTCTCTTCCCCTTTTGCCTTTGGGACTTGAAGTTAAAGCGATGTGGAACTTCCTTCAAAAGTAAAAAAACAATAATAATACACAATTTGAAATTTTAATCACAAAAATTTACCTTACAATTAATTCAGTAAAATTAAGTATTTCAAATCACAAATTTGATTCTTAACACTTCACAATGCGTAAATTGTGATGGCACGTGTAATAAAAATATTTAATAAAACAAAATGAAATGAGGAAAAAAACTAAGATACACTCGATGCATCGTAATACTGACGAACATTAATTTAAATGTTTTAATAAATATTTTCTTCTCTTGCTTTCACTGTTATGTAGTTTTTCTAAACATACTCCATACTCATAAATAGTATAAAACTTATTAAAGAAAAAAAATAAATTTACTTTCTGCTAGCTAAACATATGTCTAGGGGTGAACATTTATGCGTACAGCAATAGGTCACCCCGATTCCTGCACTATTTGCGCGTTTACTGCGATAGTCCATGTTGGCGAATTTTTTGGAATGCCAGTCGACCACGTGATATTTTGGTTTTTGACTTCGCTGACTTAGAATTTTGGCGTATTTGTGCTCGATAATGAGGTACCCTCCATCAGGAAAGTCACGACGCCGCACTTTCACTCCTTTGCTGGGGTGGTGGAGGTGTGCAGTACCTACAAAGTAGAGAAGAAAATTATTAATTGTTATTCAAATTCAGACATCCTTAATACAAATATTATGTTATTGCTGCGCCTTTTCAAAAAATTTGTGATGCCGCCAGAGCGCATGGTGTTGATGATGCTTTAATTAAGTGGATCCATGCTATGCTAACGGAGAGATTGCTGGGCGCTGAGGTAGGTGTCGATCGCTACCTGACGGCAGAAGCAACGAACGGCTGCTCCAAAGAAGTGTGCTTTTGCACACAGACAGCTGATGCCTCAGACATAATCCAAATAAAACCGCAATTGTTTTATTCACAAAAAGGAGAAAACTGGATGGACTTTGCCTCCCTGAGATGAGGGGTACTACCCTTCAACTCTCCGAAGAAATGAAATATCTGGGAGTCACTCTAGATAAAAAAACTTCTGGAACAAACATGTAGAGGTAAAGATGAAACGAGATCTCACAGCTTATGGGCTGTGCAGACGGACCTTTGCCTCGACATGGGGACTCAGGCCTCATGTGGTAATGTGGATATATGTTGCCATCATTAGGCCGATGTTCGTATATGCATCCGTAGTGTGGTGGGTTAAGGTGAGACAAAAAGGTTTTCACCGTAAACTAGCCGCACTGCAAAGAACTGTGTGTCTGGGTATCACTGGTGCCATGAGCACGACATCCGGCGCAACTCTGAATGCACTACTCAATTTGCAGCCCCTGGATATATTTATCCAAAGCACTGCAATGAGAGCAGCTCATAGACTAATTCGATTAGATCTATGGGAAAACAACGGATGTTGGGGGGCATTGGAAGAGTTACTGGGAGGACTGATTCCAATTTTTACAATGCCTTCTGATTCTCGTGTCCCCATACATCTGTTTGGTAGAAGATATGAAGTTACCCTGAAGCGTAGAGAGGACTGGGAAGACCTAGGGGAATGTGTGGCGGGATATACGGAAGTCTTCTACACCGATGGCTCAAAAACAGAAGAGGGTTCTGGAGTCAGAGTCTACCTCTCGAATAAAAACGAGAAGTGGGCTTTTCCTTTGGGACAATATGCAACGGTTTTTCAAGCCGAAGTTTATGCGATCCTAAGGGTGGCAAACTGGGTGATTGACGAGCAGTTGAAGGGCAGGCGCATCGCAATCTGCAGTGGCAGTCAAGCTGCACTGAGGGCATTGAGCAGTCCTTTGATCACCTCGAAAATGGTTCAGAAATGCAGAAACCGTTTGAACTCTATGTCTAGATTCAACACGGTGGAACTACTCTGGGTACCTGGTCACTGTGGCGTAGAGGGAAATGAAATCTCTGACACTTTAGCGAAAGAGGGGTCAATCTCCCCTATGCCGGGACCGGAGCCAGCAATTGGAGTATCAGTGGCATTGGCTAAGTCTGTTTTCAAAAACTGGGAACAAGCTTCCTGTAATGGCAGGTGGACAGGAGCCTAAATGCTGCTCGACACACCAAACTGAACATACGTACCGCAAAGTTTATCCTGTCGAAAAGCAGGAGGACTTGCAGGTGTATTGTGGGCATTCTGACAGGCCATAATTCACTAGCTGGGCATATGTTCAGAATAGGAATTACCGAAGATGATACGTGTCCCTCCTGTAATGATGAAGCGGAATCCACGGAGCATTTCCTATGTGAATGCCTTGCCTATGGACGCATCAGGCATCAGATCTTTGGTGCCGATGTTCTCCAATTGCGACGGTAGCATCACATCCTCTAACGGAAATCCTGGCATACGTTAACGAGTCCGGAATATTCCGTTAGACGGGGGAGGCGAGTACAATGGGCCAACACGGCCTGAGTGCTCAGAAGCTGTAGCTTCTCCCCACCATACACACACACACACATGTTATTGCTGGACGAAAATTATATTTGTTTTTTTTTTTGACGCCAGCAGAGCGGTGTCTTTTTGGCTATTTCGAATGAATAATCCGAAAATGGCATTAATATTCTTCTTTTTCTTCAGTCTTTGTCCCGTTCACAAGCGGGGTCGGCTCGTCGTGATCGGCTTCGCCATTTGGCTCTATCGAATGCCTGATCTGGGTGCAATCTCGAGACTTTCAAATCCCCATCTAGCGTATCAAGCCACCGTTGTTTCGGTATGCCTTTTGGTCGTTTACCATCGACTTCGATGCTCAGACCAATCTTGGCAAGTGAATTCTCGTTTGCATGAATTGCGTGACCATACCATCGAAGACGCCTCTCTCGCAACTTTTCTACGATCGGTGCAACCCCATAACGATCGCGGATATCCTCATTTCGGATGTGATCTAAACGTGTGACGCCACTAGTCCAACGTAGCATCTTCGTCTCCATTACCGCAAGACGCCGTTCATTGTCTTTTATGGTCGGCCAACACTCAGAACCATAGAGAGCGACTGGACAGACGACATTGCGGTAAATTTTAGATTTGAGACGTTCGTTGATACGTCGATCACAAAGAACACCAGTTGTGGAATGCCACTTCATCCAGGTTGCGTTAATGCGTTAAGCAATTTCATAACAAAGTTCTCCATTGGCTGATAGCGTTGACCCGAGGTATTTAAATCCTTCAGTTCTGGGCAGATCACTGCCGCTGATAGTGATTGTGCCTGTTTCAGGGGGATCGGTCGTCAAAAATTCAGTTTTGTTTAGATTCAATCTGAGACCGTGTTGCATGAGGCGATCATTCCATTTTTGAACAAGTTGCTCGAGATCATTTTTGCTATCAGATGCTAGGAAAACATCATCTGCATAAAGCAGTGTGTAGGGCGCTGGACGTTGGATATCCCGTGTGACGGTGTCCATAATAAGAACAAAGAGGAGTGGTGAGAGGGCGCTTCCTTGATGAACACCAACAGAGACACGAAGCGGTTTTGATACACCCGCCATACTTAGAACTTTACTTTTCGAATCGTGATAGAGCAATTGAATCCCAGCGCACGAGTTCTTCTGGCACGAAGTGTTGTCGTAAAGCATACCAGATGAGTTCGTGTGGTACACGGTCAAACGCTTTCTCTAGATCCAGAAAGGCAATGTAAAGAGGGCGATGCTTCTCACGGTGTTTCTCCATGAGTAACCACGCAGCCTGTATTGCGTCAGTAGTTCCGCAGTTCTTGACAAATCCGGCTTGATTCACGGTTATTTCAACGATTTCGCGAATACGGTTGTCAAGAATGCGTTCAAAAATCTTCATGGTATGGGAAAGTAACCGGATCGGACGGTAATTTGAACATTCTGCTGGACTACCTTTCTTTTTCCATATTGGAACAGTGGTACTTTCTTGCCAGTCAGATGGTGTTCCCCCTTCCTGAATAACCCGGTTAAAGAATTCAGTGAGCCACAGTGTTGGGTCCTAGCTCTTTGCTTTCCAGAGCTCAGATGCGATGTCGTCAGGTCCTGTTGCTTTCCCCGATTTCATTTGTTTTATTGCCTGCTCGACTTCAGTTGCGCTGACTGGTGGAACTGCTCCAAATGTCGGCAATGATAGTGGAAGTGGAGGATGAGCAAATTCTTCAGTTCAAATCTGCTCGAAGTATTCTCGCCATCTATCCGTTGCGGCTCGACGGTTGGTAAGCAAAGTACCGTTCTTGTCATTAACGCAACAGAAGTGATCATGTATGCGTTCATTACGGCTTTTAGCAAGTCGATACAGATCTCTCTCACCATCCCGAGTGTCCAGTTTATCGTAAAGATTTTTGAAATGGTTCGCTCGGGTAACAGCGACTGCTTTCTTTGCTTCCCGGTTGGCATTCTTATAAATTTGCCAATTAGCAGGCGTTTTATCGTCGAGAAATTTGTGGTAGAGGCGTTTCTTTTCACGGACCTTCATTTTAACATCATCATTCCAAAGCCAAGTATCTCGGTTGATGTACCGCTTACCCGGCTTGGTGACCCCGAGGGTTGCAGAGGCCGCTTTGTGGATCGTGTCTTTCATTTGGTTCCATGATTCTTCCACACTCGTAATGGTTGGCAATTGTATGAGTGAGATCGTTTCTTCTTTCTTCTCACCAAATCGCCACCATTTAATGCGCGGCGGGCTAGTGCGTTCCTCACGATGTTTTATCGGTGGCTTAATTCGCAGGACAGCAATCAACGGCCGATGTTGAGGTGCGATGGTCTCATGGGGAACGACTTTGCAATCAGTGACAGTGGTAAAATGTTGGCGTCTTATGAGAATATAGTCGATTTGCGTTTTACTGTTCCCACTATAAAATGTGGGAAGATGAGACAATCGTTTGATGAACCATGTATTCATAAGTACAAGGTCATGGGTGTCCGCAAAATTGATTATACGCTCGCCACCCTCATTGCGCGCTCCGAACCCCCTTCCCCCATGGCACCTGTTACCGTCTGCCTTTTCACCCACATGACCATTAAGGTCGCCGGCAATGATTATATAATCGCCAGCAGGCACGTGGCAAGTCTTTTCATCGAAAAGTTGCCAGAAGGCATCTTTCTCGGCATCAGGTCGACCTGTCTGTGGTGCATACGCGGTGAAGAAGTGAATAGTGCGATCAGCTGATATAATGGTGAGCTTCATCAGCCGATCATCAAATCGTTTCGACTTCTTTAATGGCATCACGGAAACCCTCTGAGATGGCAATGCCAGCACGATATTGAGTGTGTGGGTTACCAAAATAGAGAAGTTTGTAGCCATTTTTACCGCGTTCGCGTTCAATGTCACAGCTTTTGGCACCAGACCATCGGGTTTCTTGCAGAGCGCAGATATCAATGCGCCTTTTCCGAAGGGCTTTTGTGAGTTCCTCGGTCTTTCCAGTTAGGGTACCAACTTTTAGCGTGCAGACACGTATTTGTTTAGTTCGTTGTGTTCGGACTAAGTTGTTTACGTCCTGACGCCGTCCATGCGTCAAGAACCCTTGCTCATTTCTCGACAGGACCGGGGCCCGTCCTGCCGCGTCGACTGAGGTGGACGCCCTAGCATTTCTCCGAGGCTTGTGACTCAATTCGATCATCATGTTTGTAACGACATTGTATGCATTTTCTTGGTCGACCTGTCGCGGGGCCTGTCACCAAGAGAGATCAGGTAGGATTTAGCATAGTAGAATAACTCCAACTATACTCTATTTATCTCTTTCCCTGATCTCAGCATTTTATTTTTGTTTTACTGAGGATAGTACAGAGTACGTTGCCTCAAACCCTCTTCCTTTACCTGGGCTTGGGACCAGCATACTATGTTAATAGCATGCCGGAGTTCCGAAAATGGCATTAATGTAAAAGTCAATAAAATTTATTTACGTAAACAAATCAATGTCAAGCCTTGGCCATGGTCGCAACTGGTCGGCCATTGAATTTTGAACTGAACCCGTGTGAATGCATTTGTAAATATGGAATGTGCGAAAGAGAAATTATTTCGCGAATGTAACTTCCGATTTACAGTATTTATTACAAGTTACTAAACTCGCTAAGTGCCAGTGTCCACGGAACCATTGAAACAAATTTCGCATGCATAATGGATGACTGCCAATAGTAAAGCGATAAATTTACACGGGCGTTCATTTCTGGGGTTCAAGGGAATGCGGGTATGAAGCTAGATAGTATGTAAATCTGAAAATGACAGTCTGGAAAGATTTCTTGCATAACTCGAATGTGTACTTTTTGGAATTTAGATGGAATAGGATATGTAAGTGGTTCTTCTTGAAATATAGAATGGAAATCAATGACCAGGTGTTTCCTGAAAGCTGCGATCGTTTCGATATCCTTGAATTAGATTTATTTTATAAATTTAGACGAGTGCTTCCAAATAAAGATCAACAGTTTATTTTGTGCATTTATTAATGCAAATTATACAGACAAGATTGAATTAAGCTTGACGTGCAGTCGACCCTCTCGCCGTCAAGTATTAGCGCACTAAGAACACTAGCCAGTTAGTAACCTTAGAATGCACAAATTATTGCTAATAAGCAAGTTTGATTTGCAAACCGAACAATAAGGAAATGAAATTTTGAAGTTCAATACTTTCGTCGAGGTCTGCCGGTATCATTCACTCATGAACATTTTCTCGAAATTGTTTTGCGACTAGAACATTTTATTTTTATATCTACGTCTCCATTAATTTATAAATATTCATAGGGGGTTTTTCAATTCAATGATAATTTGCATAATCGGATCGTTGGCGTTGACTATAATAAATTCTTTTCGAACTTTAATGAATCAATTTGCGTTGGCTTCAGAATGCGAGTGACTCTCGATTTTCATTGATACACACGACCTTAGACAATATTGTTTGCGGTTTTTTGAGTAAACTGGTTGTCCCCAAAGATAAAATATTAAGATTTTCATTTATCTACGATATCTATGGAGATTAAGAATATTTACTTTGATAACTAATTTATCTTATTTTGTTAGTGACGTTGGTGACGTCAAGGCAGTTTATGAAGCTGCACTCAAAACACATGCTCGTAGGAAGAAATTCAAGGATTTTGATAATATTGGGTCGGTCGGTTGAAATCTTTGTTAGTTTAAAGTCACCACTATGATTCGGAGGTTCTTTTTGGTGAGGTTTAAGCAATCCTTTGTGCGCATGGGTTTGTATCCTCCAATAAGCACCTTGGACTGATCCATCCCTGGTAGGTTCACCCAGTATAGTTCCCTCAACCGTTTCTCTTCATTTCTTACATTCATAGCCATGAAACCGTTTCCGATTCCACAGAAGGGTTCTGGCCCGTGTAAAGGCATCCCTGCTTCCTTCTTGGCTAGTTCGTCCGCTACTTTGTTGCCTTCCAACTCAGCATGGCCTGGAACCCAAAGTATCTAGACCTTGTTGGACGAGCCGAGTGTATTTAGTCTCTCAAGGCATTCCCATACCAGTTTAGAGTTCTCCTGGTTGGACCTAAGTGCCTAGATCTCTGCTTAGCTATCGGTGAGAATAGCTATGTTCTGCCCCCTGTAGTTCCTTTGCAGATTAAAGGAGGCATATTTGTCTATGGCGTATATTTCCGCCTGGAATATGCTAGTGTACCTATCCATTGGCTCAAAGTACATTTTCCTTGGACTAATGACACCGGCACCCGCTCCCATTGCCGTGAGGAATCCGTCAGTGTACCAAGTAATCAGTTGCTGGTTTAAGCCGTATGTAGCAGCCATGCTCTCCCAATTTGCCTTGTTACTCCAACGTGTTTCAAACTTCTTATCGTAGTGAAACCTCGTTGTCATGTTATCCCTTGGTATCAGTAATTCGGGATACCGCCTAGAAAGGATATCAATCTTCCTTTGATTTAGGCAGCTCCCCGCCTCACTCATAC
This sequence comes from Hermetia illucens, assembly GCF_905115235.1. NCBI lineage: Eukaryota > Metazoa > Arthropoda > Insecta > Diptera > Stratiomyidae > Hermetia > Hermetia illucens. Next base: position 190,164,975 of record NC_051850.1, read on the forward strand.
TACCGGCCATCCTGAATATTGATCTCCTTGCCTGCATCTGTATGTGCAGATGGAGAGGGGTTAATCCCAGAAGGATCTCCAGGGATGCCGTTGGGCATGTCCTCATTGCCCCACTGATACACACGCAAGCCAGCCTTTGGAGCTTATGTAATTCCCTGGCTTATGTGCTGAGTTCGGTTCTTTCTGGCTAGATTACCGCTCCATAGGTAATCATTGGCCTTACTATTGCAGTATATATCCAAAGTTGTATCTTCGGGCTGCAACCCCATTTTTTCCTGCTATGGATCTGCAAGTCATCAGAGCCCTCGTAGCTTTCCGACATGTGTCTTCCAGAATAATTTTTGGTCTAGCGTAATTCCCAAATATTTTACCTCTGTTTCTCGTTTCACCTCCATATCATGTAATGTTATGGCTTTCAGGTGATCCAGCTTACGCCTCCTAGTGAATGGTACTATGGTGGTTCTGGTTGGGTTGATCCGCAGTCCCACCTTCCTGCACCAGGCACTAGTAACCCTTAATCCAGTTTGGATTCTATCGCATAGGGTATCTTCATATTTGCCCCTACAGATTAAAACAATGTCGTCCGCGTAGCCCTGGACTTGTATTCCAGTATTAGTTAACACGTCCAGGAGTTCATCCACTACCATACTCCACATCAGCGACGATAGTACTCCAGCCTGTGGACAGCCTTGAGTGGTGTTCATGATAATAGAATTTGTACCTGTTTGTACCTCTATTTGTTTGCTTTCTAGCATTTTACCCATCCAGAGTGCCAAGGTGTTTCCCACTCCTTTGCGGCTCAGGGCATCCTGTATCTCTGTGTGCGATGTGTTGTCGAATGCTCCTTTGATATCCAAAAACGCGCACATTGCAATTTCTTTTGTTTCTATGGCATCCCGTAGTACCTCTGTCAGCTGATACAGAGCAGTTTCAGTTGACCGTCCTGCCCGGTAGGCGTGCTGACAGTGATGTAGGGGATTACGCTTTAGAACGTTAGTTCTAATATAGTTGTCGATGACCTTCTCCACCGTTTTGAGTACAAACGATGTTAGGCAAATTGGTCTGAAAGATTTAGGGTGAAAACGATCCTTTTTCAGCGATTGATACCAAATTTGGTGGAAAGGTGGGAACTGTGACCGCTCAGGCATACAGTGAGTTACATCCTTTTACGTTGAATTTAAGGAGAGGTCCCCATATATGCAAAAGGGGAGTGTACATTTTTTTCTCACCAAGTATAATCATGTGGGGTACCAAATGAAAGGCCTGGGTTAGTACTTTCCGAAGCCGGTCTTAGTTTTGATATTGGTTGGAAAGGTACGGAGTGCGGGGGGTCGAAATTGATAATTTATTGAACGGGGTCATTTTCAGAAACAGCCCAACCAAAAAATCTGAAAAAAAAATCAAGAGGCTGCCATTTCATGGTGTCTAGGCTCCGAAATACCTTTCATACCGATATCCCTTCAAATAAAGTTAATAACTGTATATTACCATAATTTTCAGTAATTGGCTGCAGAACCCCCCTAACACCACGATATTGCAGTGATGTAGGCTATAATATAGAGTCTGATCCTACCAAGTTTGGTGAAAATCGCAGTATTACTAACATAGTTATAATAGGTCAAATTGTCACTTCTTTGGAAATTCAAGATTTTGAATGTTAATATCACCCGGAAGTGGATATTCTCATATAATATATGCGTATATTATGTGTTACGTACTAATGGGATAAATTCACACTCAAATGTCTTTATAAAAGAAATACACAAAACCTTTTCTACCTGAAGCGTCCAGCTTCCGGTTTCCCGATTTGTTCCAGTTAAACCCAACTTTTTCAAAAAAGAACGAAAAAGCTAACTGACGGTTTCGTCCAGGGTAGAGGCAACTCATCAGACGCTGGCTCACCTCTGCCCTGGCAACTCATTAGACGCTGTCTCACCTCTGCCCTGAGAGCAGCGTGATTGAAAGTAACGACAGATGGAAATCGCTCCACTTAAATATAATCGCAAATACATAATGGGTACGAAATATATTCAAGTGAAATCCGTCATAAGTCCAGACCTAGGCCGAAGTATTTTTTTTTTGTTGAGGATGCTGGGAGTCCTGAGTCCGCACCCACTTGGCGACGGACCGGACCACTTGGGAAACAACTTACTTTCTCTTTTGTAGTCCACGGACTTCTCTTTTTTGAGTTGAACCCAAGTTTTCAAAAAAGAACGAAAAAGGTTTCGTCCAGAGCAGAGGCAACTCATCAGACGCTACCACAGAAATGTTTCCTGTTAGAAATTTTTGCACATACGAGGATGGAGTGAATAAGAATCGGGGTCTGATGTTTACCAGTATTCTATAAGTATATCTCTGACTAGTTGATATACCAACTTTCAGGACGATTGCTCGGTTAATATACGTTTGGGAGTTTATTGAAAAACACGCCTTGGCTGTGTACGTGAAAATGGAGGAAACAGAGAAACGAGTTCTCTTCAAATACTTCTATTTGAAAGGTCTAACACCATTTCAAATCAAAGAAAAGATGGATTCAACATTGAAAGATTCCTCCCCATGATATTCAACAGTTAAATAGTGGGATTTTGAATTTGAAAAAATCGGACAAGCCCTGACGACGCATCAAATTCAGGACGCCTGGTTGAGGTCACGACTGTCGGAAAAAAATTTTAAAATTGTGGTTAAAGACCACCGATTAGAAGAAAGTCAGATAGCTAAGAAAACCAGGAAATCAACTGAACGTGGGCGCAATATCTTACATGAACATTTTCACAAGAAGGAGCTCCCTTTCTAGTTGCTGCGTTAGTAAACGATTGGTCAGAAGTTAAGCTGGAAAACTGTTTAAATCGCGGATTTGACACTTTACAAGCAAAATTTCGGGAAATTTTTGTATAAATAAAATGTATGGATGAAATTCGGGTTCACTATTCCACTTCTGAAAGCAAATAATAGCAAAACAAGGGATTGGACAGGTGAACCAATGACTAAGGAAGTAAAAACATTATTTTTGGTAACCATGGTTATTGCGACAGGTCTGTGGGATGCAAAAGGAATAACCAGGACATTGTTTGAAATTTTATGGTAACGGGAAACCATTGCACATCTTCGATCGCGATGGAAATTGCGGTCCGAGTGCCGTGTATGTAACGTATGTGTGCATTTGTGTGCGCTCATGTGGTTGCAAGCACATAGTTGCCAGTTGCTGTGATAACAATAGACGTTGCACAACTGTTTATGGCTTCGCAAATTCCAGTGGCAACCAAAGGCAGAGCTTCCTTAAAGTTCTACTTCGGATTAATGCTAATGGATCTTAATGGAATCACTGAGCGAGTGATGCTTTGAAATTCCTCTATGGGAAGCTTGGTCGAAGCAAACACGCGCAACATTCTGGGCAAAAGATCCACGGTGACTCTCCTAGGAAGTGAGAAGCAAATAAGTAGATGCATCCAAGATTAATCTTTTGAATGCATCTGTTTCCCGTTTGGATAGGATTGGGAAACACAGTTAAGAAAACCATCTAGGCGACATCGACACACCAACCCATCAACGAGTTGAATTTCGAATTGTTCTCCCATCCAGCATATGCATTGGATTTGGTCCCCAGCGAGAATCATTTGTTTTTTTCCCTCACCTCAAAAAGTGGAATGGGGGTGAAAAATTGGGGACAAATAAGAGAGTTATCAGTGCTTTAAATACATATTTTGACGAACTTGATGATTGCGTTCGAGAGAAGAAGCCTCCGAAGAATTTTTGGCCCCTTACATGAGGATGGACGATTCCGTAGCCTACACAATGACGAAATCTATGAGCGATACTATGACCGTCCGATTGTGGATAAAATCCGGCTCAATAGGTTACGGTGAGCGGGTCACTTAATCCGTATGGATGAGGATGATCCCGTCCGAAAAGTCTATAAGGGCAATATCTATGGTAGAAAAAGAAAAGGAAGACGAGGCAGACCCTGCCTAAGATGGAGCGATGGCGTGGGTCAGGACGCCAGACAGCTTTTAGGGATATCGAATTGGTGGACCTCGGTGCATAACCGGGATGTCTGGAGTTCCTTATTAAGGCAGGCCTAGACCGGATACCGGTTGTTGCGCCGTTGATGATGATGAATTCTAAATATGATGAGGTTTCGTAAATGCGTCGAAGGACATCTAGTATAGTACCGCTGTCGGCAGAAAAAACGCTCGCTAAACATAGAAAGTGATCAACATCCCCGACGTTCTACGCATTGATGTAAGTGGCACCATCGCGATGACTAGTCAGACTGAGAACTTCGGTTTTGTAGGTGTATATATTCAGTTCAGCTCTGCTTCCTTTTCCAGATCCATTTTTCCAATGTCCATAAGTCGGTGAGAGAGCTAAAAGATTGCATTAGTGTATCATATGAAGAACGTCACCGATAATCAGTACAATAGTCGTTAGAGGCCGTCCGACATCAGATTCGCGCATGCTACCACTTGGTCTTTAACAATATAAACGCACAATTTCGCAAGGAGAAGAGGAGTACTCTCCAGATTCTCGCTCGAGCTGTAGAAAGCATGTAATCTGCAGACATTCAGGCGTTATTGACGTTTCGACAACAATAGAATTTCGAATTTTGCAGGTAACTAGCCTACAAATTTTTATCCTCAGGCCCGGCATGAAAAATATACAACCCTGGCTGTAAAATGATGGAAGTTCCCCCATTTTCCAGTTTGTTCCATTGAGATGGGAAATCTTTCTCTTTCCATCCCTCTCTTGCCAGGCCTACATGCTGGAAGTTTGAACATTTACTAGAACTTACCACTTTTTGGATGATCCCACGAATTCAGAAGACTATTAGAAATTTGTCGCTTTTCTCGCATAAACATATGATCACAGGCATTAGCAGCCAATTCACGCATTTCATCCAATGTACAGACTCTTCTCGAACCAGTGCTCACTGACTTTTGTATGCTTAGTGTGATGACACTCATTGCAACTAATATTCGCATTTGAATCTGTAAAGAATGGATGTAGTGATTAATTAACTGACCAGAAATAACTCATGACATACTTGTCGGTATTAGCTTATTCATATTGTGCTGTATGTTATGTTTGCAATTATGCTTGACTCAAAGTGTAAGGAATTGGATAACTATCTTACAGTGGTAAGGGTTTTTGGCAGAAGATATTCCCGGGACAATTGTAGGGGAAAACTGAACCGATCACAGGATTCAAGATGTAGGAATGAATGTGGGTACCGGGGGATTTTCAGCTTCAGTTAGCTTTACCCCGGTAGAAAGGGATTTTGGTGAGACCTACTCAATAATCTGGAAAAACTGACTCCCCGAAATAGAAAACAAAACTTCTATCTGAATGACCAAACCCTGAGCAATAGGAGAATTTTGAGTTCCAGACAAGAGACCTTCAGGAAAATCGCCTCGAGGTAAACCACCTTAGGGCCCCACAAGCCAAAGGTTGTTCAAGGCGAGGAGAAAGAATCCGTCTAGGCACCGGTGATTATAGGTAAACCGGTAAGCGTGGGAGAACTTCAGACGATTCTACTTCGTCAACTTAAATAGCAGTAAGGAAGGTTCGGAAGGCAGTAGCTAAGTTTACATTTGTAGCTTAGACTATCAAAGCCCGGCACCCACCCATCGGAATACGATAGGTGGTGCTTCGAATAGCCTAAGGAATGTTAGAATTTGCTTGCAGTTGGTAGGTGCATACTGTAAAATGATATGATTAAAGTTTGAGGACGGGAGCACGAACGGATAGTTCAAGTAGAACCGCTCTTTTTTAATTGATATTTGGGAGTGGGCATGGCTAACCCTGACGAAAGTTACTGAAGTGCCGCCTTTCAACTAGCGCTTTTTCACGCTTACATAAAAAGGAACGGAATTGCCCTGAAGTTTTGGAGCGATTCGGTGTGTTGAAAAAACTTAAAACCACCATTTAGATGTTGCTAGATAGGAGGCAGAGAAACTGGACCGAATTTTCCTAACTACGTTTCCAAGGCTGACGTTAAAAAGGGTCGGGAGCAAACGGACTACTATGCCTTCTATGAGCTCATCATCGCGACTTATAAGTATTGGCCCTTAGAGATAGTGAGGTGGGTGGACAGCCCAAAACACCTCCATGTAAAACGTAAATACGTTTTTATAAATCACAGATTAATTTGCATCATTGAAAAGCGAACTAGTCAGTTATTGTATCAACCACCTACCATGAATGATTGGGAAATTATATGCGGAGGATTTATTGTATACTAACGGAAATGTTAGACGCTACTCTTGCATGGTGATTTTCAAAGATATTTAGGCTATCCTGATTAATGACCCATGTGATGACAATAACACAACTAACCAACTAACCGTAAACAGTCAACAGAGAGATAAAGAAATTGTTTGTTGCTCTATTTATTTTAGATGAGAAAAGGACGAAGTTCTTGGCGGAACGCTGCTGAGTATGCCAAGAGTATAGGTATGCAGCTAATAGCGGGCTTTGATGTTAGCGCCCACCATTAATGCTAGGAAGGTTCTAGCATTAACAATAGTAGGCCCTTAGCTTAGATGATGTATCCACTTTGGTCAATACATTTACATAAGTCATCGATAACACAGTCTTCTGGCATAGCAACTCTAGACGGAGTTATGAGCTTTGGACCACAGACGCATTGGTTTCTTGTTGATACAGAACCATATGCAGGTCGTCCATTTTGAAATCCGTAGAAGACAAATAGGCAAAATCAAAACTCGCATTGCTCCTCATTTACGACCCCTGCGAAATTGAGAATGCAACCCATATGATTACCGGCATCATAAAAAAGAAAGCACTTGGGAGAAGCTGCCTTCTCAGTTATGGTAGACATATAGTCCAGAAGAATAGCAAGGGCACTTCTTAATTGAGCCACAAAAAACTGGAGATTTAAATCGGTACAGCGAGGCTATGAAAAAAAGAAGTTCGAAGAAAAATCTCAGTAAGGTGATCAATCATTTGGTTCTGTCCCGATTGACTGACAATCCTTTTGGCCTTGAAGCATCTTAGGATGATTCGTTTTAAGACTGTAATGGAAATGTAACAGGAAATGTGATGAACATTGTGCGGGGCCGGGATTATTACCCTGATTTGGCTCAGGTATTCATTCATAGCCGACGCAGTTCCAATATACTCATACATAATCAAGTGCCATCTTTAACTCATAATGCCATAGCACGACAAATTTGCAACAGCAAACAGGATTGGTACCAATGATTAACAGGAGCAAGCAGCAATTGCATTGATACGTTGGCTACCATAGCTTACACGCAAATACAAATGATAATGGACTGCGGATTATTCAATTAGCAGGGTCACACGAAATGGTTGTTGGAAGTACCTGGTTTGCGCGGAAAGCAGTCCACAAACATACGTGGGCCTCTCCAGACGGGATCACTTTCAACCAAATTGACCACGTGTTGATCGAACGCCGCCACCTCTCAGCTTTGATGAATGTCAGAACATATAGGGGGCCAACATAGACTGGGATCACTATCTCGTTGGCATGGTGCTCCGAGCTAGAATAACAATACCACCTAGAATCCCCTCTGACAATCAGGTGAGAGTGAACACTGAAGCCATCCACAACACAACCCTCCGCGACACCTATAAGAGGGAAATGGATGCCACAATAACCGCGGTCAACAGAGGACCTGGAGATGAAGCATCAACAAATGATCTTCACAACCACCTGAAGAACGTTATCATGGATACGGCCACAAACATACTTGGCCTTAGCCGCAAAAGGAGTCGGAATGGCTGATTTGACGATGAATGTAAGCTAGCAACGGTAGTAATGTTGCATCCTCAAAGAACGCGGGCACGCGCAGAGACTTATCACGAACTCCGTGGAGCGGAGAAGCGGCTTCACAGACAGAAAAAGGAAGCCTGGGAGAACCAACAAGTCTGTGAACTCGAAAAGTACAGGGAGCAACTGCATCAGGCGCGTAAGTTTTACCAACAAGTCAGCAGGATGAAACCTTATACACCTCGATGCTCATCCTGCCGGGACAAAGAGGGAAATCTGATTTCTGACAGAATGGGCATATTGGAGCGATGGGTTCAGTACATTGATGAACTAATGAACAACCAGAACATCGGCCAGTTGGAGGTCCCGCCAATTGAAGACGACGGACAAATACTGCCACCACCAAGTTTAGGAGAAACAATACGTGCAATTCATCGGCTAAAAAATCATAGGTCGCCAGGAGCCGATGGAATTACAGCCGAATTGGTTAAATATGGAGGCGACCAGTTACACCAAGTGGTTCATCAACTTGTGCTCAAGGTATGGGACAGCGAATCAATGCCTGACGATTGGCAACGAGGCATTATCTGTCTCATACATAAAAAGGGAGATATCACACAGTGCAGCAATTATAGAGGTATCACGTTGCTGAGTACCATCTATAAAATATTCTCCACTATCTTACTAGGCCGGATAGCCCCATACGCCCAGAACATCATTGGTCCATACCAAAGAGGCTTCACTCCAGGCAAATCCGCAACAGATCAGATTTTCTCTCTGCGGCAAACGATGGAAAAACTGTTGGAATATGGGCAACAGTTGCACCATCTATTCATCGACTTTAAAGCCGCCTATGATAGCATATTCAGGGTAAAACTGTACA